>NC_036875.1:33774777-33871435 GCF_002910315.2 Salvelinus sp. IW2-2015 | reverse complement strand
AGAGAGAGAGAGAGAGAGAGAGAGAGAGAGAGAGAGAGAGACTGCCACCTCCAGTTTGGCACACAAAGATGGCAGGATGTTAGTCATGGAGTGTCATCACAGTTAAAACAGCCTGGGAACAAAGACTCCCTTATCCCTCTCTCCTCTACACCCAACCTCCTGTGTTTCATGTTGTAGTGCGTTTACTGGGCTGTAGTTCACAATGACCACACAGGCCCATGCAGTGGGACTCTGGACAGTGTAAAGAACACACGCCTAGAATGTAGGCAGATCTTATTGTTGGACAGTATAACTGTGACTTTCAACGTGGCACCGTCTTGGATGCTACCTTTCCAACGAGTCAGTTAGTCAAATTTCTGCCCTGCTGGAGATGCCCCGGTCAACTGTAAGTTCTGTTATTGGAAATATTATAATATCTACAGTACCAGTAAAAAGTTTGGACACAACTATTCATTCAAGGGTTTTTCTTTATTTTACTATTTTCTACATTGTAGAATAATAGTGAAATACATAAAAACTATGAAGTAACACATATGGAATCATGTAGTAACCAAAAAAGTGTTAAACAAATCAATATATATATTTTATATTTGAGATTCTTCAAAGTAGCCACCCTTTGCCTTGATGACAGCTTTGGACACTTGGCATTCTCTCAACCAGCTTCATGAGGTGGTCACCTGGAATGCATTTCAATTAACAGGTGTGGAATTTCTTTCCTTCTTAATGCGTTTGAGCCAATCAGTTGTGTTGTGACAAGGTACAGTAGGGGTGGTATGTACAGAAGATAGCCCTATTTGGTTAAAGATCAAGTCCATATTAGGGCAAGAACAGATCAAATAAGCAAAGAGAAAAGACATAATTACTTTTATCACGTTTTAAAGTATGACAAGTGCAGACAGTGTTGAAGAAAACAAAAGTTTATTCCTTGAACAGGGGCTGACAAACGGCAGGTCAAGGCAGGCAGTGGTCAATAATCCAGAAAGGGTGTAAGGTACAGGACAGCATGCGGGCTCAGAGTCAGGTTAGGCAGAGGTCGGTAATCCAGAGTAGTGGGGCAAAGGTACAGGACGACAGGCAGGCTCAGAGTCAGGGCAGGCGAAATGGTCAGAACCGGGATATTAGACAACAGGTGCAGGAAAACAGGCAGGAGCAGGGAAACAAAACGCTGGTAGGTTCTACAAACAAAATGAAATGGCAACAGCCAAAAGAGAACACAGGTATAAATACACAAGGGATAATAGAGAAGATGGGCGACACCTGGAGGATGGTGGAGAGAATCACAAAGACAGGTGAAGCAGATTAGGGCATGACAACTTTAAGACATGAAGGTCAGTCAATCTGGAAAATTTCAAGAACTTGGAAAGATTCTTCAAGTGCAGTTGCAAAAACCATCAAGCACTATGATGAAACTGGCTCTCATGAGGACCACCACGGTAAAGGGAGTTACCTCTGCTACTTTATTGTTATTTTATTGAGTTACTTTTTATTTTATTGTTGTTTATTATTGTTTATTTAGTAAATATTTTCTTAATTCTATTTCTTGAACTGCATTGTTGGTTAAGGGCAAATAAGTAAGCATTTCATGGTAAGGTCTACTTACACCTGTTGTATTCAATGCATGTGACAAATATAATTTGAATTGATTTGAGATATGCCCAAAGAGTGAGTATCTGGTGAGTATGCAGGCCATGGAATAATAACGGACATTTTCAGTTTCCAGGAATTGTGTACAGATCCTTGGGACATTGGGCCGTGCATTATCATGCTGAAACAGAAGGTGATGTTGCAACACAGCTGGGTTAAATTTGAGAGGTCAATTTGGCTTCTACATGCCTCCAGAGGTTCCGCAATTGCGTCACACCATCCACACGGCGCCTCTGACCACATTTCGGACCAAGTATAAATTGGCTCTAACATTTTAAAATGCCAGTTGTCAGATGAGCAGCGAGCACAGCGCGAACGGTAGCAGCTGGCCAGAGGACATCAAAGCGCAGCGCACAGCTCTGATCTGTACAAGAGGAGGATGCGAGTCTTCGCTATCATCTGGGCCATTGGGTTCATCTTGAAGGAAGCGCAAGCCTGGGGCTTCAGAAATGGAATATTTCATAACTCCATATGGCTGGGTAAATCACGCTTTCTTTGTTACTTTGGGAGCCTTAAATCATTAGGCTGCTTTTCAACAAGGATTCATTTCAGAAGTAACTTTTATGCATGCCAACAATTGCAAACATTGTCAATCTGTAGGACGTTCTCCTGAAAGTTTTCTGTGTTTGTATTTTACAAGATGGTTGTGGAATGTTCAGTTGTAATATTTAGAACCACTATGCCACATTGGATCTTGCAAAAAGTTGGGTCGCTTGGACAAAGACCTACAAGAGGCACCGGTTTCCCTTTGATGTGTCCAAATTTAGGCTAATTATCGTTCCCATATGTCAGAAAAGTATTATTTTATGTTCACTTTTCTAACAGCTCTTTATCTTCAACATACTCTCACAATCCTGCACAGCATAGGCTATTGACAAGGTTGTAAACATTTAGCATTTTCCCTGATAAAACTTTGCCTACTTAATCTTTACAGTTATGTAACATTATTAAATGGCACATAGCACTGTGATGTGTGTTCAGGTAAGGGGTAGAGTTGGAGACCGGCATATTTATGACTGAACACTGCATGAGGTTGACTTGCAAACACACTACTTCATTTTGTCCGAGGGACAATAAACACACATGAACAAGAAAGCTGTGCAAACTTCAGAACATTATTTCAGTGTTCAGTTTAGGGCGTAGCATTGCAGTGGTGGAAAACGTACCAAAATGTCATACTTGAGTAAATGTAAAGATACCTATGTAGAAAATGACTCAAGTAAACGTAAAAGACAACCAGAAAAATACTACTTCAGTAAAAGTCTAAAAGTATTTGGTTTTAAATATACTTAAGTTTCAAAAATCAATCTAATTGCAAAATATACTTAAGTAAAAGTATGAATAATTTCAAATTACTTATAATAAGAAAATCAGATGGCACAATGTTCTTTTTTTGAAATATTTTTTATATTTACAGATAGCCAGGGGCACACTACAACACTCAGACATAATTTACAGATAGCTAGAGTCACACTACAACACTCAGACATCATTTACAGATAGCCAGGGGCACACTACAACACTCAGACATCATTTACAAATCCAGGGGCACACTACAACACTCAGACATCATACAGATAGCCAGGGGCACACTACAAACACTCAGACATTCATTTACAGATAGATAGAGGCACACTACAACACTCAGACATAATTTACAGATAGCAGCACACTACAACACCTCAGACATCATTTACAGATAGCCAGGGCACCACTACAACACTCAGACATCATTTACAGATAGCCAGCGGAACAACTACAACACTCAGCCATCATTACAGATAGCTAGAGGCACACTAACAACACTCAGACATCATTTACAGATAGCCAGGGGCACACATACAACACTCAGACATCATTTACAGATAGCTAGAGGCACACTACAACACTCAGACAGTCATTATACAGATAGCTAGAGGCAACACTATCAACCACTCAGACATCATTTACAGATAGCCAGGGCACACTACAACACTCAGACATCATTTTACAGATAGCCAGGGCACACTACAACACTCAGACATCATTTACAGATAGCTAGAGTCACACTACAACACTCAGACATCATTTACAGATAGCCAGGGGCACACTACAACACTCAGACATCATTTACAGATAGCCAGGGGAACACTACAAACTCAGACATAATTTACAGATAGCTAGAGCACACTACAACACTCAGACATTCATTACAGATAGCTAGAGGCACACTACAAACTCAGACATCATTTACAGATAGCTAGAGGCACACTACAACACTCAGACATCATTTACAGATAGCCAAGGGCACACTACAACACTCAGACATCTAATTTACAGATAGCCAGGGGACACACTACAACACTCAGACATCATTTACAGATAGCGGAGGCCAACACACAACACTCAGACATCATTTACAGATAGCCCAGGGGCACACTACAACACTCAGACATCATTTACAGATAGCCAGGGGCACACTACAACACTCAGACATCATTTACAGATAGCCAGGGGAACACTACAAACACTCAACATCATTTACAGATAGCCTAGGAGGCACACTACACACTCAGACATCATTTACAGAAGCAGGGGCACACTACAACACTCAGACATCATTTACAGATAGCCTAGAGGCACACACACAAAACTCAGACATCATTTACAGATAGCTAGAGCACACTACAAACACTCAGACCATCATTTACAGATAGCCACAGGGCACACTACAAACACTCAAACATCATTTACAGATAGCCAGGGCACACTACAACACTCAGACATCATTTACAGTATAGCTAGAGTCCACACACAAACACTCAGACATCATATACAGATAGCCAGGGGCACACTACCAACACTCAGACATCATTTACAGATAGCCAGGGGAACACTACAATACTCAGACATCATTTACAGATAGCCAGGGGAACACTACAACACTCAGACATCATTTACAAATGAAGCATTTGTCTTTAGTGAGTCCTCCAGATCAGTGGCAGTGGGGATGACCAGGGATGTTCTCTTGATAACAGTGAATTGGACCACTTTCTTGTGATGCTAAGCATTGCAAATGTAACGAGTACTTTTGGGTGTCAGGGAAAGTGTATGAAGTAAAAAGTACATTATTTTCTTTAGGAATGAAGTGAAGTAAAAGTTGTCAAAAATATATATAGTAAAGTACAGATACCAAAAAAACCTACTTAAGTAGTACTTTAAAGTATTTTTACTGAAGTACTTTACACCACTGTAGCAATGAAAGAACAAGGACAGAGTGTTATATCAGTTTGAAGACTGCACATTTCTTTTGTAACACAGAGACTGCTATAACATCTGCCCTTGAACACTCAGTTTATAGACCAGTGTGTTTATTGTCTAATAATGTTATAGTGCCCCAACCCATTTTAATGGAATATGTCGTAAAGGCTTCTTCAGATAAGAGTTAATGAGCTCGACTTGCCTGCCAGACCTACACCCATCTGGAACACACAAACTTAACTGCATGTTTACAGTAATATGTCATGAGACCCAAAACTCCTATATCATTTGGTTCTGGTAATAGTGAGATACACCACACTCTGGGCTTATAATGAGAACGAGGCACCACCTCACAAGGCACCTTGGAGGGACAGTTTGACTAGTAGGTGAAAACATTAGTTCATAGCTAATTTGGAGTGCACTCCAAGTCCTACAAGGTCATGCATGCGTGATATCAAAACAGCCTCAAAGGAGGACTCCCCATAGGGAATGGCCACTTCCAACAGGGAGATTACAAACACTAAGCTTCTGTCCTAAGGGTTTCTATCCAGTCACAACATGTTAGAGTTGAAAGATTTTGGCCTATCCACCGTGTGTGTTTCATGTTTCTTTTCTTCCGCTTTGGACTTAGTCTGAAGCCACTTTGCTTGCCTCCAATCTTGTGAAACAGAATCTTTTCTGCTTGTTTTCTGTTGCCTGGATACGTATTGTTGTAGTTGTGTCTCACTGTAGTGCTGAATGGAATATGAATGACAGTCATCCAATAAAATGACTACCTCCCCGTAGTACTCACTTCTGTCATCATGAAGTGCTTTGAGAGGCTAGTTACGGAACATATTCCCTACACCTTACCCGACACCCATATCGGCCCTACAGATCACCATTGCACTGCACACTTCCCTATCGTGTCTGGACAAGAGGAATATCTATGTAAGGATGCTGTTCATCAACTACAGCTCAGTCTTCAACTCCATAGTGTCCTCCAAGCTCATCGCTAAGCTTGGGGCCCTGGGTCTGAACCCTGCCCTGTGCAACTGGGTCCTGGACTTCCTGACGGGCTAACCCAGGTGGTGAAGGTAGGCAATAACACCTCCGCTACGCTGATCCTCAATACGGGGGCCCCTCAAGGGTGGGTGCTCAGCCCCCTGCTGTACTCCCTGTTCACCCATGACTGCATAGTCACACACGTCTCCAACTCAATCATCAAGTTTGCAGATGATACAACGATAGTAGGCCTGATTACTAACAACGACGAGACAGCCTACAGGGAGGAGGTAATGATTCTGGCGGAGTGGTGCCAGGAAAATAACCTCTCCCTTAACGTCAACAAAACCAAGGAGCTGATCGTGGACTTCAGAAGACAGCAGAGAGAGCACGCACCCATTGACGGGGAGTGGAGAGGGTGAAAATCTTCAAGTTCCTCAGCGTGCACATCACTGACAACATGAAATGGTCCACCCACACAGACAGTGTGGTGAAGAAGGCGCAAGGAGCCTGAAGAAATTCCTAAGGGACCCTAAGACCCTCACAAACTTCTACAAATGCACTATTGAGAGCATCCTGTCAGGCTGTATCACCACCTGGTATGGCAATTGCACCATCCTCAACCACAGTGCTCTCCAGAGGGTGGTGCAGTCAGCCCAATGCATCAACAGGGGCACACTGCTTGCCCTCCAGGACATCTACAGCACCCAGTGTCACAGGAAGGCCAAGAATATCATCAAGGACCTCAGCCACCCGAGCCACGGCCTGTTCACCCCGCGACCATCTACAAGGCGGAGACGGTACAGGTGCATCAAAGCTGGGACCGAGAGACTGGAAAAACAGCTTCTATCTCCAGGCCATCAGACTGTTAAGTAGTCACCACTAGCCATCCTCCGCCCAGTACCCTGCCCTGAACCTAGTCACCGTTACTAGCCATCTACCACCTGGTACTCTACCCTGCACCTAGAGACTACTGCTCGATGTACATAGTCATTGAACATTGGTCACTTTAATAATGTTTACATGCTGTTTTACCCACTTCATATGTATATACCGTATTCTAGTCGAGGCTCATTCTATATATTATTACTGCTGTACACACATTTTCTATTCATATACTGTCTAAACATATACAGTATATTTAAATTCCAGACTCTGACATTGCTCGTTCTGATATTTCTTAGTTCCTTAATTGTTTTATTTTTATTTGTGCGTGTTTTGTATTGTTAGGTATTACTGCACTCTTGGAGCAAACATAAGCATTTCGATGCACCTGCGATAACATCTGCAAACTATGTGTCCACAACCAATAAAATTTGATTTGAGTTGTTTTTTCCTGGACAGAGCAAGCCGCCGGAGTCTACCACAGGGAATCGCGTAAAGGGAGATACCAGCTGACTTATAAGGAAGCCAAGGCCGTGTGCAAATACGAAGGAGGGACACTGGCCACTTACGATCAACTGGAGGCTGCTCGTCAGATAGGTTTGCAATGCAATAACTCCCCTATACCCCATCCCCTCCAAACTGGAGGTGGTGGTGCTCTCTCTATCTCTCTGTCTCTCTCTCTCCTTCTCTCTGAATTTACCAGACAAAGAGTCTGGAGGAACGTAACTCACAAGCAGCACAATGTTGCCAATTATATTCTATCAATGTCAATGACTTTCAACATAAGCACTGGCAGTTCATGAGTGGCCCCTGAGCCCTGAGTTTACAAAATGCCATTACCACTGTTGATTAACGATGCCTCACAGTTTACCTAAGCACACATGTACCCAGTTTATATTAGCCAAACATGTGGTCACTAGTATCACTTGTCAAGCAATGGCAGGAAGAGGTGTGTTTATCTTGCCTTTCTCCCATGAAATCAATCAAAGACATCTTGCAACTACAGCTCCTACAGCCCGTTGCTCTGTAGAACTGCAGCCGGTCCCAATTCGCTCCCTATCCCTTCCCCTTGGGCCTAACCCTTTGATGTTTGCAGATCTGAAGGGTAAATAAGCAGTGTAAGGGCGTGGCCCTTCCACCATATTCCCTGCACTTTACAGCTCTACAAACATTGAAGGGTTAGGACCAAGGGGTGGGGAGGGAATTGGTCCGGCTGTGATCAGAGGCCTCTCAAGTATTGTAAGAACGATAACACCTGCCTAGCTGGGTAACGATGCTGTTCCCATGGATGGCAGACAGATTGAAGCCCGATCAGGCCCTGGAACTCAGGATCTGGCATTTGGAAACCACTACTCGTCTGTCTGTGGTTAGAGCTGAGCTGCTCTATGGCCAATCAACCTAGGAGCCCTGAGTGTATCTCTCTTGCCTTTCCTGACTGACTGTGGTCCGCTGATTGTGACTGGAGGCTTTTAAGATACATTGGAGTTCATTATGCTTTACCTCCACTGTCCACCAACCATCCCCATACACATCCCCCACATCAATGGACTGCTTGTAATTGCAGATGCAAAGTCACTGGAAAACACATTTTTGACAGGGACAATAGCATTTCCAAAGACTTGGTTTTGTTTTAAGGATATGACCAAGCCGAATGGCTGGTGATAATCCAATATTCCCTTGATCTTCTGTTAGTGTTTTATCTGTGGTACTAAGACGGGGATGGATGCTAGCTCTATAAACCAAGCTCTCTTATGGTTTTATCAGTGACACTCTTTCTTAGCATGGAAACAACGTGAAACTTTCAGATTGGTTACCAGGCTAACTTTTTGCCCCTCTTTCTTAGGTTTACATGTGTGTGCGGCTGGATGGTATGACAAAGGACGTGTGGGCTACCCTATCGTCAAAGCCGGTGCCAACTGTGGTTTCGGCAGGGTTGGCATCATCAACTATGGGTACAGGTTGAACAAGAGTGAGAGATGGGACGTCTACTGCTACAACCCCAACTGTGAGTAGTAAAAACATGACAAATGGGAGGTTTATGCAATCCTCTGTGTTGGTTTAATGGACCATGATGGTCCACCATATGAGTTAAGTGTCTGGTGTGGTTTCTAATGGGCGAGGCTAGGGCACACACGGTCAGAGTTGTAAAGTTGCTTCTGGTTCATGACATGTCGCCTTATGTACCAGGGGAGCTATTGACTGTACGTGGGCAGGGGGTTGTGGTCCCTGAATCTGGGTGAGGGCTTCTCCAAAGGGCCATTGGCAGGGTCCAGGGGGGTTGTGGTTGTCGTGGTTTCTGGATAAGGACTCACCCCATCATGAGTAAGGCGGGATACTGGCGATAGTCTGACCTATGAGCGATGGGGTGGCGTACGGCTGTTAACCTCTACACTCCAGATGATTCACCAAAGCCTTGCAGATGGAGCGAGACCTAAACGCCTTTGAGCTGTCATGATCTAGGACAAGAAGCAAAATAACACCAACAGCCAAATAAACATTGATTCATTTCTCCAAGATTTTTTTCTGACTCGGCTCATAGATGGAGATGAAGATTGTTTTCTTGTTAATTACATTCCTTTTCCTCTCAGTATATCTGGAAAGGGTTGCAAAAGCAAAATTATTCATATAAACACCCGGGTAGCTGCCTGTGAAATTTGTAAGAAGATTTGGTTAAGTTTCTGGAGTGGCTCTAAAGTGGTGCATCCTTGCTGACATGCTACTGGAGAGAGCCCCAGCTAGCACATTTGGTTCTTTGGAAGTTGTGGGAACGTTTATTTTTGGTTTCACATTGGTTGTGGGAATGAAGCCATACGTTTCCTGACTGGTAAAACTGAACGTTTTTTAAACTTTCTGAGAACAGACGTGAACATTTAGCCTGTTCTGGGAACGTTCATTTTTAGGTTGCAGGGAGGTTCTGAGAACATTTTACTCTGGTTCCTTGAAAATGTTCCCAGGTGGTTTTATTAACGCTCTGAGAATGGAAATTATAGGTACATACAGTGCCTTCAGAAAGTATTCACATTTTCAGGAGTAAGAATTAGCTTAAACAGTCACATAATAAGTTGCACTCTGTGTTCAATAATAGTGTTTAACTATTTTTGAATGACTACCTCATCTCTGTACCCCACACATACAATTATCTGCAAGGTCCCTCAGTCAAGCAGTGAATTTCAAACACAGATTCAACCACAAAGACCAGGGAGGCTTTCTCGCAAAGAAAGGCACCTATTGATGGGTTAAAAAAAAGCAGATATTGAATATTCCTTTGAGCATTATTAATTACACTTTGGATGGTGTATCAATACACCCAGTCACTACGAACCTTCCTAACTCAGTTGCTGGAGGCCAATGGAGACTTTAAAACAGTTACTGAGTTTAATAGCTGTGAGTTTCGTCTAAGGCACTGCATCTCAGTGCTAGAGGCGTCACTACAGACATTCTGGTTTGAATCCAGGCTGTATCACAACCGGCCATGACTGGGAGTCCCATAGGGTGTCGCACAATCGGCCCCGCGTTGTCCAGGTTTTGCCTGTGTAGGCCGTCATTGTAAAAAAGAATTTGTTCTTAACTGACTTGCCTAGTTAAATAAAGGTTAAATAAAAATATAGATAAATAAAAAATAGGAGAAAACAGGATGGATCAACAACATTGTAGTTACTTCACAATACTAGCCTAAATGACAACCTGTACAGAATACAAATATTCAAGACATGCATTCTAAAGTAAAACTGTAAAAAATGTGGCAAAGAAATTCACTTTATGTCCTGAATACAAAGCATTATGTTTGAAGCAAATCCAACACAACACATCACTGAGTACCACTCTTCATATTTACAAGCATGGTGGTGGCTGCATCATGTAATGGGTATGCTTGTCTTTGGTAAGGACCAGGGAGTTTTTGGGGGGATAAAAATAAATAGAATAGCGCTAAGCAAAGGCAAAATCCTAGAGGAAACTTTTAGATTTGTGTATTGTTGTGAATTGTTAGATACTACTGCACTGTTGGAGCTAGGAACACAAGCATTTCGGTACACCTGCAATAATATCTGCTAAATATGTGTATGTGACCAATACAATTTTATTTTATTTGAAAACCTGGATCAGTCTGCTTTCCAACAGACACTGGGAGACAAATTTACCTTTGAGCAGGACAATAACCTAAAACACAAGCCCAAATATACACTGGAGTTGTTTACCAAGACCACATTGAATGTTCCTGAGTGACCTAATTGCAGTTTTGACTTAAATCAGCTTGAAAATATATGGCAAGACTTGGAAATGGCTGTCTAGTAATGACCAACAACCAACTTGACAGAGCTTGAAGGATTTCAAAAAGTATAACGTGCAAATATGATATAATCCAGGTGTGCAAAGCTCTTATAGACGTACCCAGAAAGATTCACAGCTGTAATCGCTGCCAGGTGATTCTAACATGTTTTGACACAGGGGTGTGAATACTTAAGTAAATTAGATATTTCTGTGTTTTATTTTCAATACACTTGCAAAAATGTTATATATATTTTTTTTTTCACTTTGTCATTACACAACAAAATGTGGAATAAGTCAAGGGGTATGAAAACTTTCTGAAGGCACTGTATCTACCTAATACCCCTGCACATGACTGTATTGGTATCCCGTGTACTGTATATAGCCAAGTTATCGTTCCGCATTGTGTATTTATTCCTCGCGTTATTATCTTTTTCTATTATTATAAAAATAAAATAAATCTGAATTGTTGGGAAGGGCCAATAAGTAAGCATTTCATTTGTCTACACCTGGTGTTTACAAAGCATGGGACAAATAAAAATGTGATTTGATTTGGAGTTTTTTGAATAACTACCTCAAAATGTTCAATTAATGTTTTAACAATACTTTTAATAACACTACTTGCAGATAGGACACATGGACGTTCATTTCCTTAGGCATTAATCATGCAAACACATTAATTTGTTAGTGAGATTCGAACATATAATTCTCTGTTCTCTGTCCATGGAATTAGTTCACTGCGCCACCAGGATGGAGCTAGCATGCCATGTTTTTTAACTGACACAAAGCTGTTAATTTTAGTCTATTCAAACAGACCCCCTTTCAAAGGAAACAAGCATTCATTAAGATTAGGTGTGGCCATTTAGGGGGCGTGGCCAACACCTGAACACACTTAACAAGATAGAGGCTAGAGAGAGTTTTGTTGACGCTGAGAACGGAATGTATATGTTTTTAAACACAATTCTTAGAACTTTCTCTGAACATTAATAAAGTAGAACGTTTCCTTTAAAATTCGCAGAACAATTTAAGAACATGACTTTAAATAGAACCATGAGGAATCCTGTAGGAAACATTATGCTGAAGTACTGAAATTCCCACAGAAGAACATTGTTTCTTAACATTCTCTGAACTATTTGAGAACATTCCCAATGTCAAACCAGTTGGAAACGTTCCTGGAACATTACAAAAATGTTAATAAAAGGTAACCATGTTTGACATTTTTGGAAATATTCTGTTGAAGTAATGCATAACCAAGAAAATAATGTTATTTTGTCAAGTTCCTTAAATGTGCAGAGAATTTCCCAAAGCCAATCAACTATCCTGCACCATTCCCAGAAAGTTGTGGGAAGGTTGTACGCTCTCACCAAGCTCTAAGAAACATTTGGTTCTCAGAACGTTATGTGCTAGCTGGCACTGGACTGTTTAATGGTGTGTCAGTCTTATAGAATGGTGAGGCTGAGGCAAATAATTATACAAGTCTGTGGGTAAGGCAAAGAAACACTTCAAGATGTAAAGCCTATTAGGGACAAACTGAAACCCAAATGGCCCGAACATCTCTAGATTGTATGTAAATCTAGTACATTATAGATTGGAGCGGCAAAGCAACACTTTGAGGTGTAAAGCCAGCAAGGAACACATTCACTTAATATCCAATGACTGTTATTTGTCTCGATATGATATTAAAAAATGTAACTTTAAGTAATGTATTAAAAATCCAGTCTTTAAACTATCCAATGGTGGCACAGCCTCCCCCCTCTTGCAGGGGCGCCTCATGCTCTGACTTTTCAGGGGGCCCTGTGAAACTGCATTATGCCACTGACGGCAATCAAATACATTAAGTCTTTATAGAATAAAGTAGCAAAGCAGCACGTTGAGGTGTAAATCCAAAGAGGAACACACTGAACTCTTAATGGTCTGACTCTAGATAATACCAAAATCAAATCTGTGGTAAGAACCCAGTCTTTAAACTCTAACTCTAGGGGCCTTATGTGATAAGAACTCAGTATTTATCCAGTCATTATAACTATTAAGGACGTATTTACAACACTTTTACAACATTTAATTAATCATGACAAAACAGCTGTATTGGGGCCTGTTTTTATGTTTTCATGGTGGAGAATGATACATGATAGTTGGCACCACGTGACGACTGTACTCAACATGGAAGAGGTTGCCTCATTGGATGAGATAGCTGCCTTGAGTGATACTGCCTGTGGCCCTGGTCATAAAGTAGTACACTACAAAGGGAATAGGGTGTCATTTGAGAAACCGGCACAAATTTTCTCCCTAATTCCCTGTGACGTTGAGGATGTATGGTTCACATTTGATAAATTACGGTTGAATTGCATTAAAAAAACTCTTAATTACATTCATTTTCCCTCTACAAATCCTGGGGATCTAGGGGAGCTTTTGATTTAATTTTCACCCAACTGCACATGTGGAGGGAATTGTGTTCATTCAGAAGACAAAGGAGTCTCTTTTCTAACTATATATTATATTTTTTTGTATTTTACTCCCCTTTTTCTCCCCAACTTTGTGAAATCTAATTGCGATCCAATTACGATATTGTCTCATTGCTGCAACCACCCAACGGGCTTGGGAGAGGCGAAGGTCGAGTCATGCGTCCTATGAAACATGACCCTTTAAACCGCGCTCCTTAACCCGGATGCCAGCTGCACCAATGTGTCGGAGGAAAGACTGTTCAAATGATGACTGAATTCATACTGTAGGAGCCCAGCCCACCACAAGCAATTGCTAGAGTGCGATGAGCCAAGTAAAGCCCCACCGGCCAAACCCTCCCCTAACCCGGACGACATGGGCCAAATAATACGCCGCCCTACGGGACTCTCGGTCACGCACAGTTATGACACTGCCTGGGATGGAACCGGGTCTGTAGTGACGCCTCAAGCACTGCAATGCAGTGCCTTAGACTGCTGCGCCACTCAGGAGGCCCCTCACTTTATTTCTAACTTCATTCAGTGGTCACATCAGAGAGAACAACATAAACAAAACATCATTCCCATATTTTAATTTATTGTAATGCATTTACTTATGATGACAGCAAATGTAATACACTGATGTAGTAATACATAATGATAGTTTTTGCTGAAATGTTTTGCTTATATGATATCATTACTCTAGAGTCTAAAGCAACAGCTAGTGTGCAGAATATTCGCTTAACTTTTATCTATGGACATTACCCATTACAAAGTCTTATTTAATCCGCTAAACTATTCATCTATCTCATCTAATATATAAAGTTAGCTTTTATCGCTTCAGTATATTTCCTCATCCTATCTCCTCCTTCTGTCTCCTGGTCCACAGCAAAGGAGTGTGGAGGTACTCTGACAGATCAGCAAAGGATCATCCAGTCACCCGGTTACCCAGAGGAGTACCAGGATGAGCAGATCTGCTACTGGCACATCCGCGTGCGCTACGGACAGAGGATACGCCTGCACTTCCTGGAATTTGATGTGGAGGAGGACACGGCCTGTCTAGCAGACTTTTTAGAGATCTATGACAGTTATGATGACATCTCTGGCTTCGCCGGGAGGTGAGGATCTAGGTTTTGATTGAATGTTCCTTTACATTTAGTTTTAGTTTGTTGCGTTCACGTTGTAATGGTTTATCTGGGTTGTTAGTCTTATCCAAGATTATAGAAAGTTGCATTGTACTAAATGTATTGATACTCACATAGACTCGTAAGACTCATGTCTTTTCCCACAACATACTGTCATAACATAGGCTACTGTCTGACCATGTTGATCTACTATCAAGTAAATATATTTATTATTTCCAGGTACTGTGGAGATTATTTACCAGATGACCTCATAAGCACAGGTATGCACAAACACATTCCTATTTTATTACCATATTAAATGCTATTATTATAGATCAAAAAGCTACAGTAAATGTCTGGCATTGATAACCTTTTTTTAATCATCAATTGTTTATTGATTTCCAATTATAAGTGTTTTCATTGATAACCCTGTCACCTTTCCCCGTTTCTCTCTCCCACAGGGAATGTGATGACACTAAAGTTCCTGTCCGATGCATCTGTAGTCGCAGGAGGCTTCCAGATGGAGTACATTGCTGTGAACGCTTCTCTCCTCCACTTCCAGAATGACACCAGCTGTTGCTTCACCTGACCAATGTTTATGTATTTTTTCAGTATGATATGAGTTTCCATAAGCCACATCACTTGCACTATGCAGTATAACAAAAATAATTACTGACAAATTTGAATTACAAAAATCAACAATACAATATACTGCGCTAGGCAGTAGGCACTGCGAGCCCCGGGAGTGACGCGGTGCCTGGTGTGATTGGTTGAGATTTCACAACGCAGTGGACCGCTCACGTCCCCCACCCCTACAGCACTGGTTGTGCTGTGTTCAAAACAACTGGGAACTCTGAAAAAACTCTGAAAAATCTTTTTTTTTTAAGTTCCCAGTTGTCTTGAAACGCACCAATAGATGTCATTTGCGTCACTAAGCAAAACCCCTGTCACTCAGTCAGAGAGTCTGGATGTTTGGAACGAGCAGGTTGAGGCAATAGGGAATGAGGTGGATAGGGCAGAACAACCAGAAAGTCAGTCTAGCAGCAGAAGAGTTAGCCACAGGTTTGTGGAGTGTTGGTGGTAGCTAACTACACTGAACAAAAATATCAACTCCACATCAAATCAAATTATTTCACCTTACAGTGAAATGCTTACTTACAAG
The DNA here is from genome assembly GCF_002910315.2 of Salvelinus sp. IW2-2015. Classification (NCBI taxonomy): domain Eukaryota; kingdom Metazoa; phylum Chordata; class Actinopteri; order Salmoniformes; family Salmonidae; genus Salvelinus; species Salvelinus sp. IW2-2015. The sequence continues at coordinate 33,855,695 of NC_036875.1, read as the reverse complement.
CCCTTAACCAACATGGCAAAAAACAACAATAGCGAGGCTATATACAGGGGGTACCGGTACAGAGTCAATGTGCGGGGGCACCGGTTAGTCGAGGTAATATGTACATGTAGGTAGAGTTATTAAAGTGACTATGCATAGATAATAACAGAGAGTAGCAGCGGCATAGAAGGGGMGGYGGGGGGGGGGGGGGGGGGATGCAAATAGTCTGGGTAGCCATTTGATTTAGATGTTCAGGAGTCTTATGGCCTGGGGGTAGAAGCTGTTTAGAAGCCTCTTGGATCTAGACTTGGCACTCCGGTACCGCTTGCCGTGCAGTAGCAGAGAGAACAGTCTATGACTAGGGTGGCTGGAGTCTTTGACAATTCTTAGGGCCTTCCTCTGACACCGCCTGGTATAGAGGTCCTGGATGGCAAGAAGCTTGGCCCCGGTGATGTACTCACTACCCTCTGTAGTGCCTTGTGGTCGGAGGCAGAGCAGTTGCCATACCATGCAGTGATGCAACCTGTCAGGATGCTCTCGATGGTGCAGCTGTAGAACCTTTTGAGGATCTGAGGACCCATGCCAAATCTTTTCAGTCTCCTGAGGGGGAATAGGTTTTAGGACTGTCTTGGTCTAGGACTGTCTTGGTGTGCTTGGACCATGTTAGTTTGTTGGTGATGTGGACACAAGGAACTTGAACCTCTCAAACTGCTCCACTACAGCCCCGTTGTTGAGAATGGGGCACGTGCTCAGTCCTGCTTTTCCTGAAGTCCACAATCATCTCCTTTGTCTTGATCACATTGAGGGAGAGGTTGTTGTCCTTGCACCACACGGCCAGGTCTCTGACCTCCTCCCTATAGGCTGTCTTGTCGGTGATCATGTCTACCACTGTTTTGTCATCGGAAAACTTAATGGTGGTGTTGGAGTTGTGCCTGGCTGTGCAGTCATGCGTGAACAGGGAGTACAGGAGGGGACTGAGCACACACCCCTGAGGTGCCCCCGTGTTGAGGATCAGCGTGGTGGATGTGTTGTTACCTACCCTTACCACCTGGGGGCGGCACGTCAGGAAGTCCAGGATCCAGTTGCTGAGGGAGTTGTTTAGTCCCAGGGTCCTTAGCTTAGTGATGAGCTTTGAGGGCACGATGGTGTTAAACGCTGAGCTGTAGTTGAAGAATAACGTTCTCACATAAGTGTTCCTTTTGTCCATGTGTGAAAGGACCATGTGCAGTGCAATAGAGATTGCATCATCTGTGGATCTGTTTGGGCGGTATGCAAATTGAGTGGATCTAGGGTTTCTGGGATAATGGTGTTGATGTGAGCTCATGGCTCATGGCTACAGACGTGAGTGCTACGTGTTGGTAGTCATTTAGGCAGGTTACCTTAGTGTTCTTGGGCACAGGGACTATGGTGGTCTGCTTGAAACATGTTGGTATTACAGACTTCGACAGGGAGAGGTTGAAAATGTCAGTGAAGACACTTGCCAGCTGGTCAGCACATGCTCGGAGTACACGTCCTGGTAATCCATCTGGCCCTGCGTCCTTGTGAATATTGACCTGTTTAAATGTCTTACTCACATCAGCTGCGGAGAGCGTGATCACACAGCTGATGCTGTCCTGCATGTTTCAGTGTTACTTGCCTCGAAACGAGAAGTAATTTAGCTCGTCTGGTAGGCTCGTGTCACTGTGCAGCTCGTGTAGTACAATTCAATCTTAGTCCTGTATTGACGCTTTGCCTGTTTAATGTTTCGCCGGAGGGCATTTTACTGAGCTACAGTTCATATAAAGAAATCAGTCAATTGAAATAAATAAATTTGGCGCTAATCTATGTATTTGACATGACTGGGAATACAGATATGCATCTGTTGGTCACAGATACCTTTTAAAAAAGTAGGGGCATGGATCAGAAAACCAATCAGTATCTGGTGTGACCACCATTTATCTCATGCAGCACGACACATCTCTTTCGCATAGAGTTGATCAGGCTGTTGATTGTAACCTGTGGAATGTTGTTCCACTCCTCTCCAATGTCTGTGCGAAGTTGCTTGATATTGGCGGGAACTGGAACACTCTGTCTACATATCGATCCAGAGCATCCCAAATATGCTCAATGGGTGACATGTCTGATGAGTCAGCAGGGGACATTTTCAGCTCGCAGGAATTGTGTACAAATCCTTTCGACGTGCTGAAACATGAGGTGATGGCGGCGGATGAATGGCACGACAATGAGCCTCAGGATCTCGTCCCAGTATCTCTGTGCATTCAAATTGCCATTGATAAAATGCAATTGTGTTCATTGTCTGTAGCTTATGCCTGCCCAGATCATGCTGTTTAATCAGCTTCTTGATATGCCACACCTGTCAGGTGGATGGATTACCTTGGCAATGGAGAAATGCTCACTTACAGGAATGTAAACAAATTTGTGCACAACATTTTTAAGAAATAAGCTTTTTGTGCGTATGGAACATTTCTGGGATCTTTTATTTCAGCTCATGAAACATCGGACCAACACTTTACATGTGGCATTGATATTTTTGTTCAATATAGCTAGTCTCCCGGCCTCAGCATAAGGGTTGGCAAATGCTAATAAGCTAGCGTTAGCGCTCAGCATCCTTAAGCTATTGGGTATCGGTCAGAGTTATTTAATAGTATATTTGGTGAATGGGAAAGCTAAGGATGTTAATATAAGTCATGTTATTAGGAAAAGTGTTTATTTCCAGCGAGTGTATTTGATGGGTTTCTGTAGGTAGCGTTTAATGAATTATAGAGGTTTTATAACCTATTCAATTGTACAGGTAAAAATGGTTGGCTCATGTCTGTTATTTCCATATAGTCTATATAACAATTTATAACAATTAATAAACTGTCCATTATTAAATTGGTGAAATTATTTCATTGAGCTTTTATTTGTATTACTCTTGTTGCATTGTCAACCTGCAAGGAAGCATTTAATTGCACTGCACTCCATTGATATATTGTGTATATGACAAATAAACAAACTTGTTATGCAGACTCTTGCGTTTTTCTTGACAGTTGAGTTGCCATGGTCATGTTGGTATACAGTAACTTTAAAGAGCAACTAAAAAAACTTAAACCAACTTCTCATTTAGAAAACAGCTTATGTGGCATCGATATGAGTCAGACACATTTATTCTAGTGTCAAAATTGACTACAAAGTGTAAATAGCATAATTTTGGTCATAAAGTCAGTCTCGTCCAAAATGCAGTTTTGTGTGACTTCTGGTCATGACAGCATAACAATGTACAGTAAATGAAGGTTGGGTTTGTTTCAATCCTGCCCATATGCCCACAGCTGGCAGCACACAAGTAATCATACATTTGGAGTGCAGCTGCATGTAACCCGATCGTAATGCCTGTGGTAAATTTGGGTGAACATTGGATATCCCTATGCGGCTAGTTTTAGGGACCATCGGTAAATTACACAATGCACATGGGACAATATGTTAAAATTCCAATAGCTCCAAATGTCAATTACTTAAAAACCTTAAACCAACTATAAATTGTAGAAATTCATATACAAATATTGAAAGCATTTAATGAGAAAACTAGAAGGTGTGCAACATAAAAATATTGTCTTATTTACATTGTGTAATTTATTAACGTTCCCTAACTAGCCCCAGAGATAGGCTATCCAAAGTCAAAAGTCAAGTCGCACACCAGCCTGCTGAAGCTAATTGGCTAAATAATTTGTCTAACTCTTCCCACCTGCGAATATACACACACGAGACACCCACATCAAACCACACCCCGAAACCAACTCACATTTGAATTCAGTCATGGTCGCTAGCGTTTCTTAATTAACAAAATCTAAAACGATGCCCAATCAGGAAGTGCAGTCACCCTTTAAAACTAACTAAAGACGTAGCACCTCTTCCTTGCTACCTTTCATATGAACCAAGGAGGAGGGCAGATGAGAACAGCAGGCCAGCGGAGCACTTAGAACAGCAGCAGTCAGGGACAAATGGTAGGAAGAGGATGATTTAGGTGAACCCAGACACAGACCCAAAACAATTTAAGTTACCCCAGTATCCCCTTGACCGTTTTGGATTGCAAAACTAGAGACACACCAGACAAGCCACAGAGACAGCAATCGAAGAGTAGATGATGGAGAGACACACCAGACAAGACACAAAGACAGCAACAGAAAAATAGGGGATGGAGAGTGACACCAGAAGAACAGAACAGGCCATAACAGAAGAGGATAGACAAAGGAGACAGTAACACATAAGAACCTGAGACAGCAACAGACACGACACAGACAGCAACAGACAAGACACAGAGAAAGTGATAGAAGAGGGCAGATGGAGAGAGAAGAGGTGGATTGAGCACACCGTAGACTGTATCACATCAAGCTGCTGTATAGATTCTAATTAGTTGTATTTATTTGCACAAATTATAAGAGGTGAAAAACAGACTGTTAAAAAGTAAAACATGGTTTGCAAAGAATTTGCAGGTGAGTTGAAAAAGCCTGTGACAATTACTATTAAAACAATTGTTTACTTTTACACTTTTTACAATTAGGACAGGACGAGAGAGGAGGGTAGACAAGCGACAGCAACATAGAATACTAAGAGATGGGGCCTGCGCCACTAGAGATTCTAGGTTCGAGTCCAGGTTCTGTTGCAACCAGGAGACCTATGGGGCGGTGCACAATTGGCCCAGCATCGTCCGGGTTAGGGGAGGGTTTGGCCGGCAGGGATGTCCTTATCCCATCACGCACTAGTGACTCCTGTGGTGGGCTGGGAGCAGTGCACACTGACACCGTCTCCAAGTGTACAGTGTTTCCTCCGACACATTGGTGCAGCTGGCTTCCGGGTTAAGTGGGCATTGTGTCAAGAAGCAGTGCAGCTTGGTTGGGTTGTGTTTAGGAGGTCGCATGGCTATCGACCTCTCCCGAGTCCGTACGGGAGTTGCAGCGATGAGACAAGACTGTAACTACCAATTGGATACCACGAAATTGGGGAGAAAAAAAGAGCTAAAAAAATATGTTTTTAAAGAATACTAAGAGACAGCAAGAGAAGAGGGCAGGCAAGGGAGACAGGAACAGACATAGAGAAAGCGATGGAGAGAGGCAGAGGTGGGGTGAGCTACTCTATGGATTCTAATTACTGCACTGTGTGTGTGTGTGTGTGTGTGTGTGTGTGTGTGTGTGTGTGTGTGTGTGTGTGTGTGTGTGTGTGTGTTTGTGTGAGAGATGGAGGGTGTTTGGGTATTGTGTGAGAGATGGAGGGTGTTTGGGTATTGTGGGATTCTTTAATCAGTTTGGCTCATTGGACAGGTCAGGGTCTATTTAAAGAGTAGAGAGTGTTCCAGAGTAGAGAAACCCACAGTAGCAACTGTAATTGAGTATTGGCAGTGTCTGCTGTGGAAGGTGCAAGTTACCTGAAAAAGATCTAATCTCTCAATGTTCATCTCAAAGTGCACCAAATTCATGCATTTAGCTGTTGAAATTCCTTATTTATTTTTCGGGGGGGGGAATGCCCCCAGACCCCCCCTAATGTCAGCAGCATACCACCCTGCATACCACTGCTGGCTTGCTTCTGAAGCTAAGCAGGGTTGGTCCTGGTCAGTCCCTGGATGGGAGACCAGGTGCTGCTGGAAGTGGTGTTGGAGGGCCAGTAGGAGGCACTCTTTCCTCTGGTCTAAACAAAGATCCCAATGCCCCAGGGCAGTGATTGGGGACACTGCTCTGTGTAGGGTCTGTCTCTTATACACATCTAGATGTGTATAAGAGACAGCCCCAGGGCAGTGATTGGGGACACTGCTCTGTGTAGGGTGCCGTCTTTCGGATGGGACGTTAAACGGGTGTCCTGACTCTCTGAGGTCATTAAAGATCCCATGGCACTTATCGTAAGAGTAGGGGTGTTAACCCCGGTGTCCTGGCTAAATTCCCAATCTGGCCCTCAACCATCACGGTCACCTAATAATCCCCAGTTTACAATTGGCTCATTCATCCCCCTCCTCTCCCCTGTAACTATTCCCCAGGTCGTTGCTGCAAATGAGAACGTGTTCTCAGTCAACTTACCTGGTAAAATAACGGTAAAATAAATAAAAAAAATAAAAAATGACTTTGGGCTAAGCCCCAATGTCTGCAAATCCTAGAACCCCAGATTTGTATTTATTTATTTTTATGTGAGTGTTGTTGAGTACTTCACTCTGTCACATGTCCCTTCCTACCCTTATCATTGTTCGGATGATCATCAAGGTGTGAATGGAGGTGACAGATTCTAATACGAATATTTTCCCACCAGAGATGTGTTTCCATCAAATTGACTTGTTGCTGACACAAGGCTGTGCGTGATGATGTAGTGCACATGTGATTAAATTCCCATGTACCAAATAAAAATGCAAGTTAAATGGGTTTCCATCGCATTTTCAAATCTACTGATAGTTTGTTTTCTGACAAAAATGTTTGCGTTATACATTTTGGCTAGAGCGCACGTAGGCCTATGTATAGCCTAAATGAGATTATTATGGAAAGAGAGCAAGATTTAATTTAATTTGTCAAAATGCAGCCAAACATCGATTATAATGTCACCAGAATAAGATCCTCAATATGTATTGGAAAGGAGCATCAAGCTCATCACCTTGCACTTTCACCACCCTGTGAAGTTCATCATAATTTATTTCATCTGTAGCCTAGTAAATTTCATGCTTTCCTGGATGAGTTGTAGTGGGAGGACCACACACCATATCTTTGCGTGACTCCAAGTTCACTTCGATATGATGGTTATTACACCGAACAAAAATATAAACGCAACATGTAAAGTGTTGGTCCCATGTTTCATGAGCTGAAATAAAATATCCCAGAAATGTTGCATATGCACAAAAAGCTTATTTCTCTAAAATGTTGTGCACAAACTTGTTTACATCCCTGTTAGTGAGCATTTCTCCTTTGCCAAGATAATTCATCCACCTGACAGGTGTGGCATATCAAGAAACTGATTAAACAGCATGATAAGTTCACAGGTACAAGTTGTGCTGGGGACAATTAATGACCACTCTAAAATGTGCAGTTTTGTCACACAACACAATGCCTCAAGTTTTGAGGGAGCGTGCAATTGGCATGCTGACTCACCAGAAATGTCCACCAGAACTTTTGACAGAGAATTGAATGTACATTTCTCTACCATAAGCTGCCTCGAAAGTTGTGTAACCAAGCCAGCCCAGGACCTCCACATCCGGCTTCTTCATCTGCGGGATCGTCTGCAACCAGCCACCCGGGCAACCGATGAAACTGTGGATTGCACAACCAAAGACTTTCTGCACAAACTGTCAGAGACCGTCTCAGGAAGCTCATCTGCGTGCTCGTCGTACTCACCAGGGTCTTGATCTGACTGCAGTTCAGCATCAGAACCGACTTCAGTGAGCAAATGCTCAACTTTGATGGTCACTGGCACGCTGGAGAAGTGTGCTCTTCGTGGATGAATCCTGGTTTCAACTGTACCGGGCAGATGGCAGACCTTCTTGTGGGGGAGCAGTTTGCTGATGTCAAGGTTGTGAACAGAGTGCCGCATGGTGGCGGTGGTGTCATTGTATGGGGAGGCATAAGCTAATGACAATGAACACAATTGCATTTTATGGATGGAAATTTGAATGCACAGAGATATGGTGACAAGATCCTAAGGCCCATTGATGTGCCATTCATCCACCGCCATCACCTCATGTTTCAGCATAATAAATCATGGCCCCATGTCGCTAGGATCTTTACACAATTCCTGGAAGCTGAAAATGTCCCAGTTATTCAATGGCCTGCTGACTCACCAGACATGTCACCCATTGAGCATGTTTGGAATGCTCTGGAGCAACATGTAAGACAGCGTGTTCCAGTTCCCGCCAATATCCAGCAACTTCGCACAGCCGTTGAAGCGGAATGGGACAACATTTCACGGGCCACAATCAACAGCCTGATCAACTCTATGCGAAGGAGATGTGTCAGGCTGGTTTTCTGATCCATGCCCCTACTTTTCTTTTTTAAAAGGTATCTGTGACCAACAGATGTATATCTGTATTCCCAGTCATGTGAAATCCATAGAGCCTAATTAATTTATTACAATTGACTGATTTCCTTATATGAACTGTAGCTCAGTAAAATATTTTAAATTGTTGCATGTTGAGTTTATATTTTTGTTCAGTGCATATCAATATTTGCACATAAAGGCGTTTTCACAATACATTTTACTGGCACAAAAATATCCCATCATGTCAAAGGAACAGATTATCTGTCAGCATTTATACAATTTTACAGAAAGTCCTGTTTTATATGGTATAACTTTGCTGCATAAAAACTGTGGATGGAATTGTGGTTACTGTCACTGAAAAGATGTGTAAAGGCAACACGCAATTCCAGTCACCTTATTGGGCTTATAAAGCGCAGATGAATAGAGAGTTAGTTATCAGTATCTTTGGATATAGGCTATATTATTCTGCAAATGTAGACTAACATAAAAAAGGGCATGTGCAGGATATGCTATTAATTTAAAAAAGATTGCCTACCCTACATTACAAGAAGAGAAAGATATCACATTTGAAGGAGGAAACCTTTAGTTGAAAGAATATTTGGATATATTGCTATGTGTATAATATACTGATAATACCCCCTGTCCAGATATGTGAAATGTGGACACAGTTTGAAATTATGATCAAAGTTGTTCGAGAAACAGAGAATTAATGAGGGGTACAAAAATGCAGAGTGGGCAGTCCTTACGTTGGGTCAAAGTTCAGTTGCACAGCGTGCTAGTTTCGCGCCAGCATTTTCGCGGGGAGTGACAACTACACTGATATTCGTCGAGAAATGAAACACTCCAAATAAGATAATATCGGTTATACTTGCAGTATATTTGTGGAGTTCATGGTATACTTTTATTTGATCGTTTGTATTCTATCAGGAGTACTAAGGTGAGGAAGTGCATCTGGCTCCGTTTTGTTTGTGTTTATTTTCGCGCTAGTGGAGGGAGTGACTTGCTATAAGAACAAATACTCGTTGGAAATTGCAATTACCAATTGAAAGACAGTGCTGTCTTTCAAAATGTTTTAGTAAATTGGGAATATACCTATATTTGTTGTTGCTATTAGATGGCTAGGTAAGCTAGTGAGCTAACACATTTTGTGGCTAGCTAACTAACCAGTTCGATCAGTGAAAGTGAATTGGCTGCACTTGTATGCTAGCCAGCTAACTTGATTGACGACTAGTTAGCAAACTACCGGTATTCTTGACCATTGTCAGCTATATCGTTTGATCTTAGTTTGCAAAATTGTTGATGAACATCAAAGCAACCCTAGCCATGAGTTTGCCACGTTGCCTGATGGTATGTTGTAGTTAGCTAGCGTTAACTATTTTTCCTTGGATAGTGTTTGTAAACTTAAGGCAAGTTAGATTTGATAGCTATTTTTATAATTAAGTTACAGTATTACGCTTGTGTAGATGTCCTGTATGTTTACCAGCTGCTAGCTAATGTCCTGTAGTTAGAAGCGGGTAAGTTAGCTAAGGATTAAATAGTACAGGTAAGTGATGATTTGATTCTGGCAGTGATGGCCAGGCTGACCACTCTATAAGTTACACACTGACGCGTTCAACTCTTGTAGTTAGTGTCAAACCACGTGTACATTTAACAAATATTCATCCAAAACGCATAGATGGCCACAATAAAGACAATTATGACTCTAGCCTAGTTATCTAACTAGCAACCTAAAAGAAAACACATGTTGAGGCAGAGATGGAACGTTGTCACTGTCTTTCTCAGTTTCTGCTGCTGGTATTGGTGAATACTATTTTAGGGTTTTATGTGGGTGGATGGACTTTTTGTTGTTGTCCAATACAGATACATAAAGATAAGTGTTCTAATTTTCTCTCTGACTGGCAGGGTGTGAGGAAGGATGATGGATAGTGAATTGGCTTAGGTTGGCTGTTGGTTAACTCTTAACTGACAGTAACCAGTGCTAAAAACATCCTCTCACTAGCATGGTGTGAGTAGGCTGTTATGCCAAGTCAAATTCCACGTGACCTAATTAAGCTTCTCCAAAACTGCACTCTGATGCCACTACAGAGCCTACCAAACTTGCTAATGGCCTGATAGTCAGTGCTCCATTGTCCTTCCATTGTCCTTTCTAGTTACTTGATGTGGAATGGAGTTCTGTGAAGTCATGGCTCTATGTAGTACTGTGTGCCTCCCATAGTCTGTTCTGGACTTGGTGACTGTGAAGAGACCTCTTGTGTGGGGTATGCATGGGTGTCCAAGCTGTGTGCCAGTAGTTTAGACGGACAGCTCAGTGCATTCAACATGTCAATACCTCTCATAAATCAAAGTAGTGATGAAGTCAATCTCTTGTACTTTGAGCCAGGAGAGATTGACATGCATATTATTCATATTAGCTCTCTGTACATCCAAGGTCCAGCTGTGCTTCCCTGTTCTGAGCCAATTGCAATTTTCCTAAGTTATTTTTTTGTGGCACCTGACCACACGACTGAACAGTAGTCAAGGTGCGACAAAACTAGGACCTGTAGGACCTGCCTTGTTGATAGTGTTGTTAAGAAGGCAGAGCATRGCTTTATTATAGACCAACTTCTCCCCATCTTAGCTACTACTGCATCAATATGTTTTGACCATTACAGTTTACAATCTAGTGTTACTCCAAGCAGTTCAGTCATCTCAACTTGCTCAATTTCCACATTATTTATTGCAAGATTTAGTTGAGGTTTAAGGTTTAGTGAGTGTTTTGTTCCAAATACGATGCTTTTAATTTTAGAAATATTTAGGGCTAACTTATTCCTTGCCGCCCACTCTGAAACTAACTGCAGCTCTTTGTTGAGTGTTGCAGTCATTTCAGGCGCTGTAGTAACTGACGTGTATAGTGTTGTCATCTGCATACATAGCAGTCTATGATCAATAATGTCAAAAGCTGCACTGAAGTCTAACAAGACAGCCCCCACAATAATTTTCTCATCAATTTCTCTCAGCCAATCATCAGTCATTTGTGTAAGTGCTGTGCTTGTTGATTGTCCTTCCCTATAAGCATGCTGAAATTCTGTGAATTTGTTTACTGTAAAATAGCATTGTATCTGGTCAAACACAATTTTTTCCAGAAGTTTATTAAGTGTTGGTAACAGGCTGATTGGTAGGCTATTTGAGCCAGTAAAGGGGGCTTTACTATTCTTGGGTAACAGAATGACTTTAGCTTCCCTCCAGGCCTGAGGGCACATGCTCTCTAGTAGGCTTAAATTGAAGATGTGGCAATATCGTCTGCTATTATCGTCAGTAATTTTCCATCTAGATTGTCAGACCCCAGTGGCTTGTCATTGTTGATAGACAACAACACTTTTTTCACCTCTTCCACCCTGACTCTACAGATTTCAAAAGTACAGTTCTTGTCTTTCATAATTTGGTCCAATATTCTTGGATGTGTAGTGTCAGCGTTTGTTGCTGGCATGTCATCCCTAATTTTGCATATCTATCCAATGAAAAAGTCATTAAAGTAGTTTGCAATATATCAGTGGGCTTTGTGATGAATGAGCCATCTGATTCAATGAATTACTTAATTTCCATACCTTTTGCATCATCCCGCTCAACCATACAATTTATCAATCCAAGGGGATTTAACAATTTTTACAGTCATTTTCTTAATGGCTGCATGCTTATTAGTAACTGGAATAAGTAGTTTCTTAAATGCGTCAAGTGCAGTGTCTGGTTGCTCCTCATTACACACCACAGACCAGCAAATATTCTTTACATCATCAACATATTAATCACTACAAAACTTATTGTATGACCTCTTATACATTAAATTAAGCACAACCTTTTGGCACTTTGGTTTTCCTACATATGGCTATTATATTGTGATCACTACATCCTATGGATTTGGATACTGCTTTAAAGCAAATATCTGCAGAGTTAGTAAAAATGTGATCAATACATGTTGATGATTTAATTCCTGTGCTGTTTGTAACTACCCTGTTAGGTTGACTGACAACCTGATCCAGGTTGCAGGCACTGGTAACAGTTTGAAGTTTTTTCCTGAGTGGGTGGCTTGATGATAGCCAGTCAATATTTAAATCACTCAGAAAATATACTTCTCTGTTTATCACATACATTATCAAGCATTTCACACACATCCAGATACTGACTGTTAGCACTTGGTCTATAGCAACTTCCCACAAGAATGGGCTTTAGGTGAGGCAGATGAACCTGAAGCCATATTACTTCAACAGTATTTAACATTAGATCGTCTCTAAGCTTTACAGGAATATGGTTCTGAATATAGACAGCAACACCGCCGCCGTTGGCATTTCTGTCTTTTCGGTAGATGTTATAACCATGTATTGCTACCACTGTATCATCAAAGATATTATCTAAGTGAGTTTCAGAGATAGTCAGAATATGAATGACATCTGTTACAAGCAAGTAATTGACTTCATGGACCTTGTTTCTTAGGTTACATATGTTAGTATTGGCTATTTTTAACACTTCTGGGTTGCTTGATTGTTTTTAATGCTTTACTGGGAAGCTAAAAAGCTGAGTCATTGCCGATCGTGTGTGAAAACAGATTTGACTGGCCACTATTTGAAAGAAGATGCCAGCTTTCTCATTCTGCTATATTTATGGCTCAGTTCTTAAAATTAACCCGGATCTGCTTTACAAACGGTGTAGCCTACCTGGTATATGCGGCGCATGAGTTTCAAGTTTGGGGAAGCTTATTTTCACCATAAAAATGTACCTTTTATAATACAGCATTCCATGTATCCTTGCATTTGCAGGCTTATGTAAGATACCACACTAGTCATAAATTAGGCTAATATAACACAATCACTGTTTGCAGAAAAATACTTCAATGCGTGGTTGAGTGCATATATAGAGTAGGTTATATGCTATATCAGAAGTTTCTGGCCTTTTTTTATAAACACATTTCATGCAATCCTACTACACTTTAAATGACTGGAGACATTAGCAGAATATTTTTTAATATGACAAATTACAGGGTAGCCTACTCTGACAAAGATCAATAAAAAAATACGTTGTTCATATAATAGTCTTATGAGAAGGAGAGACACAAATATAATATAATGTCCATATAAACTGGAGTAGGAAATGATTGTCCAAAAACAAACTTAAGTAGCAATGACCCAACAATGATAAATAGGGAATGTGTCGTGTGGCTCAGTTGGTAGAGCATGGCACTTGCAAAGCCAGGGTTGTGGGTTCGATTCCCACGGGGGAACAGTACAAAGAAAATGACTGATGAATTGTGTGCAACCTGCACAAGAAACACAGCAGAGCTCTGGCCTTGCATGCACATTTTCTTCCAAATCATCATTAGTGTCGTGTCATGCTGCCTTGGAATGTATTAAAAACACAGCCTAATGTTTGTATCACAGCCATAAAAAAACGAATGGAGGAGGACCGGTTTGTTTAACCACTCAACACAGAATAGCCGCATGTGTACACGCCTTCGAAAATCGTTTGGGGAAAATACCTCTTCTATTTTATTCAGCTATGTTCAATTGTATTCTTACTATAAAATAATATACACTGAACAAAAATATAAATGCAACAATTTCAAAGATTTGACTGAGTTACAGTCCATATAAGGATCTCAGTCAATAGAAATGCATTATTTAAGCCCTAATCTATGGATTTCACATGACTGGGAATACACATATGCATATGTTGGTCACAGACACCTTAAAAACAAATTGGGGTGTAAATCAGAACCTGTCTGTATCCGGTGTGACTACCGTTTGCCTAATACACTGCAACATCTCCTTCGCATAGAGTTGATCAGGCTGTTGATTTTGGCCTGTGAAATGTTGTCCCACTCTTCTTTAATGGCTGTGCAAAGTTGCTGGATATTGGCATGAACTGGAACACGCTGTTTTACCCGTCAATCCAGAGCATCCCAAACATGCACATGTCTGAGTATGCTGGCCATGGAAGAACTGGGACATTTCCAGCTTCCAGGAACTGTGTACAGATCCTTGTGACATGGGGCCATGCATTATCATGCTAAAACATGAGGTGATGGCGGCAGATGAATGCCACAAAAATGGGTCTCGGGATCTCATCATGGTATCTCTGGGCATTCAAATTTCCATCGATAAAATGGAATTGTGTTTGTCTTTAGCTTATGCCTGCCCACACCATAACCCCACAGCCACCATGGGGCACTCGGTTCACAATTGACATCAGCAAACCGCTCGCCCACACACCATACACGCTGTCTGCCATCTGCTCGGTACAGTTAAAACCGGGATTCACCCGGGAAGAGCACACTTCTCCAGCGTGCCAGTGGCCAATGGAGGTCTGTTACGATGCGGAGCTGCAGTCCGGTCAAGACTGGTGAGGATGACGAGCACGCAGATGAGGTTCCTGAGACGGTTTCTGACCGTTTGTGCAGAAATTCTTTGCTTGTGATACCCACAGTTTCATCAGCTGTCCGAGTGGACAGCATGTGAAGCCACATGTGGAGGTCCTGGGCTGGCGTGGTTACACGTGGTCTGAGGTTGAGGCAGGTTGGAAGTACTGTTAACTTCTCTAAAACAACGTTGCTTATGGTAGAGAAATTAACATTCGATTCTCTGCCAAAAGCGCTGGAGGACATTGCTGCAGTCAACATGCCAATTGTGTTGTTGCGTGACAACTGCACATTTTAGTGGCCTTTTATTGTCCCCAGTATAAAGGTTCCTGTGTAATGATCATGCTGTTTAATCATCTTCTTGATTTGCCACTCCTGTCAGGTGGATGGATTATCTTGGCAAACAAGATATTCTCACTAACGGGGATTTAAACAATTAGGGAAATTTGAGCCATTTTTGTGCGTCTGGGATATTTAATTTCAGCTCATGAAAGATGAGACCAACACTTTGCATTTTTGTTAAGTGTAAAATAATGCCATGAGAATCTTGTCTGCTAAATGAAGTAGTGTAGCCCACAGCCATATGGCATAGCCAGATCAGGGCCTAACATAAGGATGACAGAAATGGCCTACATTTTCCTTGTATTTTTTAGACCTGTAAAATAAATCATGGATTTATTGTGTTGGTGTGGGCTATATTACATTGATTTATTTACTTTAAAAAATGTAGACGTTCCAAAGGTCTGCATCAGTGTCTTGTAGGCTATGCCTGGAAGCCAGGAAATGCTATGACCGTGTTTGTTAATTAACGTCAAGTACCGTGAGACCAGCAGTTATTTGCATGACAATCACCGGCTGATAATGTTATGATCACCACAGCCCTAGGTGTGAGAGGAACCAGGATGATGGCTACGGTGCCCCTGACCAGCTCCAGTCTTCTCCCTCTGCTGGAATCTCTGGAGGATATCACAGCCGGACAGCCGGAGCAGACAGACGCCTACCTCACCATTGTCAAGTAGGTGCTTTAGATGGACTATGATGACCTCG
Source organism: Salvelinus sp. IW2-2015 (assembly GCF_002910315.2). Classification (NCBI taxonomy): domain Eukaryota; kingdom Metazoa; phylum Chordata; class Actinopteri; order Salmoniformes; family Salmonidae; genus Salvelinus; species Salvelinus sp. IW2-2015. The sequence continues at coordinate 33,840,307 of NC_036875.1, read as the reverse complement.
TTATCCCTAGATGCTGATCGATATGCATGTCAGGTGTATGTTTTTCTCTAATGAGCTGAGGTAGTGGGTAGATATACAACACTTATAAAGACGTCTGTTTCCATCCTAAATGCTGGCTCTGCTTTGTCTTCAGTCGTCTCAGTGGGGATGATGGAACACAGTTTCTCCCTGCCGTTATAAAGAACTTTTCACGTTTGGGTAAAACTTTCCAGGTGAGTGCATGCTTTATGTGAAGAACATTTATGAAGGAAAAATGTAAACATCTCATTGACTAAAGGATTGTCATGAATGTTATGTTTTTGTCATGTTGTTTTAGACCCATATCGCCAGTCAGAATGCAGAGCTGAGCCAGGCTGCACTACAGGCCCTGGGGTTCTGTGTGTTCCATGCCCACGTCGTCTCAGCTATCCCAGGTACTGAACAAGTAGAATTCTTCATATGTTTACATGGGACTTGTTTAACTGATGGATAAAAATCAGCAATTCAGATTCTCCATTGAAAGTACTTTGTTCTGGAAATAAGCCTGGTAAGAATGGAGATCACATCATTTGAAACAGGGTTTTCTTTGGCTTTCTCTTTCTCCAGCTAATTTTGCAGAGGAGCTACTGTCAGCTCTTTCCTCTCTGGTGGTGAAGTCTACAGACAAGAACACATGCACCAGAGCGTTATGGGTCATCTCCAAACAGAACTTCCCTCCAGAGGTGGTGGCCAAGATGGTTCCAGAGATTCTGAGGACCCTGGAGTGTGTACGGACTAGAGAAGACATCCAGTCTGTTGTCATGGAGCATGAGTCGTTGAATGTTATCATAAGGTAAACAAAAACACCCAGTCATGTACTCTCCTACCCTGGAATCAATAGTTTTGATTGGCTATGATTCTCATTTAGGAATGCACAATTGAATGGTTCAGTATGATAACACTGCCACTAAGCAGATGGATGTTATTGTAGTCTACCTTGCTTAACATTGTATCTGTTTTGGATAGTGCTCATAGCTCTCTGGTCTGGAAAAGACTGTCTTGACAGTATTTCAGTGATCATCAGCTCTTTCTCTGTCTTGACCCTCTGTCTGTGTGTAGGTTGCTGGACCAGGCCCCAGCCCAGATGGGTGAGCGTGCAGTACAGTGGGCCAAGCTGGTCATCCCTCTGGTGGTCCACTCAGCCTCTAAAGTGCGCCTGCGGGCGGCAGCAGCCCTGGAGATGGGTCTGCCTCTACTAATGGAGAAACAGAAAGAGGTGGCAGCCATCATAGAACCCATCATGTCCTCAGTGAGTGTCTTTATACTCTCTACCAGAGCCCTATGTATTTACATGATTTGACCTAAATACATGGCACTGCCCTCTGTCTGCCACTCACACACACTTACAATACAGTGAGTGCATATGTTTTTAGCAAGTCGCTTTGGATAAATGGAAGGTTCAGAAACTCTTTTGATGCTAATTTCTTCTTAATCTGACAGTTTTGTTCTTCACAATCTGACAGTTGTTCTTGTTTTGCTCCAGAAACTCATCCCAGAGCTCCAGAAACTGTTCTCTACGAAGAACGAGACCAATGTTCTGAAACTCTGGCCGTTGTTTGTCAGGCTCCTAGGGAAGGTGAGGCTGCATGGTTTGAATCTTCAGGAGATGCTTACATGTAAGGCTCTCAGGAGTGTAATGAATTAATTTCCTACAACATTTTATTGGTTCCTCCACACCTTGTCCCGGTGGAGAGTTGGGAAAAGACACATTTCGGTGTCTATGACCATAGACTGACTGTCATTCTCCTGATCCCCCAGCTGCTCCATAGAGGTGGTCCCTTCATCAACTCCCTGCTTGGCCTGGAGGAACTGGGCTTCCGAAGCTCCTCCCCCAACATCAAGAAGATCGCCTTCATCGCCTGGAAGAGCCTCATAGACAACTTCTCCCTCAACCCAGGTGGGAAACACAATACAAGAGTGCCATTACTTCTTCAAGTGTTTGACCGGTTGCTTCGTTTAGACAGAACTTAATGGAGGGCTGTATGACAAAGTGTGTGGCAAACTAAATGCTCTTGTTAACATCCACTCTACTCTCTCTTCATGCACTCTTTGCTGTAGAGAACACTTACTCTGATTAGAGTAGACTGTATAGTCTATTCAGAGTGTCAGATTCTTTGCAAAGTGATTGACTGACCTGTCTCCCGTGCTGTAGAGATCCTGTGCAGTGCCAAGCGGCTAAAGTTGCTGCTGCAGCCCCTCAGCTCCATCCAGGTGAGGACTGAGGCCCTGCTGCTCACCAAGCTGGAGGTCTGGTGGTACCTGGTGGTCAAACTGGGACCCAACCTGCCTGCACACTTTGAACAGGTACAAAAAGTGTTTTCATTTGTTTTGTTTTGATATTATGTGTCCGTTTTTGTGGAGAAATGCCTATAAAGTGTGTTACGTTTATGCCAAATTATCAAACATGAGTTGATGATGCATTCAGAATCCGAGCAGGATTTGTTATTAAGGAATGAGATTAAGTTGATAAATTAGGCCTATTATAAAATGTAATTGAGATTAAATTTGAGATTCGATCTTGTCACAAATTGTAATCTTTTGTGAGAGGTGGATAGAGCGTTATCATCATTGTTTTGTGATTGGAAATGGCCTGCTCGAGAGCTGTCTTGTGTTGCTGACCAATAGTCTCGGTGTGTTGTCAGGTTGGTGTTCCTCTCCTCCAGTGCACCCTGGGCACTGACTCTGCCTTCCCAACTACTCCTGCCCGGAGCTCCATTCAGAGCAGTGCTGTGGGGACCAGTACACATAAAACTGGTAGTCTTACTGTGGGGACCGCTATACCTACAACTATTCATGTCTTACTATCTTCCTCCATTGTATTTTCTCTTTGCTAGTACTATGGAACATTGACTGCTTCTAGCTGTTGGTTTTCAGAATTTGCATGTGTGATATAAGTATGTAATTTCATTATATAATTCTCTTACCTAGAATATAGAACATAGAAAAGCTCTCTGGAATGGTCATCTTGGATTTACCAAAAAGTGCCACCAGAGAATTGTGGAAACGTTGGATGTAAAAATGTTCTAAATGTCACACTTTTTAATTGATGATAACTGTATTTGTTCACCTTTGTTGCTCTGCCCCACCAGGTGCCCCAGCCTTCTCCAGCCCTACGGTGATGCCCCGTCTGAGCCTGAACTGCAGTGTGGTGGCGGGCCAGGCCTACCCCTCTATACAGCTGCTGGGATTAGAGATGCTGCTGCACTACTTCATGGGGTCAGAGGTCACCGCCGCCGCTGCCAAGAACCAACTGACGCTCAGCCTGGGTGAGAGACACGTGGGGGTTTTACCTACTTTAGTTGAATGCACTGAACGAAGTCGCTCTGGTTAAGAGCTAAATTATTAATGTAATGATGTCACAGCCTCAGTCGTTAATCAGTACTCAGTGATGTTTGTAAATGTTTTATATATACAGTTGAAGTCGGAAGTTTACATAGACCTTAGCCAAATACATTTAAACTCAGTTTTTCACAATTCCTGACATTTAATCACAGTAAAAATTCCCTGTCTTAGGTCAGTTAGGATCACTACTTTATTTTAAGAATGTGAAATGTCAGAATAATAGTAGAGAATTATTTCAGCTTTGGGTCAGACGTTTACGTACTCAATTAGTATTTGGTAGCATTGCCTTTAAATTGTTTAACTTGGGTCAAACGTTTTGGGTAGCCTTCCACAAGCTTCCCACAATAAGTTGGGTGAATTTTGTCCCATTCCTCCTGACAGAACTGGTGTAAGTGAGTCAGGTTTTTAGGCCTCCTTGCTCGCACCCGCTTTTTCAGTTCTGCCCACAAATTATCTATGGGATTGAGGTCAGGGCTTTGTGATGGCCACTCCAATACCTTGACTTTGTTGTCCATAAGCCATTTTACCACAACTTTGGAATTATGCTTGGGGTCATTGTCTATTTGGAATACCCATTTGTGACCAAGCTTTAACTTCCTGACTGGTGTCTTGAGATGTTGCTTCAATATATCCACACTCCCTCATGATGCCATCTATTTTGTGAAGTGCACCAGTCCCTCCTGCAGCAAAGTACACCCATAACATGATGCTGCCACCCCCGTGCTTCATTGGCTTGCAAGCCTCCCCATTTTCCTCCAAACATAACGATGGTCATTATGGCCAAACAGTTATATTTTTGTTTCATTAGACCAGAGGACATTTCTCCAAAAAGTACGATCTTTGTCCCCATGTGAAGTTGCAAACCGTAGTCTGGCTTTTTTATGGRGGTTTTGGAGCAGTGGCTTCTTCCTTGCTGAGCGGCCTTTCAGGTTATGTCGATATAGGACTCGTTTTACTGTGGATATAGATAATTTTGTACCGGTTTCCTCAGCATCTTCACAAGGTTCTTTGCTGCTGTTCTGGGATTGATTTGCACTTTTCGCACCAAAGTACGTTCATCTCTAGGAGACAGAACGCGTCTCCTTCCTGAGCGGTATGACGGCTGGTTGTGTCCATGGTGTTTATACTTGCGTACTATTGTTTGTACAGATGAATGTGGTACCTTCAGGCGTTTGGAAATTGCTCCCAAGGATGTACCAGACTTGTGGAGGTCTTGGCTGATTTCTTTTGATTTTCCCTTGATGTCAAGCAAAGAGGCACTGAGTTTGAAGGTAGGCCTTGAAATACATCCACAGGTACACCTCCAATTGACTCAAATTATGTCAATTAGCCTATCAGAAGCTTCTAAAGCTATGACATAATTTTCTGGAATTTTACAAGCTGTTTAAAGGCATGGTCAACTTAGTGTATGTAAACTTCTGACCCACTGGACACACTGGACCCACTTGCGATAGAGTGAGATAATCTGTCTGTAAACAATTGTTGGAAAAATGACTTGTCATGCACAAAGTAGATGTCCTAACCGACTTGCCAAAACTATTGTTTGTTAACCTTTCTAGGACACACGTTGAACCCCTCGACAACATTCCGCTGAAAAGGCAGCGCGGGAAATTCAAAAATATTTTTTTTGAAATATGTAACTTTCACACATTAACACATCCAATACAGCAAATGAAAGATTAACATTTTGTATATCTACCCATCGTGTCCGATTAAAAAAAAAAAATATATATATATATATATATATAAATAAATAAAAATGCTTTACAGCGAAAACACAACATATTATTGTTAGATCACCGCCAAGTCCAAAAAACGCAGCCATTTTCCAAGCCAAAGATAGGAATCACAAAAAGCAGAAATAGAGAAAATGTATCACTAACCTTTGATTTTCATCAGATGACACTCATAGGACATCATGTTACACAATACATGTATGTTTTGTTCGATAATGTGCATATTTATATCCAAAAATCTCAGTTTACATTGGCGCCATGTTCAGAAATGCCTCATAAATATCCGGAGAAATTGCAGAGAGCCACATCAAACATCATAAACTTTGATGAAAGATACATAGAATTAAAGATACACTTGTTCTTAATGCAACCGCTGTGTCAGATTTCAAAAAAACTTTACGGAAAAAGCAAACATGGAATAATCTGAGACGGCGCTCAGATAGAAACAACATTTCTCCGCCATGTTGGAGTCAACAGAAATACGAAATTACATCATAAATATTCCCTTACCTTTGATGATCTTCATCAGAATGCACTCCCAGGAATCCTAGTTCCACAATAAATTGTTGTTTTGTTCGATAATGTCCATTATTTATGTCCAAGTAGCTACTTTTGTTAGCACGTTTAGTACACATATCCAAACGCTCGCGCAGGTCCAGGCGAACTTCGGACGAAAACTTCAAAAAGTTATATTACAGGTCGAATAAACTTGTCAAACTAAGTATAGAATCAATCTTTAGGATGTTGTTATCATAAATATTCAATAACTGTCCAACCGGAGAATTCCTTTGTGTCTATAGAAGTAATGGAACGCAAGTCGATATCATGTGGAATGCGCATGACCAGAACCTGGCACTCTGCCAGACCACTGACTCAAACAGCTCCCATCCGGCTCAACATCACAGTAGAAGCTTCATTCAATGTTCTACAGACTGTTGACATCTAGTGGAAGGCGTTGGAAGTGCAAACAGATCCATATTCCACAGTGATTTCAATCGGCAATGAGTTGAAAATCGACCAGCCTCAGAATTTCCACTTCCTGTTTGGATTTTTTCTCAGGTTTTTGCCTGCCATATGAGTTCTGTTATACTCACAGATAACATTCAAACAGTTTTAGAAACTTCAGTGTTTTCTATCCAATAGTAATAATAATATGCATATATTAGCATCTGGGACAGAGTAGGAGGCAATTCACTCTGGGGACGCTATTCATCCAAAGTGAAAATGCTGCCCCCTATCCCTAAAAAGTTAGCAAGAAGTGGAGTGGATGAAACACTTAGGTTGGAGTCAATAAAACTCGTTTATGTAAACTTCCGACTTCAACTGTATACATATATTATATTTTTTTACCTTTATTTCACTAGGTAAGTCGGTTAAGAACAAATTCTTATTTACAATGACGGCCTAGCAAAAAGCCTTCGGCGGGGACAGCGGCTGGGATTAAAAATATAGGACAAAACACACATCACGACACGAGAATACTACAAAAAGAGAGACCTAAGACGACAACACAGCATGGCAGTAACACAAAACATGGTACAAACATTATTGGGCACAGACAACAGCAAGAAGGTAAAGACAACAATACATGACGCGATGCAGCCACAAGAGTGTCCATGATTGTGCCTTTGAATGAAGAGATTTAGATAAAACAGTCCAGTTTGATTGTTAGTAGCAGCTCGTTCCAGTCGCTAGCTGCAGAGAACTGCTAGGTGAACCTGTGACTGGGTGTAGAGGCGATTTAATTCCCATCACAATTTATTTTACATGCATTTCACAAGCCTCGCCACACTACACAGAAACCCGTATTTGTATTACAGCAGGATGACACACGCGTTTCACATGCCAATGCCTTTAGAGTAAACTTAGGCCTCACTTCCTTCTGAGATACCTACTGCAGCCCTCATCCTCCACATACAACACCTGTTCTGCCAGTCACATTCTGTTAAAGGTCCCCAAAGCGCGCACATCCCTGGGTCCCTCGTCATTTCGGTTCTCTGCAGCTAGCGAGTGGAACGAGCTGCAACAAACACTCAAACTGGACAGTTTTATCTCAATCTCTTCATTCAAAGACTCAATCATGGACACTCTTACTGACACTTGTGGCAACTTCGCGTGATGTATTGTTGTCTCTACCTTCTTGCCATTTGTGCTGTTGTCTGTGCCCAATAATATTTGTACCATGTATTGTGCTTCTACCATGTGCTGCTGCCATGTGTTGTTGTCATGTGGTGTTGCTACCATGCTGTGTTGCTGCCTTGCTATGTTGTCGTCTTAGGTCTCTCTTTATGTAGTGTTGTGGTGTCTCTCTTGTCGTGATGTGTTCTGTCCTATATTTGTATTGTATTTTTAATCCACTGTTCCCGCAGCAGGCCTTTTGTAGGTCGTCATTGTAAATAAGAATTTGTCCTTAACTGACTTGCCTAGTTAAATAAATAAAATTTTAAATAAATGATTTATGCATCAGATAAGTATGTTCTAGTTGGAAACGGCTTGCCTGGTTCTCTGAAATGACTCTCCTGTATTGTTTTGGCAGAACCTCTGGTTCACCCCTTCCTGTCCAGTCCCCCCTCCTTCACCAAGCACGGCTCTTTGCTTATCTCCGCAGTCCGCGACAGCTTCATCTGCATCGGCAATGACGCCCCAGGTACCTACCTTCCCTCAAGTAACTCACTGCAACTGATATTAGCATAGGCTCTATGGCAGCCATAATGGCTCTGACTATTCCAAACATGTTCAGAGCCAGCCTCAGTGTGTAGCAGTTTCTTCCACTGCTAGTCAGGAAGAGGGCACAAATCACCTGTAGTCCATTTAGGAAAAATATAGGCCTAACTTCCTACCACTATGAAAAACAACCATTCAGACTGTCAAATTCCATTCCCATTGTAGCAGCCCAAATCCCACCGCTATGATGTAGTGGTATACTATAATCCTCTCATTGTTACCTTGTCTAGTGTAATTTAAATGTTCTGTAGGAATGAGCAACTAAAATAATAAACCTATTCACAGGATCAAGGTTATTGTGCTACAATAAAGGACTTCAGCTGGCCCTCCTTCAGGAGCCGAGTTGCCAGCCTCCAGAGATGTGTGTTAATGCTCAGTGCTCTCGCCACAAAGGGGATAGGATAGCTCTGGCTTGACTTGCTAGCTTAGAGGGGCTCCCTCACATGGACTAGTGATTAGAAACAGTTTCTGAGAGTCACTGTGTGAGGTAGAGGGGGAGTTGGAAGGAAGAATTGTGTGTTTTGTGTAGAAGTGCATGCGTGGGGGTTTGAATGACGGCCACTTCATGTGGGGTGACTCGCGTGTTCTCTCTCCCCTGCAGATGCCTTGCTTGCCCTTATATGGAGGAACCTTGTCAGTTTCGTAATCACAACGATTGATGCTGGTAAGTACCAGCCAAAGTCAACCACATCACCCCCCCCCATAGAACAGATTGCATGCAGTTAAACAGTGGAGGGCCTGTTAGTGATTAGAGTTAGAGAATAACCCCCCCATCATGATGTAAGCCTGCAGGTCATCCAGGAAATTCTAACCTAAGTCACTCGTCAGTTCGGAGTTAGCCAAGGCTAAAACCTAAGTGTTTCTCAAACCTCTCCTACAGTGTCCCCAGCCGTTCTACTTATTTAATTTTTTTAAATTCATTTTTATTTCACCTTCATTTAACCAGATAGGCTAGTTGAGAACAAGTTCTCATTTACAACTGCGACCTGGCCAAGATAAAGCAAAGCAGTGTGACACTGACAACAACACAGAGTTACACATGGAGTAAACAATAAACAAGCCAATAACACAATAAACAAGTAAATGACACAGTAGAAAAAATAAAGTCTATATACAGTGTGTGCAAAAGGCATGAGGGGGGCAATAAATAGACCACAGAAGCGAATAATTACAATTTAGCAGATTAACACTGGAGTGATAAATGAGCAGATGATGATGTGCAAGTAGAGATACTGGTGTGCAAAATAGCAGAAAAGTAAATAAAATAAAAACAGTATGAGGTAGGTAGATTGGGTGGGCTATTTACAGATGGACTATGTGCAACTGCAGCGATCGGTTAGCTGCTCACATAGTTGATGTTTAAAGTTGGTGAGGGAAATAAAAGTCTCCAACTTCAGCGATTTTTGCAATTCGTTACAGTCACTGGCAGCAGAGGACTGGAAGGAAAGGCGGCCAAATGAGGTGTTGGCTTTGGGGATGATCAGTGAGATATACCTGCTGGAACGTGTGCCACGGGTGGGTGTTGTTATCGTGAACTGAGATAAGGTGGAGCTTTACCTAGCATAGACTTATAGATGACCTGGAGGCAGTGGGTCTGGTGACGAATATGTAGCAAGGGCCAGCCGACTAGAGCATACAGGTCGAAGTGGTGGGTTGTATAAGTTGATTTGGTAACAAAACGAATGGCACTGTGATAGACTGCATCCAGTTTGCTGAGTAGAGTGTTGGAAGCTATTTTGTACATAACATCGCCGAAGTTGAGGATAGGTAGGATAGTCAGTTTTACTAGGGTAAGTTTGGCGGCGTGAGTGAAGGAGGCTTTGTTGTGAAATAGGAAGCCGATTCTAGATTTGATTTTGGATTGGATATGTTTAATATGAGTCTGGAAGGAGAGTTTACAGTCTAGACAGACACCTAGGTATTTATAGTTGTCCACATATTCTAGGTCTGAACCGTCTAGGGTGGTGATGCTAGTCGGGCGGGTGCGGGCAGCAAACGGTTATGATATCGTTTAGTACCTTGAGCGTGGCTGAGGTGCACCCGTGACCGGCTCGGAAGCCGGATTGCACAGCGGAGAAGGTACGGTGGGATTCGAAATGGTCAGTGATCTGTTTATAAAGTTGGCTTTCGAAGACTAGATAGGCAGGGCAGGATGGATATAGGTCTGTAACAGTTTGGGTCTAGGGTGTCACCCCCTTTGAAGAGGAGGATGACCGCGGCAGCTTTCCAATCCTTTAGGGATCTCGGACGATACGAAAGAGAGGTTGAACAGGCTGGTAATAGGGGTTGCAACAATGGCGGCGGATAGTTTTAGAAAGAGAGGGTCCAGATTGTGTAGCCCAGCTGATTTGTACGGGTCCAGGTTTTGCTGTTCTTTCAGAACATCTGCTGTCTGGATCTGGGTGAAGGAGAAGCTGGGAAGGCTTGGGCGAGTAGCTGCGGGGGAGGCGGAGCTGTTGGCCGGGGTTGGGGTAGCCAGGAGGAAGGCATGGCCAGCCGTTGAGAAATGCTTAATGAAATTTTCGATTATCATGGATTTATCAGTGGTGATGTATTGTAGCACTGGCACAGCTAATTCAACTAATTAAGGGTTTGGTGATTAGTTGACCAGTGAAAATGTGCCATTACTGGAATATAGGAGTGATGGAGCCCCAAGCTGCATGCCCCACTCTGCTGGATGAGTAATGCCGTACAGTTTAACCTCACTCCATCTTCATTTAGTTAGCTAATAATGGTCAATGTTCTGTGGCTGCTGCTCAGTTGGACTGACCCTTCCAGCCATGGGTCAGCCCTGCAGCCCCACACAGAGTACCACAGCTGGGCCTGGGTCCTGTCTGTCAGGGGTTGGAGCTGAGAGACCCAAGCCTCCCCCACCACAGGTCCAACCCCACTGTCATCAGTTTAATTCTGAGCGGACCTTCGTGTTTGGAACCACTATGACGAGGAATGAAATCTGAGGGGCCAGTCCCCAGTGACGACCATTCAAATAAATGACAGAAATTATTTTCTATGTTTAGTTTCTACTGTTCAAAATGTGTTAGATGAGAAAATCCAAAGTCCCCCCCCTCTGACCTTTTCCTCCAATGCGTTTTGAGGTGGCTTGGAGTGTGGATGTGAGGAATTGAGGAAAGGCGACTTGAGAAAACACCCTGGTGTCTTCAAACGTCTATCCTCCTGTCCCTTGTACCTTTGTTATGTGACAGCTGGCCATAAGAAAGAGCGCCAGGGCTCTGAGCTCCTCCCCCTGTTGCTACAGGCTCTCCAGAGCATCATCTCCTCAGAGGCCCTCCCTGCACACAGGGCTCTGGTAAGACCCATCTCTATGCTTCAACCAGGTCTGCTTGTCTGCTGCTAGCCTATGTTAGTGGGTCATGTTGCATTGAGGAACTCAATGTTCTAAAACTCTCCTCTTTGTTTATTTAAGCTTGTTTAACCCTTTCCTTGTATTATTTCCCTTTCTCTGTATGCAGAGTCTGCTGGACATGACGGTGAAGGGTATCCCTCAAAGGATACTGGGATCTGCCTCTTACCAAGTGGGCAAAATGGATCTTTTGAACGTGAGTGTCAGTAGCTTCTCTCTTCCTGGTCATTGGGTTACATCATTTACATGCAAATACAATCTGTCCATCCAGTTGCTCCCTGCTCGTTCTGGCTCTGTCCTCCTAATTTGTTGCAAATTATCAATCTGAAATAAATCGGACCCATGAAGCTGAAATGTAGAAGGTTCACGATTTTACTTGATACATGTCTGTAGACACTTATGATGCCACAAGGATGACAACCCTGTAACCTGCTCTATAAAGATGTATTATCTATGGCGGTGTAAATTAACATCCTGCAGTCTTTGATATGGGGCTCTTAGGAAATGTCTGTGTTACTCAATTAGTGTTCTGAATGCTGTGTGGTCCTTGGCCTGGTGTGGTTACTTGGTCTCGTTGTCTTACTCCTCCGTCTCTGCCCCCAGGGAACCCCGGCTCTGTTCCTGATTCTCCTGTTCTACAACAGCAGTCTGGTGGGAGGGTTCGTAGACGATGAGAGGTCGGTTTCCCCTTAACTGAATTCTGTTCCTTTCCCTGTCCAACCAGAAACAAATGTCTCCCGGGGCTTACCGCTTCCAAGATAACTTGAAACTAAAATAATTGTTCCTTGAGTTTTTTGCAACCAGCATTACAGTCAAATCAAATGTTATTGGTTGTGGATGTTATTGCGGGTGTAGCAAAATTCACACACACGAATATTAAAAAGGATAAGGACGGGCAATGTCTGAGTTCTGTGTGGGATGTGTAGACATTATGGACAGTGCATCGAATATGTAGTGAATCTGAAGAATACATAGAACTGATAATGACTCCCAGTCAGTGCATTCAGGAAGGCAAAACCAATCACGCACTACATTTGTCATTTCAGACGCGCTTATCCAGAGCGACTTACATTAGTAGTGAGTGCATACATTTTCATATTTGTTCATACTGGTCCCCAGTAGGAATCGAACCCACAACCCTGGTGTTGCAAGCGCCATGCTCTACCAACTGAGCCACATGGAACACTACAAAAGTATGTGGACATCTGCTTGTCGAACATCTTCAAAACCATAGGCATTAATATGGAGTTGGTCCCCCTTTTGCTGCAATAGCATCCTCCACTCTTCTGGGAAGGCTTTCCACTAGATGTTGGAACATTGCTGCGGGGACTTATTCAGCCACAAGACCATTAATGAGGTTGGGCACTGATGTTGGGTGATTAGGCCTGGCTCGCAGTCTGCCTTCCAATTCAATACAAAGCTGTTCGATGGGGTTGAGTTCAGGGCTCTGTGCAGGCCAGTCAAGTTCTTCCACACTGATCTCGACAAACCATTTCTGTATGGACTTCGCTTTGTGCACGGGGGCGTTGTCTTGCTGAAACTGTTGCCACAAAGTTGGAAGCACAGAATCGTCTAGAATCTGAAGAGGGCACGATAACGCCTATTCCCCCTCAGGAGACTGAAAAGATTTGGCATGGGTCCTCGGATCCTCAAAAAGATCAACAGCTGCACCATTGAGAGCATCCTGACTGGTTGCATCACCACTACAGAGAGTAGTGCGTACGGCCGAGTACATCACTAGGGCCAAGCTTCCTGCCATCCAGGACCTCTATACCAGGCGGTGTCAGAGGAAGGCCTTAAAAATGGCCAAATACTCCAGCCACCCGGAGCACCAAGTCTAGGTCCAAAAGGCTTAATAACCCCTTGAAGCTAGGGGGCAGTATTTTTATGTTTGGAAAAATAACGTTCCCAAAGTAAACTGCCTATTTCTCAGGCCCAGATGCTAGAATATGCATATAATTGGCAGATTAGGATAGAAAACACTCTAAAGTTTGCAAAACTGTCAAAATATTGTCTGTGAGTATAACAGAACTGATTTGCAGGCGAAAACCTGAGGAAATCCAACCAGGAAGTGCCTCTTATTTAGAAAAATCCCTGTTCCATTGCCTGCCTTTCCTCCATTTAAAGGGGTATCAACCAGATTCCTTTTCCTATGGCTTCCACAGGGTGTGAACAGTCTTTAGACATAGTTTCAAGCTTTTATTTTGAAAAATGAGCGAGATTTATCAAATCGCGTCTGTGGACTGCCAGATGTCCTTTGATTAGTTCATGCGTGCGACAGTGGTAGCTAGCCATTTTCTTTCTCTCGTATTGAATAGTTTACCGTCCGGTTGAAATATTATCTTTTATTTATGTTAAAAACAACCTGAGGATTGATTATAAAAAATGTTTGACATGTTTCTACGAACTTTACGGATACTATTTGGAATTTTCGTCTGCCCGTCATGACCTGCACGAGCCTGTGGATTACTCAACAAAACGCGCCAACCAAATGGAGGTTTTTGGATATAAAAATAATCTTTATCGAACAAAACAAACATTTATCGTCTAACTGGGAGTCTCGTGAGTGCAAACATCCGAAGATRATCAAAGGTAAGTGATTCATTTGATTGCTTTTCTGACTTTCGTGACCAAGTTACTTTGCTGCTAGCTGTTTGTAATGTTTTGTCTACTGATCGATGTCCTCACACAAATGCTTGGTTTGCTTTCGCTGTAAAGCTTCTTTTCAAAATCTGAAAAGAAGCGCCAAGAGGGGGAAAATAGCTTCTACCCCGCCAAGCCATAAGACTGCTGAACAGCTAATCAAATGGCTACCCAGGCTATTTGCATTGTACCCCCCCAGCCCCATTGTTATGCTGCTGCTACTGTTTATTATCTATGCATAGCCACTTTACCTCAACCTACATGTACATATTACCTCAACTAACCTGTACATATTACCTCAACCACATTGACTCTGTACTAATACCCCCTGTATATAGCCCCGCTACTGTTATTTTATTGTTGCTCTTTAATTATAAAAAAAAATATATATATATATATATATTTGTTCAGTTTATTTTAGTGAATACTTTCTTAACACTTATTTTTCTTAACTGCATTGTTAAGGGCCTGTAAGTAAGCATTTCACTGTAAGGTCTACTACACCTGTTGTATTCGGCACGTGACAAATTTGATTTGAATGTCATTGTATGCTGTAGCATAAAGATTTCCCATCACTGGGACTAATGGGCCTAGCCCAAACCAGGAAAAACAGCCCCAGACCATTATTCCTCTTCCACCAAACTTTACAGTTGGCACTATGCAATGGGGCAGGTAGCGTTCTCCTGGCATCCGCCAAACCCAGATTCGTCCATCAGACTGCCAATGGTGACGCGTGATTCATCACTCCAGAGGATGCATTTCCACTGCTCCAGAGGCCAATGGCTTTACACCACTCCAGCCGACGCTTGGCATTGCACATGATGATCTTAGGCTTGTGTGCTCGGCCCTGAAAACCCATTTCATTAAACTCCCGACGAACAGTTCTTGTGCTGACGTTGCTTCCAGAGGCAGTTTGGAACTCGTTAGTCGGTGTTGCATCCGAGGACAGACTATTTTTACACGCTTCAGCACTTGGTGTTTCCGTTCTGTGGGCTTGTGTGGTCTACCACTTCACAGCTGAGCCGTTGTTGCTCCTAGATGTTCCTACTTCACAATAACAGCACTTGCAGTTGACCGGGGAAGTTCTTGCAGGGCAAAGATTTGACAAACTGAGCTGTTCAGTATGTGCCTTTCTACTGCCAATGGCGATTGTATGGTTGTGTGCTCGATTGTATACACCTTTCAGCAACAGGTGTAGCTGAAATAGCCAAATCCACTTATTTGAAGGGGTGTCCACATACATTCTTTTTTGTCCACATAGTAGACCTATGTAGCAACCACATAGTGTTCCATTTGAGTTGTCTCTGCACCCCCGCAGGTTTTTCCTGTGTTTAGAGACCCTAGTGAGCTGTGGTCTCTCAGGCCTCACGTCCCCTCTGGCATTTGGGGAGGCGGTCCTGGGGGCGGTGGGGTGCAGCGCGGGGACTCTGGGGAATAAGGAGCAGCTGTGGAGGATGTGGAGCGTGGTGGTCAACCCACTGACTGTTACCATCACACAGGTATGAAGTGGACACTGTAAATACATGTCCTGTAACTGCACTGAATATGGTGCTTGTTTGTTGAGATGCAAGACCAATTTCACCAAGTGGGGAGACACTACTATTATAATTATTATTAACCTATGCGTTTCACAAATAGAGATTTGCAATGGAGATTAGTTTTAATAAGCTTTTTCTCCCTCCCTGACAGACCAATGAGGTGAACCAAGGGGACGCTCTGGAGCACAACTTCAGTGCTGTTCACACTGCCCTGATGTTCCCCATCACACACCTGCTACCTGGCAACGCCCTGCCACAGGTGAGTCTCTCAGAGATTCTGTGAATTAAGGTCATGCTATTGGATTTTTCAAGTTGGCGACTATGAATGAATTCAGTGCTTTGCATATTTTGATCAGTAGAGTAGTTATTTGGGATGCAGGAGGTTTTGATGATTAAAGATGCGCTGTCCCACTGCAAGGGTGCGTGGTAGCTTAGCAGGGTTTTCAGAACTCGTTCCTCGGGACCCCAAGTAGTGCATGTTTTTCCCCCTAGCACTACACAGCTGATTCAAATGATCAATGCTTGATGTTGACTTGGTTATTTGAATAAGCGGTGTAGTGCTAGGGGCAAAAACCAAAACTTGCACCCCTCGAGGTCCCGAGGACCGAGTTTGGGGAAACCCTGAGTTCGAGCGAATGGACAAGTAACGGAAAGGTTGCTTGTTCCGATGTGCCCTTGAGTAAGGCACTTAACCTTAATTGCTTCAGGGTCGGCGTTGATAATGGCTGACCCCTGGCCATGACCCTGCTCTCCGAGGGTCTCAGGGAGAGTTGGGATTTGCAAAAAGCACATTTCCATTTCAAAATAGGACAAACATAAGCCCCATTGGTCCATCTCAAACACTGATTTAGCCGCATTTCCTCTGTAGGTGACCCAGAAGTCCATGCTGGGTACGTGGTCCAGGCTGTATAAGGTGTTTGCCTGCTGCTCTGCCCTGGTGGCCACGGCCGAGGAGAATGTCTGCTGTGAGGAGCTGTGTGGCAAAATGGCTGCCCTATTGGACAGGAAGGCCCTGAGGGTGAGCGGAGAGAGCTTACTGTACAAACAGATCTAAGTTACTGGGATTGTTAGCCCTTTGAATAAGAATATTATACTGCTGCACAATAGTTTTCATTGTTCAGATTCATTGATTGTATTATGATCATTTTCCAGGTTCCGTCAACGTTAGATGCGGTTGCTAACATCCTCCTGGTCATCGTTGAGAGTTCTGACTTCTCTCCCTACACTCCACAGTTTCAACAGAAGATGAAATGTAAGCTATCTATAGATAGATATCTCATTAAGCAGAAGCTTTTATCCAAATAAATCCTTTGTATGCATGGGTGGCCTTGATGTTTGCTTACCTTCCAGCTCCCCACACCCCTCTGGCCTGGGTGCGTAAGAAAAGCAAAGCCCTTGGGAACCTGTCTACCTTCCAGACCCTGCTGGTCCAGGCCCTGGAGGCCTTTAATGCTGTTGAGGCTCCTGAGGTTGTCCCTGAGGGTACAGGCCTGGCCCTGGTCTCCATCCTCTCTACCCTGTTCTCTAATCTGGCCCTGGCTACAGCCATCCAGGAGGCCCTGGCCTCTCTCACACAGCCCCTCACAGCCCTCTATGAACAGCCTGGGAGGACTCCAAATGAGCAGCCGAAATCCACCTCAAGTCTTGGAGCAAAAGTGTGTTCAAATGTTTACTATTTTCTTTCTTTGTCCAAAAGTCTCCTTAACAGCTTAACCTGTACCCCACACATTGACTCGGTACCGGTACCCCCTGTATATAGCCTCGTTATTGTTATTTTGTTACTTTTTATTTAGTAAATATTTTCTTAATTCTAATTCTTGATCTGCATTGTTGGTTAAGGGCTTGTAAGTAAGCATAAAAAAAATAAAAAATAATAATAATATTCACCTTTATTTAACCCGGTAGGCCAGATGAAAATAAGTTCTCATTTACAACTGCGACCTGGCCGAGATAAAGCAATGCAGTGCGACCAACTTAGCAACACAGAGTTACACATGGGGTCAACAAACGTACAGTCAATAATTTCACTAAGGTCTACACCTGTTGTATTCGGCATTTCACTGTAAGGTGAAATAACTGTTGTATTCGGCATTTCACTGTAAGGTGAAATAACTGTTGTATTCGGCATTTCACTGTAAGGTGAAATAACTGTTGTATTCGGCATTTCATTCACTGTAAGGTGAAATAACTGTTGTATTCGGCATTTCATTCACTGTAAGGTGAAATAACTGTTGTATTTGGCATTTCATTCACTGTAAGGTGAAACACCTGTTGTATTCGGCATTTCATTCACTGTAAGGTGAAATACCTGTTGTATTCGGTGCATGTGACATAAGATTTGATCTGAAATGTATCTCTATATAAACTACTGCACTAATATTATAGAAGTATTGGCTATGCTTTCTTTGTAAGCTTCAGCTCTTTAACCAATCCTTTTTGTCTGGGTGGTTGTGTTCCCGTTCCTCCAGCTGGAGAAGCTCCTGGTTGATGTGTTGGGCTGCCTGCAGACATGTTCAGCCCTGGCCTATGATGATGAGCTGCTGTCCCTGCTGTCCCCCCTGCTCTGTGTCCTGTTCCTCCACCGGCGAAAGCACATCCGCTCCCTCGTCACACAGTTCTGGAACGCAACCTTCGCTAACGCTTTGGTCCTCGTCTACCCAGAAGAACTCAAGTAAGAATCTACATTTAGAAGTTAAAGTTTGAGCCAAATAATGTTTTGTATATATCCATTAAAAGTGTTTTAGGCCAGAATTAGGCTTAATCTAGGTCTGGACCTAAACTAATGATCAGGTTTTCATGTTTGCTCATGCTTCTTTCTGTTTCCAGGCCAGTGTTGAGCCAGGTGAAGCAGAACACTCCTATCCTCTTACCTGGCTTTCAGTCTGTTGAAGTTCCAGATGAGCTCAGTGGACAGTACTCGGTGAGTGTTTTCCCTGTTGAATAAGTTCCAGGTGAGCTCAGTGGACAGTACTCGGTGAGTGTTTTCCCTGTTGAATAGTCCAGTGAGCTCAGTGGACCAGTACTCGGTGATTTTCCCTGTTGAATAAGTTCCAGGTGAGCTCAGTGGACAGTACTGGTGAGTGTTTTCCCTGTTGAATAAGTTCCAGGTGAGCTCAGTGGACAGTACTCGGTGAGTTTTCCCTGTTGAATAATTCCAGGTGAGCTCAGTGGACAGACTCGGTGATGTTTTCCCTGTTGAA
This sequence comes from Salvelinus sp. IW2-2015, assembly GCF_002910315.2. NCBI lineage: Eukaryota > Metazoa > Chordata > Actinopteri > Salmoniformes > Salmonidae > Salvelinus > Salvelinus sp. IW2-2015. The sequence goes on along the minus strand of NC_036875.1, from coordinate 33,821,745 downwards.
TAAGTTCCAGGTGAGCTCAGTGGACAGTACTCGGTGAGTGTTTTCCCTGTTGAATAAGTTCCAGGTGAGCTCAGTACAGTACTCGGTGATGTTTTCCCTGTTAATAAAGTTTCCAGGTGAGCTCAGTGGACAGTACTCGGTGAGTGTTTTCCCTGTTGAATAAGTTCCAGGTGAGCTCAGTGGACAGTACTCGGTGAGTGTTTTCCCTGTTGAATAAGTAACATCTAAGCTGGTTTCATATGAATGGTATACTAATCCCTGGATTATGTTCTGGGTGTGTGTGCAGAGTGAGAGCTCTCAGCTGGAGACCAAGCTGAGTGGAGTGCAGATGACTCCTGGGGTGAAGAGAGACTCTCTACTGGCGAGGGCTGGAGAGATGAAGGACAGGAGCTCCAAGACATCCAAGCCTGTCTCTGTAAGGACCAGTTTTATTTAGTTCTCTATTCTCAGAACCCACCAACACATTTATTGAAGCCCTTTATAAATTGGCAGTTATCACAGTGCCAGTCTGAGCCAGATAAGCTAGGTAGCTTTCATATACAGCGAGCTCCAAAGGTATTGGGACATTGACAATTTGTTTTGTTGGCTCTGTACTCCAGCACTTTGGATTCACCTTTAGTCACTTTTATTATAAATAAGAAGATAATGTTTCTAAACACTTCTACATTAATTTTGTTTCTACTATTAGACATAATCCGGAATGAATCGTGAATAATGATTAGTGAGAAAGTTAGAGGCATAAATATCATACCTCCCCTGTTATTGTAATGGTGAGAGGTTAGCATGTCTTGGGGGTATGATATCTGTGCGTCTAACTTTCTATCATTATTCACGTTTCATTCAGGATTATGGTACTAACCACATTAATGTGGATGTGTTTAGAAATATATTTTCTTATTTACAATAAAAGTGACTCAAATGACCCAATACATTATTTACTATTAATTTCTATTGGGCACAAAATAATCTGAAACACAACCAAAACAAACAGCAAATGCATCCCACAAGTTTGTACAGTCACAAGCTTGATGTAATCATTGCGTGCTAGAAATATGGGACCAAAACCAACATTTTACTATAATACACATAAGTGAATTTGTCCCCCTAAAATCAGGGGGAGGAACTATTTACAGAAAGTGCTGCAATTTCTAAACAGTTCACCCGATATGGATGAAAATCCCCTCAAATTAAAGCTGTCAGTCTGCACTTTATCTTAGTCGTTGTATCATTTCAAATCCAAAGTGCTGGAGTATAGAGCCCCCCCAAAAACATCTGTGTCATATTGGAGATGATTTCTATTCCCTCCCCAACAGATGAAGCTCGACTTTGGCTCTCCCAAGCCGCCTCGTAGAGAAGAACTGGAGGAGCAGGCCTCTATAGACTTTGTGTTCATACCCCCCGAGACTAAGGAGAGAGTCCTCACCGAGCACCAGAAAGAGGTCAAGAGAACCAAAAGGTCAGTTTCAAGCAAATCAGCTCTTTTTTTATTTAACCAGAAAGTCCCTTGAATACTTTTTTTCTTCTTCTCATGGAGCCTTATTTAGACAAAATAAACCGGACGTTATACAAATGATTCTTTCTCACTTTCTAGTAACAAAGCTTTTGTATGGGTTTTATTTGAAAGGGTTGACATTCCTGCCATGTACAACAACCTGGATGCTTCCCTTGATACCACGGTCTTCACCCAGTACACACAGAGTCAGGAGGAATCACTGTAAGTACTTATTGACTGCTGCCGTTACACTGAATAACACTAATCTATGAAGAAAGAAAGATTGCTTTGTGGGGGACCCAATGTTTAAAACATGCATTTCTTTTACAGGGACAAATTGCCAGCAGATGAGCAAGCCGAAAATGCTGAAAAGGATGAGGTTAAAGCGGAGGTAAAGAGAAATTAACAACACAAGCTATTCATTGTTCCATTTACCCCCCGAGGTCTGAAATGTCCTTATTTGCCCCAATAAACGGTTTTCTTTTGATTGAAAACATATGGGTGCCTTCATAGCCAACAGGCCTTTTCTTCAAATTTAAAGTGAAAATCCCCAAATACAAATGTCTCATTATTTTCGTCACAGGTTCCAGAAGAAAACATGGAAATGGGGGAGGACGTTGCTGACGACACCCAGGAATATATCAGTCCAACCAATGAGACAGCAGAATCTGCAAAGGGAGAGGAGGAGCCTGCTGATGAGTTACTTCCTGAGTCTGCAGACATTTCCATGGAGGATGTCAATGAAGACGTTTCATTGAAGGATGACTCTGCCATGGATACCAGAGAGGGCACCAACCCTGACGTCTCTGGCTGCTCTGACATGGTCTCAGGGACGCCTCAGAAAACCAACAGTCGTCGCCAGTCTTTCATCACTCTGGAGAAGTATGCTGAGGGGAAGCCTGCTAGTCCTGCCAGCGTGGTGACGTTTACAGGCCCCCTCACCAGGACCGCTAACAGCCAGAAGCAGGATGCTTCCTCTCCGGAACCACCGGCAGGTGCCGGCCAGGCGCAGGCGGCTTCCTCTCCGGAACCACCGGCAGGGGGCGGCCAGGCGCAGGCGGCTTCCCCTCCGGAACCACCGGCAGGGGGCGGCCAGGCGCAGGCGGCTTCCCCTCCGGAACACCGCAGGTGCCGGCAGCGCAGGCGGCTTCCCCTCCGGAACCACCGGCAGGTGCCGGCCAGGCGCAGGCGGCTTCCCCTCCGGAACCACCGGCAGGGGGCGGCCAGGCGGCTTCCTCTCCGGAACCACCGGCAGGGGCCGGCCAGGCTGCTTCCTCTCCGGAACCACCGGCAGGGGCTGACACGGACTCGCAGGAGACTGAACAAGCAAGATTTAGAAGCTCCAAGAATCAGTCTTCCAAAAAAGAGGGAGAGAAACCTGAACCTTCAGAAGACAAAAAGCAATCTGAGGTTGAGAAACCAGCTGAGAAAAGAACAAGTGAAACCGACGAGGACGACGTCATCCCAGACACCCAGACTCCGGTGGAAATACTGAAGGAAGTTCTAGTTCCTGCAGTTGAAGAAGTAGTAATGGTAAACAACAGTCAGAAAGAAGAGGAATCTCAAGGTCTTCTGGAAGGTTCTCCCAGTTCCCAGGCCGATCTGAGCCAAGGTGAACCAAGGCGGTCCGGACGGCGGAGGAGCAGGCCACTGAGACCAGGAGAAGATGCAGAGGTATGGGAAGAGAAAGACAAACGGAGGAAGTCTCAACCCAAAGAGGCAGAGTGTCAAACGGATTCACCAAAGACTGCGCCCTCTCCTGCCAGTCAAGCAGATGGTCAGTCACAGGGTAGAGCCAGTAGGAGAAGTAAGCTGGCTGTTGACGTGGAGGACCATGGAAAAGACAAGCTGAGAAAAATAAGTCACAAGGAGGAGAGCGAGTTGAGCCAATCAAATTCACAGGTGGCCACGCCTTCACCTGCTGCTGATATCAACAGCCAATCACAGGGTAGCACGGTATCAAGTAGAAGGAGCAGCAAATCAGAGGATCTGGTCAAAGACAAACAAAAGAGAGGTGTTGCAGAGGAGGAGCTCAGTCAAAGTGACTCTCAAACGGACACCCCCTCTGCCTCTGATAATGATAGCCAATCACAGAGTAGATGTAGTCAGAGGAGTAAGTTGGCTGTGGAAGTGGAGGATGATTGCAAGCAGAAACTAAGGAGTATTAGGGCTCAGAAGGTGGAGGAGAAGACAAGCCAAATTGATTCACATGTAGCCACACCATCTCAACAAGAGAGCCAGTCACGGGGTAGTGCAAGCTGGAAGAGCAAACCGCTCAGTGATTTGGAGGAGGTTGACTTTGTAGATGAGGTTGACAAGCAGGATCCTACTGAGCACCAAAGTGATTCTCAGATTGCCACACCCTCTCCTGCTGATCAAACAGGAGATGGCCAATCACAGGGTAGATCTAGCAGGAGGAGTAAATTGGTCACCGAGTCAGAAGAACAGGGTAAAGGCAAGCCAAAGAGGAGAGGCGGTACAGAGCTACTCAGCCAAATTGACTCAAAGACTACACCTTCAACCAAACCTTCAGCCACTCCAACAGATAGCCAGTCGCAGGGTAGAGCAAGCAGGAGAAGCAAGGTTCCCATTGAAGTGGCTGAGTCTGAGGTCAAAAGAAGCCTGCATTTGGCCACTGATTCAGCAGCAACACCAGCGATGAGCCACACTCATTCTCTGGTCGCTCCTTCTGCCACCAGTCCAACAGACCGCCAGCTGAGGCCCAGGGGCAGAACCAGTAAAAGAAGCAAGATGTTAAAGGAGCAGGTAAAAGCCAACAGCAGCCCTAACCCAACTCCTAACATGGAGACTGAGAACTCACAGGTGGGAGATACAGAATCCTCACAGGGAAGTGGAAGGACTAAAAGGCGCAATGCCTCCCAGGCCTTACTAGGCTCCAACGTGGAGAACTCTGAGTCGGATGCTTCAGAACTCCGGGAGGATGTCCAGAAAGGCCGGAAGCCCACGTTAGCTGGAGCGGTTCCAAGCCCACTGGCTACAGTTGGATCAGCAGAGCCAGGGGCTGACCAAGATATCCCAATGGATAGTTCTGAAACTTCTCTAAAGTCAGACTCGCAAAAGTCAGACTCGCAAAACCCATCAAATAAGGCCTTAGAAGTCAATATTCCACAGGATGTGGAGGAAGCCCTTAAAATGGTCAACTCCCTTAAACCTGAAGTGGTAGTTCCAAGTCTTCCTGTGATAACTCCGATAGCTCTGGGGCAGAGGGAGACGGACATGGGGGGTGTGGTTGAGGCAGTTGACCCCGTTGTGCCAGAGAAGGCTGAGAGTGAAAATACTAAGCTTTCTTCTCAACAGACGGACTCTTCAGTAGAACCTGATCTAGAACATAAGAGCCAGGATGCGTGTATGTCTCGATGGAAGAAGGAACGTGGACATAAATGGTCAAAAAGCAAAGCGAATTTCAACACAGTTTCCTCTCAGGAGAGTGACCATGGTGACCTAGAGTGTGACAGGCCAACACAGATCCAAAGTAAGCTGCTCACTGACTCTGAGCAGGCCAAATCTCCCACGCCTTCCACTGAAGGAAATGCCATCTCTGAAGATGGACTAAACAAACTATGTACCCCTCCCATTGCCAATGGCCTCCCCCCAGATACTTCACCTACTGAGGCAACAGAGGAGAAACTGAGTCTTCAGGTCTCTGAGTCCTCAGGGAAGGTTTTAGATGGGCTGAAGCCTGTGGCTGTCTCCAGTGAGGAGGTGACAGAGGAGCAGATGGGAGTACACGAGGAGAACAGACATCCAGATTCTGCTACCAATGTTCTAGAGGAGGACCAACTGGAAGATGTTGGCAGGTCTATTGGGGAAGCCCAGCCAGGGTGTTCCAAAGCCTTAGATGAGGAGCAACGGGAGGAGCAGTACACATCTATCAAAGAAGGACAGCCAGAGGCTGACAGCACCTCTACTGGAACCAGAGAAACCCACACTGAGCCTCAGGCGGACAACGTTCAAGATATCACTCCTCTCCAAGAGAGGGCAAAAACTGACAATGTATCTGGCCTCGAGTGTGAAGAGGGTGAAGAAACCCAGATGGACAATAATGACCTAGATCTATCTCCTTTAAACTCTTTTACCCTTGTGTCCTCTGACCTTCACGAAGCCCCAGTGCCTCTACATCACCCAAGTACCTCTAAAGACATGTTGTGCCAAGACTCCCCACCCAAGCAGAAGGATGCTGTGATGGGGCTGGAGGTGGGCCATAGCCCCAGCAGTGGCAGGACCAGGGGGTTGTGGTCCCCCTTAGCTTCCCCCTCCACCTCTATCCTGAAGAAGGGACAGAAAAGACCAATAGAAGAGGAGAGTCCTTCGCCTTTCACCAAGGTAATGTGATCAGGGGTACTTAATCAATGACGATTTACAAATCATACATTTATGCATATATTCTAATTATCTGCATTCAACTGTCAGTATAAATTGAAAATTACACGCTTTCAGTTGAAGAGAATCCTTGATGTATCTATGATGGCATTAGCAGGTTTTGAAAACAAAGTGTGATAAATTAATACATAGTTTTTATTTCGCAGTCTCGACGAGTATCATTTGCTGACCCAATCCAACACCAGGAGCTGGCAGATGACATTGACCGTCGCAGCCCTGTCATCCGATCCAGCTCCCCAAGAAGCAAAACTACCAGCAGCAGCATCCCTCAGGCCAAGGTACATGATCCACTAGTGATGTGTAATAAATGTCATTTTAAATACTCTGCACTAAATCATTAAAGGCTCAATTTAGTTAAGATAAGTGTGTGAAACTTCAACTTTTGCCTAAATCATCAATGGGAGGCAGTGATATTCTGACTTGATTTCTGCACAATTAACTCAGTGGCCACAGATTAACTGAACTTCCCCTTGACTTTTTTGATGTCTCTTTCATTTTGACCCTTACTGTGATAGCCTAACCTCTGCTCTATTTGCAGTATATCACAACACCAACAAAGGGCCTACTGATCCTCAGTCCACGCAATCTCCGCAGCCCGGGGTACAAGAGCTCCAAGAAATGCCTGGTATGTACCCTCGGATACACAGGAAGTACCCAAGTTATTTTCAGACTAGATCATAATCCTAAATTCAATCCTTTTCGTAAAACCTAATGGATTAGATGATGATCTTATTATCCACAAGGACATTCATTTTGCAGCATCCATACATTCACTACATATAGACAGAACAGCCAATTTGGTCCATTGGTTTACTGTCCATGATTGTTGTGCATGTGCCCGAGTGTCATTCCTACTTAGCTTCTGACTTGATGAATGTTGTTTCAGATCTCTGAGCTGGGCCAGGAGCCGAGGCCCATCCCTAAAGACTGTGTGTACCCGGCCCTGGTCCACTGTTCTACCCCTGTGGAAGCAGTGCTGCCTCAGATCACCTCCAACATGTGGTTAGTGTAACCCAGAGAACTCTGGTCCCAAAAAAATGAACTGCTTCTACAATATATCAAGTTTAATACAATACGAGTTGCAACAAGAGAACAACAATCCAACATGGGTTCCCATACAACTGTAGCAGATATCCAAAGCTTTAGGCATTTCTTTATAATTAAAATGGGCCATCAGCCATTGCTACATACATTTTTGGACTTATAAATGTACTGATATGTATCCAATGATTCTTGAAGAATATAACTTACAAATGCCCCATGAGCTTAGTTCAACTGTCACACTCCATGAGAACCCAAAATATAAGCTTGTTTTTCTCCAATGTTTGTGAACAAACACTATATAGCCTCAAAACATGGTTCAAACAATCATTTTGATATCATGGAAGGTCAGTCCTTGCATCCATAGCTCTATGAATTTGCGTGTTACATTTCTCCAGTCCCGTCCCTCAGCTTTTTACCGAAACAACGAGTGTGGAGGGTGTTTTGCTATTCCTTCTACTGCTGATAGCTGCTTTAACATATTCTGTCATTATTTATCCTCAGGCCTCGTGGCTTTGGCCAGCTTGTGCGAGCCCGGAATATCAAAACTGTTGGAGACCTCAGTGCTCTCACACCAAGTGAAATCAAGAACCTTCCCATTCGTTCCCCAAAGATTTCTAATGTGAAGAAAGCACTTAAAATATACCATGAACAGCAGGTATTTTGCCCAAACTTAAAACCTGTGACTTTTTCCTACCTTCTGAAAATGCAAATGAGATATTTGTGTTACACAGTTAATGATAATTGTCATACGCGGTTAATTATTGTAGAGATGGGCACAGTTCAGGTGGTTTATCTATTTGTTCTGTAATGGATCGTTTCACCTTGTCACTGCTTCAGCGGAAGGGCCGTAGTGATGAGCTGAAGAGTTTTGAGGAGATGGAGAAGATGACATCTGAGCTGGAGGAACCAACTGTTCCTCAGAACCAGGAAGAGGACAAGACTCCAGGAGATGCTCTAGGTGAGTTCAATTAACCTGTGTTGACCCAAAGCCAAAGGCAAATTTGTGCAGTAAGAGAATAAGTGGCTGTGAAATTGCTCAATTGAACTTGCCACAAATACATTTTTTATATAAACCTAAAAAAAATTTAAGCTGTATTTAATTCAGCTCACTGAACAGAACTCAATATCATAGATGATTATCATGCATGATGTTCCCTTCTGTAGTCACAGAGTTGTTGGATGAGCCAGTGTCCAAGGAGCATCCAGAGGAGAGACCGGACCAGAGCAGGCCTGACCACCAGAAGACTGCTGAGGGGGGTCTGCTGTTGGAGGTGGAGTCTCTGGCGGCTCATCTGACTGGGGAGGGATTGAGCCACTGCTCCTCTGACCAGCTGGTTCAGATCCATGATCAGCTGGGAGGCATGATGAGGACTGTGGTGGTGCAGCTGCAGAGCAGACTACTGGCTCAGAACAAAGACAGCGGACCCTGATCCAAACACTATACAGTCCCAGGGTTTGGATTACATCATTTGGGAATGCCCCACGTGAAGTCTCTTGAAGATGCCTATTGACAATTGTGGGGGGCGGCACATTGGGTGTTTGAATTCTTACAGAGGTCTTGTTTATGTGGGGGCCGGGGCCCCCCAGCCCCCATGGACTTCAAACCCCAATCAAGGTTTCCCCTCTCACACTCCGACTCTTAAGATCTTTTTTTTAAGAGTTAACCAAGTACTACACCACAAGTCCACCAGGATCTGTTTGGATTGTGTTTTTAAACTCCTGTTTTCTTTGGCCTTTTTCCTTGTCCTCTCTGATGGCGACATTTTATAAATGCTAGTTCAGGCTAAAAAAGTAGTGGTGGCGATTAGTTGTCATGGCAACAGAGTGAAAGCGACGCATTGTCTGATTGGCTATACCAGGAAGTGATATTTTAACGATACATTGTGGTCAGGAGGATGGCACTTTTTACGTTATGTATTTAAATAAAGGTTTGAAAGACGGAGGCTGTATCACAGTGTTGTTCTTTGGATGTATGGGAAGTTGTATACAGTATGTGAGCATAAGGCAATGTACTTCTGTTCTGAATTCATGATTTAATGCCAGTACTGAGGCTGTCATAGATGTCCAGGCCACAACATTACCTGCCTCCAGGGTAGGGTTTGTTTTGTCAATAAAACAGCTCCCTAAAAAACTGACTCGGCTTCAGCTTGTCAATATACTTTAGCAGCTTGCGTAAAGTGGTGTCTGGCTTGAACTATATGTAATGTAGCGAGGCCACAAGGTAGAGAAATAAGAACACAAGACCTCAGTAGTGCAGCAGGTTGGTGTTTTATTATCTACTGATCGAAGGTATTTTACTTCCTTTACCCCCAGACGAGGGAACGAAACACATGCAATGAGTGACCAGCCTTCGGCTACTTCAGGAGGGAAGAGGCTTCTCAAACGGGTGTATTCAGGGAGGTGAAACTCGCTGATAGAAATAAGAATAGGGAATCGTGTCCGCTCTATTAGCCAATCATATCTGTTCTACACTATATTCTTATCTGAACGTTCTGTAATGTTACATCCTCAGGAACAGACCCCTGGTTACGTCTTTTCTTCATCAACCCCTTGTGGTTTTAGGTGATTAAACAACTTTATTCTCTCCATACATTACACTTTCCTATCGTCCATATACGTCGCATGTAAGCTCATCTGTTTTTGTGTGAAAATTAACTTTCAGTAAAGCTTTTCAAAAATATTTAACCGACATTGATTAAATAAGGTTCTGTCTGCAATTTACAAAATAATGGGCTTTTCGTCATATTGTTCTTTCAAGACAAGGTCTTGGAAAATGATGAATGTTCTTCTACAGTAGTCTATATAGGTATTTATACATTTCAGCTTCTCATGTCACATCCACAGGGCCTTGGGAAACGGGCATCAACAAGAATTGCATGTATACTACAGCTACAAAAATCTAATCTAAGCGATCGTCTACACATATAACAGGTTTACGAAGCGACAGATTCAGCCGTAGATGGTGGCCAGGTGGATGTGTCTCACCCACTCCGGGGGGAGGGGTGGGTGGGACTTGTCTTTAGATTGCTTCAACGTAATTGGCCGGCAGCATGCCAGTCTTCCCTGAGCGCTGCACAGTGCCGTACATCCAGCCCTCGTCGATGGACTGCACGTTTACGATAACATCACCATCCTTGAAGGAGACCTCGTCCATGTCGGCAGAGGAGTAGTCATACATGGCACGCACAGTTTTCTGAACGGGACAAAAAATGTTTTAGTAATGACAGCTGATATAGAGAAAGCCACGGATAGCTTACTATCATACATTTTTGGAACATGGTAGTGAGTAGTGCACAGCAACCCCACCAAAAGGAAATTTGCCCAAAACTCCAACACGCCTCCCTGTTTCTCTGGCATCTCCCTTCTCAATGTGGAGGCAATACAATCTAATTCTGTTTCACAGTCAGTAACATCAACGATGACTGGTTGCCACGGTAATGATCTATGTCCTGTGAGCCTGGTACAGTCAAAGTACAGTACTCACCCCGGTGGTGGAAGGGTGGGAGGGGACAGAGGACACGGTGGTCTGCTGTGTGGCTACAGAGGAAGACCTCTGCTGCAGCTCCACGGTCTTGGTGTGTGTGTAACCTGCAGATAGGAAAGACATTAGTCAGCTGTCACAGTTAGAATGAGGCCTTAGGTATAGATACTTCTACCAGAGCGAGCTGGGAACAGGGCACTGACTGTACCAAGTATTGACGATACTTGAATATAAAGGTCTGCCATCTACACTGAGTGTACAAAACATTAGGAACACCTGCTCTTTCCATGACAGACTGACCAGGTGAAAGCTATGATCCCTTATTGAGGTCACATGTTAAATCCACTTCAATCAGTGTAGATGAAGGGAAGGAGACAGGTTAAAGAAGGATTTTTAAGCCTTGAGACAATCGAGACATGTTTGTGTGCCATTCAGAGCGTGAATGGGTAAGACAAAATATTTGAGTGCCTTTGAGCAGGGTATGGTAGTAGGGGCCAGGCGCACCGGTTTGTGTCAAGAACTGCAACACTGCTGGGTTTTTCACACTCAACAGTTCCCTGTGTGTATCAAGAATGGTTCACCACCCAAAGGCATCTAGCGAACTTGACACAACTGTGGGAAGCATTGGAGTCAACATGGGCCAGCATCCCTTTGGAACGCTTTCAACACCTTGTAGTGTCCATGCCTCGACGAATTGAGGCTGTTCTGGGGGCAAAAGACGGTGCAACTCAATATTAGGGAGGTGTTCCTAATGTTTTGTACACTCAGTGTCTATGGGTTTGATGGTGTGATATCTGAACTGGGTTGTGATTGTGTGAGGTGGGCCTACTACAGTAGACCTACCCATGGAGGTGGTAGCAAAGCCGTTGCTGTACAGGGACACGTGGTGGGCTGGGTCCTCAGACACCTCAGACTTCTCATCGCCAACACCACTCATAGCGCTGGTGGAGCGGGAGTGCTCCTTGCTGCGACGCTGGGCTTGGACTGTCACACAGAGGGCAAAGGTCAGGGTTCAACAAAACCTACAAATATTGGTTGCACTTTATATTGAATGACTAGGCCATTATGAATAAAATCATAATGCTTATAAATGATTATAGATGTTTATATGCCAAATCAAAGAGTTTCCTGTGGATTATGCTGTTCAGGTGTGATGCTTCTCTCTCTCTCTTACCTGACATCATGTGCAGACTCCTGGACTGGATGTTGTCCTCAGCAGGGTCGTAGTCAAACACAGAGCCGGGGTTGGTGCGCCATACACGCAGATCTGAGGGTGAACAGACAGGTTTTACAGAACGGCTGTTACAACATAGATCAAATGGATGTAGAATAATTGGTTGGTGTTTGTGGGTCTCGGCACAGCGTGTGTGTGTGTGTGTGTGTGTGTGTGTGTGTGTGTGTGTGTGTTGGTGTGTGTGTGTGTGTGTGTGTGTGTGTGTGTGTGTGTGTGTGTGTGTGTGTGTGTGTGTGTGTGTGTACCGGTGACTGTCTCCTGTTCGTGCTCCACCACGCGTCTCTTCTCCATCTCCACCACACGTCTCTGGATGCCACGGTAGTTGATGTCGCTGAACTCCTGGGTGTTCTTCTTCACGCGGTCCATCACGGGGTCAGAGGTGGTGGGAGTGAAGCTGCCCTTACTCTTCTCAAAGTCCTGGTGGTATTTCACCTGGTGGACAGAGAGCCGTGGGATGGTTTTATATCAGTCGGGAATGAGTAATCAACTTGGTATGGCATTTGTTATTACTTTTTAATAAAGGACCCAGTGGTAAGACAATATTTCAACTTTAGTGGTATGGTTTTACATGGGTATGAATTATGAATGTGAGAAATTTTGTCTGGCATGTGTTATTACAAGAAAAATACTCTTTACAAGCCTACAAGAGATATTATAACATCTACAAAAACAATTGACTCACTCCAGAGATGTTGCGCTGGGTCTCCTTGACGCGTCTCATCTCAGGTGTGTCCAGCACAAAGGCAGCCTTGCCCTGCACCTGTTTACGGAAGCTGTCAGAGTACAGCACCTGTGGGACAGCAGAGAGGACAGCAGAGGAACAACGTCAGCACCAGAGTTAACCCCCTTTATCTGCTGAACCTGTGTGTGACAGAATGTGGCACAACAACAACAGATAGGGTCACTCTGAGAAGGGCTTATTATTGGGACCTCAGACGATATTAGCAGGGAGATTCAAACCTTCAGAGTGGGGGTGGATTAAGAGGGCGTGTCCCAATTCATAATGGAGTTAGGAGGGTGTGTTCCAATCCTTAATTGGGGTGTTGGGAGTGGGAGGAAGCCAGGGGAAAAGGAGGACTTGACTAGTTTCAATAACAAGGCAGAGGGTTAGCCATGATATACAAATAGATGAGGAGAGCAGAGGATGACTACTGTAGATCTGATTAATGAGGTTAACTAGAGCCAGAAGAAGAACAGGAGGGAGTTAGATGAGAGGGTTAACGTGGGTTCTAAAGGGATCTAAAGGGGCACACAGGTCCTGGAGGACGGCTGGTGTACCGAGCTAATCTGTTCTTGGTTCCGTTTCGCTCTCTCCATCTCTGGAGTGAACACCTGGGGCGTTCCTTTGGCAGAACTGTCCTTATACAACACCTACAGGGCAGAAGCACAGCCCCCAGGGGACAGTGAGACACACACTGCAACAACACAATCCAACACACACCAACACACACTAAAACATCCCAGCCTCCACAGCATGGCAAGGATGTTAGTTGCCACACTAAAACAGGAGATAAATAGCACACATCTTAAAGGAAGAACGCTGCTGTGGAGATACAAATTAAAAAAAGGTTACGCAAAAACACTCAAAATGTGAGGAAGTAATTTTGAAGAGGGTGTTTTAGCTGAGGTTAGAATGAAGGGAGTCAAAGATGATTTACTGAGGGCGGAAGGTGGAAGGATAGATTGAAAGGAACGAGGAAGGATGGAGAAGGATGATGTGTTGTATTAGGATCAGGGTTGATTGTTGATGACAAGGGCTGAACCGATAGAGAAGACAGTTTAAGGAGGTAAGGGAGGATCACGCACAAATCTCGACTAAACAGTGAAAAACACAGAAACACGTGTTGGCATTGGTTTCCTCTAGTACCGAGCTGATGTTCTTCTGCATCTCACGAACCCTCTTCACCTCCGGTAGGTCTGAGATGGCTGTGCACCGACACAACGAGTCCTTGTACTTTATCTACCCATCAGATCAGCATTATGGTCCCATGCAGAAGAGAGGTGATGTCACAATGGACAAACACACACAGAGAGAGCAACTGTGAACCAGAGACATCGGACAGCAGAGAACAGATTACAGGAAGCACTGTAGCTACAAATGACATTGAACCGTTAATAGCACAAGGGACAAGAGCGTATGCAGAAGAATAAAGCTAGATTGAACACATGGGACACAGCAGCAACTTCAGCAAAATATTTTGGGATCATACACCTCTTCTGAAATAATATAGACTATTTAGATATATGCATGTACTCACAGGGAGGGGTTCCGCCACCAACATATTGTTTAAACATATTGTGGCTTCATGTTACCAGAGAACTTGACATGTTTTAATATTCTATTTTTAAATCATTGTCTACTTATAGTACGCTTCATTTTTACATTAGGACATTTTTTAACAGATATAGGTTTTGGGCTGGGGTAAGACTAAAAAGGGTTGGACAGGGAATTAAAGTGGGGTTGGAGTTGTACATGGGCTTGCGTAACAGGAGCAGGACAGACAGGAGTATATAAATGAATCAATAAATGGATGAATCAATGATTGATATACTCCTGTCCTGCTCCTGATCATCAAGCCCCTGTAGAACTATATGGATGGTAGATGGAGGGTAAAGAACGACAGTATAAAAACCTGTACCATGCTAATGTGTTGCTGGTTGCGTTTAACTCTGTCCATCTCTGGGGGGTCTGATATAGCTGCTCCTCTTTGTACTGAATCTTTAAACAGTAACACAGAGACAACCAGTCAAAAACAGGGTTTATTGCCCACTCAAATAAAAACTAAGGAGATGGTAAACGTATGAGGGCTGCCATAAAATGCATGCAAAGGTTTGGGTTATAGTTAGACTACCGTTTCAAAATCTCACAGCACTTCAGTAAAGAAAACTGAAGAAATAGAATTAAAAGACAAAAACATTATATGATGAAGATTAATAGAAACAAAAAATGGAGAAGAAAAAGCAAAAGGCAATTTGTTTGTCTGGTAGGAAACCAACCAATAGAAAACCAAGAAAACAAACAAGGGATGAATCTATTTAGGGCTTTAGTTTGGAGGACAGTTATTTTTGTACCGCTAAGTTATTTTGAAGTGCTAGACTTCATCTTGGCACACAGAAGTTAAAGGTCAGGAGAATAACCACTGATGCTTTAGGGGGCATTATTGGAGGTCAGTTAGGGGTCATATGACAGAGAAGGTATGAGTTTTTTGGGAGTTTGTTGGTTGGGAAATTAAGCGGGGCTAGATAGAAACTCTAATACCGAGCTGATGTTCTTCTGCATCTCACGAACGTTCTTCACCCCCGGTAGGTCTGAGATGGCTGTGCCCCGACACAACGAGTCCTTGACCTACTCTAGGGGTTCCATGAGAAACACAGAGACAGAGACAAAGCAAGACAGATAACAAATATAAAGCACACGTACTGTACACTACATGTATACTACACGTACACTACACGCATACAGCAGCAGCAGCAAGGACGATGGCCTCACTGAAGACAGTGAGAATGCAGCTGGCATAAAGCAGGTAGATAACACAGTTGTGACATTTACATTGCATGTCAACAGCAGTTAAGTGCTTTTGCTTTTACAGAATATACTGCAAATTATATAACACTATGAACTGACTAGGGAACCTCTGTGCGAACGAAAGGTAGATATTTGGTTTAATTTATTACAGATCTTAGATGTAACGTTAATTAATTATTTTAATGTTCTGATGATTAGCACAAACTCTGCAAAACGGGGTTGAAAATGTGAAAAGAAAAAATGGTTGCAATTATGTAGAGATTAAAACATTATATGGTGTTTTTTTTGGTTAAATTTGAGATCTGGGGGGGGTTCAACATGGAGCCTATGGCATGGAAGCGTAGACTGAGTGAAGACAGGCAGGGTCACCCTATAGTGTACCGTGCTAATGTTTGTCTGATTGCATTTAACTCTGTCCATCTCTGGGGTGTCTGACAGAGCTGTTCCTCCTCCAAAGTCCTCTTTGTACCAAATCTTTAAACGGTAAGAGGAGGAAAACAGTAGTGAGTCTTTGTTCTATCAGTTGAGAGGTTGGTTGAGTGATTTGTGCATGGGTAAAATACAGGGAAAAGACAGCTAGGCCTACAACAGACAAAAACCAGAAAGAAGACAATTTCTAGATGACACATGACATTACGAGTATTAAAGCATTAAACCTGTTGCCTCAAAGTGTTACCATATGCCGTATTTCATAATGACATTGCTCAAACCAGAGGTCTAAAATCTAAAAATGTTATTAACCTAATACAGAAACACAAGTTTGGCTATGATTAATCTCTCACTATCAGTTCAAGAGGGTAATAAGGGTAATAAGAAAGGGGAGGAAAAGAAAGAAGTGAAAATGTGCTATTAGAAAAGGTGAAACATATATATATTTTTAAATACTCATGGAGCAGTAGGTATACCCAACTGAAATTTTTTGTATTCTCGTTAACACAAAGAATTTCAGGGCTTTCCTTTATTGACGA
The DNA here is from genome assembly GCF_002910315.2 of Salvelinus sp. IW2-2015. NCBI lineage: Eukaryota > Metazoa > Chordata > Actinopteri > Salmoniformes > Salmonidae > Salvelinus > Salvelinus sp. IW2-2015. The sequence continues at coordinate 33,805,599 of NC_036875.1, read as the reverse complement.
CACTTTGCCTTTTACGTTTTTAAGGTGGTCTGTCTGGTACTGAAGCTACAGGGAAAAGAGCACAAGTGCAGTTAACATGTCTCCCAATAACAAAAACATCAAGAAAAGAAAAGAGAGATTGGAGTCATTAATACTTGTTTTTCAACCACTCCACACATTTCTTGTTAACAAACTATAGTTTTGGCAAGTCGGTTAGGACATCTACTTTGTGCATGACACAAGTAATTTTTCCAAAAATTGTTTAAAGACAGATTATTTCACTTATAATTCACTGTATCACAATTCCAATGGATCAGAAGTTTACATAAACTAAGTTGACTGTGCCCTTAAACAAAAATGATGTCATGGCTTTAGAAGCTTCTGATAGGCTAATTGACATCATTCCAGTTAATTGCAGGTGTACCTGTGAAAGTATTTCAAGGCCTACCTTCAAACCCAGTGCCTCTTTGCTTGACATCATGGGAAAATCGAAAGAAATCAGCCAAGACTTCAGAAAGAAAATTGTAGACCTCCACAAGTCTGGTACATCCTTGGGAGCAATTGCCAAATGCCTGAAGGTACCACGTTCATCTGTACAAACAATAGTACGCAAGTATAAACACCATGAGACCACGCAGCCGTCATACCGCTCAGGAAGGAGACGCATTAACAAGAAAGGAGAAATGTCCTTTGGTCTGATGAAACAAAAATAGAACTGTTTGGCCATAATGACCATTGTTATTTGGGGAGGAAAAAGGGGGAGGCTTGCAAGCCGAAGAACACCATCCCAAACGTGAAGCACGGGGGTGGCAGCATCATGTTGTGGGGGTGCTTTACTGCAGGAGGAACTGGTGCACTTCACAAAATAGATGGCATCATGAGGATGGAAAATTATGTGGATATATTGAAGCAACATCTCAAGACATCAGTCAGGAAGTTCAAGCTTGGTTGCAAATGGGTCTTCCAAAAGGTCAATGACCCCAAGCATAATTCCAAAGTTGTGGCAAAATGGCTTAAGGACAACAAAGTCAAGGTATTGGAGTGGCCATCACAAAGCCTTGACCTCAATCCTATAGAAAATTTGTGGGCAGAACTGAAAAAGCGCGTGCGAGTAAGGAGGCCTACAAACCTGACTCAGTTACACCAGCTCTGTCAGGTGGAATGGGCCAAAATTCACCCAACTTATTGTGGGAAGCTTGTGGAAGGCTACCCGAAACGTTTGACCCAAGTTAAACAATTTAAAGGCAATGCTACCAAATACTAATGGAGTGTATGTAAACTTCTGACCCACTGGGAATGTGATGAGAAATAAAAGCTGAAATAAATCATTCTCTCAACTATTATTTTGACATTTCACATTCTTAAATAAAGTGGTTATCCTAACTGATCTAAGACAGGGAATGTTTACTAGGATTAAATGTCAGGAATTGTGAAAAACTGAGTTTAAATGTATTTGGCTAAGGTGTATGTGAACTTCCGACTTCAACGGTATCTAATAAGCCATTCTGTTATTACATATACTGAACAAAAATATAAATGCAACACGCAACATTTTCAAAGATTTTACTGAGTTACAGTTCATATAAGGAAATCGGTCAATTGAAATAAATTCATTCGGCCCTAATCTAAGGATTTCACATGATTGGGAATACATATATGCATCTGTTGGTCACAGATACCTTTAAAAAAATGAGCCTCACAATAGGCCTCAGGATCTCGTCACGGTATCGCTGTGCATTCAAATTGCCATCAATAAAATGCAATTGTGTTCGTTGTCCGTAGCGTATGCCTGCCCGGACCATAACCCCACCGCCACCATAGGGCACTCTGTTTACAACGTTGACATCAGCAAACCGCTTGCCCACACAACGTCTGCGGTTGTGAGGCCGGTTGGACGTACTGCCAAATTCTCTAAAACAAGGTTGGAGGCGGCTTGTGAGACAAAACTGTAAAAAAAAAAAAAATTGAGTGGCCTTTTATTGTTCCCAGCACAAGGTGCACCTGTGTAATGATCATGCTATTTAATCAGCTTCAGGATATGCCACACCTCTCAGGTGGATAGATTATCTTGGCAAATAAGAAATGCTAACTAACAGGGATGTAAACAAATTTGTGCGCAAAGTTGGAGCGAAATAAGCATTTTTGGGCGTAAGAAACATTTCTGGGATCTATTATTTCAGCACATGAAACATGGGACCAACACTTTACATGTTGCATTTATATATTTTTTCAGTGTAAACTAAATTATGAAATTAGCTACTGTACTTTCAAACGACAATAAAAAGTCTTGAGCCTGGCTTTTCTGAATCGGTAATTAGATAATAAACATAATGTCCATATGCTGCTGGTTTCTTTTAGTTCAGACAGCACAACACAACAGATGTCCATAAAGAAACAATGAACATATACATGTATATAAAGTATTGAAGGTGATACTTTGAAGTCAAGACACTGAAGATGAACAGAGAGACACCTTGCTGCCACTGACTGACATGGGGACATGGTGAACCTGAGACCTGGAACCTAGGCCTTGGTTCCAAACAGAGGGTTCTAAAACAGAAGGTTCTAAAATGGAATGGAGAGTTTTAAAAGGCTTCTACTTACAGTGCTGAAGTTCTTCTGATTCTCACGGACTCTCATCATCTCAGGGGTGTCCAGGACGGGCACATAGTGAGACATGCACTTCTCAGCCTCCTCCCTGTACTTTTTCTGTTGGGACAAAGTACACAGAGAGAGAGAGACGTCACATAAGAGCTTGGTCATTCAACTCTAATGGCAATTTATTCAAAGCAAATGAGTCTATATCAATCAAATCGATGCAAAATGTATCTACATAGTTTATGAAGTGTTTACGTACACTTTTAATAATAGACATCCATAGTAGTTTGTAGCATTCCTCTTACCTGGCTGACCATGTTCCTGATATTCTGTGCGTGGAGGATGTCAGGGGTGTCGATAACACTAGTGTAGCTAGCCCTGTCCGCCTCAGCAGTCTGCTTGTACTTTTGCTGAGGGACACAAACTGCAGCTCAGAAACACACTCTTTGTTAAATAACATCTACATGCACTGATGGAGAGTGGTTGTTCAGTATTCTTGGTACAGTACACAATTACAGTATTGAAGGCAATGAACATAACAAAGTGGTTATGATTATAGTGTGCATTCATTACATGTAAAATAGCTATACAGCAACTCAGGTATAACGAAGACAGTTGGACAATATGAAATAGCTTCTAGGTTACAACAAACTGCTTCTCTGGTAGTTATCACCTAAAAAAATATGGCTATAATGTATTATGCTTTTTGAAATTACTGGACTTAATGCACATATTACAAAACAAGGGTGTCTTGGCCCAAAAACCCAGTCCCACTGACCTGGCTGAGGATGTCTGTAGCATTCCTAGCCCTCATGAAGTCTGGCGTGTCTGTAGCCAATGCCAACATTCCCTTGCCCTTGATCTCTGTCTCCAATGTCTTCTTGTACTCTTTCTGCAAACAGCCACATTACACACAGTCAAGTCAAACACAATACTATTTATATAGTGAGTATTCAAAATAACTACTGGATATTATGTCACATTGGTTTAGGGGCTGCAGAACCAGAAACGTCACAGGTTAAAACATCTTCAGCTAAGGGGATGATTAAGGAGACTCCTAGGGAACCGTGAACAGAGAGCTTAGCATCACAAACCAACAGGAACAGATAAAGGGATTAAGTTACAAGTGAGGGAGAGTGATGTGAGACAGGAAGGGTCCACTCAGAGCTGAAAGACAGAAGAAGGTTTAGTGTGAATCTCAGTGAAAGATGTTTCAGACACCATATTATCTGGTTAACCTGGGGAACTACACTATTAGCTCCACAACTGCGTTGAAAACACATTAGTGATGTCATTAGCCAGAGCCAAGAAGAAAACCAATCAGCTGCCTGGTTAGTTAGGTGATGAAGCAGGAAGAGGAGGAGGAGAAGAAGCAGAGGAAGAGGGGGATGAGCGAGGGATTAGAGAAGAAGCCTGTTCCATCTGTAGCAGTCCTACCTGACTCAGGATAGCAGTGGCGTTCCTTGCTCTCAAAAGCTCAGGAGTTTCCTCAAAAACAGTTAGCCCTTTACCCTTCACCCCCTCCTCTAGATCCCTCCTGTAATCTCTCTATGGGGCGGAAGGAAGAATAGAGAGGCTGCAGAGAGACAGGCAGGGTAACACAGGCAGGGCACACAGACAGGACACGGTACGGTAAAGGCTCAGGTGGTAGTACCGCTCAAAGCCACCAAGTCTCGCCTTCAGATTATGACAGACCAGTTCTGGTTTTGGTTGGCATGTATAGACAAATATTGAGTTGCCAAATCGGACATTATTCTTTTTTTTTTTTTTTTTTACAATAAGTATTATGACCAATAGACTTATTAAATTAGACATTGGAAAAACATTGGTGAGTTTGGTAAGCAGCCTGATTAAAAAAACAATCCCATTTTATCAGACAATAGGACAATAAATTCCCACAGAATATTTGGTACAAGACAGTTTGTTCATGAGGCTCTTTGTCAAAAGCACTCATGCCTACATTTCATTAGGGCATAATGCACAACAAACACATGAAACAGGGTTCATTTAAAAAGCCAAACCAGACAGAAAAACCAGATGGACAAAGCAGACAAATGCGGACAGTTGTTTTGCACCAAACCTCCTGTAGTGTCCTACTAGATGGAGGGAATGGTTTGTTTTGCACCAAACCTCCTGTAGTGTCCAACTAGATGGAGGGAATGGTTTGTTTTGCACCAAACCTCCTGTAGTGTCCTACTAGATGAGGAATGGTTTGTTTGCACCAAACTCCTGTAGTGTCCTACAGATGGAGGGAATGGTTTGTTTTGCACCAAACTCCTGTAGTGTCCTACTAGTGGAGGGAATGGTTGTTTTGCACCAAACCTCCTGAGTGTCCTACTGATGGAGGGAATGGTTTGTTTTGCACCAAACCCCTGTAGTGTCCTACTAGATGGAGGGAATGGTGTTTTGCACCAAACCTCCTGTAGTGTCTACTAAATGAAGGAATGGTTTGTTTTGCACCAAACCTCCTGTAGTGTCCTACTAGATGGAGGGAATGGTTTGTTTTGCACCAAACCTCCTGTAGTGTCCTACTAGATGGAGAATGGTTGTTTTGCACCAAACTCCTGTAGTGTCCTACTAGATGGAGGGAATGGTTTGTTTGCACCAAACCTCCTGTAGTGTCCTACTAATGGAGGGAATGGTTTGTTTGGCACCAAACCTCCTGTATGTGTCCTACTAGATGGAGGAATGGTTGTTTTGCACCAAACCTCCTGTAGTGTCTACTGGATGGAGGAATGGTTTGTTTTGCACCAAAACCTCCTGTAGTGTCCTACTAGATGGAGGGAATGGTTTGTTTTGCACCAAACCTCCTGTAGTATCCTACTAGATGGAGGGAATGGTTGTTTTGCACCAAACCTCCTGTAGTATCCTACTGGATGGAGGGAACTAAACAAATCAGGATGTCAACATAGATGACAGCGCAGACATGACAATAAAACAAATTCTACAACTAAAATAGTCACGCAGCATTACTATGGTACTATGAACATGGAAAAGTGTGTATTTATTATGTGTAATAGTCATAGAGTGTATTATCTTCAGGTGGCGAACCATGCAAACTGACCACATCTAACCTGGGTGGGACACAACAATTAAGAAAAAGTCACAAGTGGGATTAAAAGAAGGAGGGCTGTGGTGGTTGTGAGGGACTTAGTACGATTACCAGGGGTGGGTGAAGAGGAGGAGGAGAATGAGGAGAATGAGGAGGAGAGTGAAGAACTGGATGAGGAGGAGGAGGAGGAGGAGGGGAATTAGGAACTGGAGGAGGAGAAGAAGAATGAGGAGTTGAAAGAGGTGGTAAATGCCCGTTCGTTACCTCGCTGGCTATTTTGGTGGCATGTCTGACATGTAACATGGCAGGGGTGAACTCCAAGCCTGAGAGGTTCTTTCCCTTTATGGACTCCTCATATTCCTTATGATAGTCTTTCTATTAGCCACAAAAATAAGACAAGTGACAGACACAGCTGAGCTACAACGTATAACATCCAAGTGTAGTAAGTCCACAGTCACAATGCAAGCTTCACCTCAATATTCTTACTAAGAACAAATCAGGGGTGTATTGCTTTACGCATTACCACAGTATACCTCTGGTGTGGGTAGTGTTTTTGTACACACAATATAATATTTGAAACCTTTTTGTGTTTGTGCATGTATAATAGTGCTCTTTTGTGTAAGGAGCCAAGTCTTCTTCAGCAGTCAATAGTTGAAACATGTTCCCTAAATTAAATCCACGCAGTATGGCAAGTCTTATGTTTTGCATCAGTCTATCTGTGCACCAGGAAGGAAACATGATTACCAGACAGACATCCAGTACCGTACCTTAACCCTGGATCATCAGAGGAACATTTGGATTTCTGAACTTACAGTACATCATGTGTCAGTGCCATAGAAATCTGTTATAGGCGCTAGTGCCAGTGCTTACCTTTCACATCAAATTACACATAGCGAAAGTACAGTTCACAGACATTGTAGTAACACTTATGGAGAACACACAACAGTCTACAGAATCTCCAAATACCACCCCAGAAATACAGTACAGATACATTGTCAGGCAAAAACAGTTGAGTGTTCCGTGTTCTCTTCTGAGCATCAGCGAAACTCCAAACTGCAAAGTAAAATGGTTATTTGAACCAACAGTTAGATATTGGGTTGAAACGATATGTCTATTTACCGCGCTTTGCATGTGCTGGGCTTCCTTAGCCGTCACATAGGTGGGGGTCTCGAAGTCCAGCATGGCCTTTCCTTTAGCCTTCTCATACTTCTCCTTGTACTTCACCTGTCAGACAAACAGGAGTCAGACAAATATATTCACAATATCATAGTCTCTAAATGTATTTATTGAATAAAGTTGACTTACTTTATTGAATAAATATGACTAAATAGGCCATTTAAGGTTACCATTGAGGCCTAAAAGATACCAACTGGGCTATAACACCATAACAGTGTAACAAGGTGTCTTCAGAACAGGGTTTATGACACAGATTTGTTTCAATATGGTGAATTCTGGTACAGATATCGTTTCCACTTAAACCAGGGGAAGTTCATTTTTCCCTTCTAATCCAGAGGGCAAAATTACTCCACACAGAATGGACGCACAGGAACCAGTTTATAAGGATTGCGGTATAAACCTCTCAGGTTTAATGATGGTGTGACGAGTGGATTCATAAAAAAAATCACTTACATAATAACACACAGCCCAACCAACACTTCCAGTAAAACTGTTTTTGCAAGTCAACAATACAAACACTCATTATGTCTCAAAGTGTTCCACTATTTCATGATTTTACAGGTTGGAGAAGAAACAGAATTTAGAATTCAGAATTCAGAATTTAGATTCGCAGGTCGCATGATGAATTGTAATATTGGAGAGATGATTTTCAAACAGGAAGTTGACGTCTCAAACACAGGAAGTTAAAACCGGGTGATGCCAATAGGACTGATTCATTGGTCGTCCCATACATTGGCCCACTTACGTGACTCTGTAGTTCTGAAGCCTCCTTGTGATGAAGCTGTTCTGGTGAGTCAGCAATCATGAGGTAGTGACCCTTACTGTCCTCATGTTTCTTCTTGTACTGGTACTAAGAGGGAATCAGCGCCCAGTAAACAGCTCAGTACAATGGCGTAGGGAAAAAGAGCCACTGTCGTTAGCTCACTCAATGCTACCCATTTAAATATATATATATATTTTTTTAAGAATGTTTTATAAAAAGTTAAGGAGCGGGAATAAAAAGGAATAAAATAATGAAATGAAAGAAAACTAAAAAAAAGAGAGTGAGGCAGAAAGTTCTGAGCGTCAGTGGTTATAGAAGACTAAGTTATGATATACTAAGTTAGATTTTTATGAAGAAAAGAGGAAGAAATCAATTCTGCACACGATAACATGCTAGACAGAGACGATGTGTGAAAAAGACTAATCTAGACCATAGATTAATGAAAAAAGACATGGAAAAGAAGGTTACAGCAGGTTCTAGTACTAGTATTGGGAGAACAAGGGGTTATGTGAGGAAGTTTGTAGGTCAAAGGTGAGAAGGGTCAGGGTCACTACCAGATGATGTCCTTGAGGATTAACTCACTATTGATCTGTGTTTTACTATAGCTTAGATAAGCAAAGCAGGACAAAACTGGTTGAAATGACGTCATTACAACTACATTACAACTATTTCTGGTTGTAAACTGGTAGAAATGACGTCATTACAACTACATTCCAACTATTTCTGGTTGTAAACTGGTAGAAATGACGTCATTACAACTACATTACAACTATTTCTGGTTGTAAACTGGTAGAAATGACGTCATTACAACTACATTCCAACTATTTCTGGTTGTAAACTGGTAGAAATGACATCATTACAACTACATTCCAACTATTTCTGGTTGTAAACTGGTTGAAATGACGTCATTCCAACAATTTCTGGTTGTAAACTGGTTGAAATGACGTCATTACAACCAGATGTGCCTGCTGGGAGAGAGCTAGGCAGAGCCAGTGATTCCTAATGATATGGAATGACTTGGTTGGAGAGTTGCCGTGGCGAGGCGGTTGGTTTTTGAGAAGGCGGTTGTTACGCAACGCGGGATGATGGTGATGATGACACTACCGGGATTCAAGACGGTGGTACAAGGGCTTATGTGAGATTGTCTTACGTCACTGGACAGCTTGCTGGTGCTCAGGTTGTGCTGCATGGACAGAGACTCTGCCATGTCGGTTACAGGTTTGTGCAGCTTCTTCAGGTCGCCCTTGTACTTCACCTGTGAGATGAGAAGACAGACAGAAGAACATCATCGTATTATAGAGAGCTATTAAATAGATAAATCATTATAATATAGTGTAATTATTATATAGATATATTATTATAGAGTTTTCTATAGTACATCTCATGAACTACTTGGTCCCGGTTGCTTGGTATATCTTTGATAAACACCTGTGAGTAAAGACCTCTTAGTCTGAATGAGTATTTATCATATTAAAAGAGTGGTACTCCTACTTGGGTGAGTGCAACACGTACCTCACTAGCCAGCTGGTGTGCATCCTTCTGAGTCTTGTAAACAACACTTTCCTTCATGTCATACTTTGGCCTGAGTCCCTTCTCCTTGTCATACTTGGCCTTGTACTGCACCTGGAGGGATATCATACGGCAGTGTGTGTGTTAGTCTCAGTCTGATTGTGTCTGTGAGGAAGGTAAGCCAATAAAATCAGACCCAGAGAGAGTAGGATTAACGAGGAGAAAAACAGTACACCAGAATACAGTATTCGGTCACATAATATAAAAAGGGCTCATGGTTAGTTCAATGATTTTAGAGGGATCCAAATTCAGAATTTCTGAATCTATGTAACTCCTTACTGTACTCTGTTATTAGCCCTTGTTATAAAGCATAACCATTTGAAGTCAAAAACCATAGGTTGCCTTCTAGGACTAATTTGATATAATGTATCTGTGGGTATAACACATTTTACTTTCAATGAGCAAACTAACCCCAGAAGGCAATTAAGACATAACAGGCATGGGAAACAAATGTACACACAGAACATTTACTTCATATATAGGCTGTTGGAACAGTATATATGGTAGTCAGAAATAGAAAATGAGGGAGAAAGTGATGCTGGGATCCCATTGCAGAGAGAGTCTGAGGTACTCCTAATCAGTAGAGGAACCAGCTGAAGAAAAGTCAGGGAGAGAGAGAGAAACACCAGGGAGAGATAGAGAGAAAGAGGGAGAGAGAGAAACACCAGGGAGAGATAGAGAGAGAAACACCAGGGAGAGAGAGAGAGAAAGAGGGAGAGAGAGAACCAGGGATAGAAAAAAGAGATAGAGAGAGAAAGAGGGAGAGAGAGGAACATCTGGGAGAGATAGAGAGAGAGAGAAAGAGGAGGAGAAACACCAGGGAGAGATAGGGAGAGAGAGAAACACCAGGGAAGAGAAGATAGAGAGAGAAAGAGGGAGAAGAGAGAAACACCAGGGAGAGATAGAGAGAGAAAGAGGGAGAGAGAGAGAACACTGAGAGATAGATGAGAAGAGAGAGAGAGAAACACCAAGAGAGCATAGGAGAGAAGAGGGAGGAACATCGGGGAGAAGATGAGAGAGAAAGGAGAGAAGAGAGAGAAACACCAGGGAGAGATAGAGAGAGAAGAGGAGAGAGAGAACCCAGGGAGAGATAGAGAGAGAAGAAAGAGAGAGAGAGAACAGGGAGAGATAGAGAGAGAAAGAGGGAGAGCGAGAAACACCAGGGAGAGAGAAAAAACACAGGGAGAGATAGAGAGAAAGAGAGAACACCAGGGAGAGATAGAGAGAGTAAGAAAACCAAGGGAGAGATAGAGAGAGAAAGAGGACATCTGGGAGAGATAGAGAGAAAGGGGAGAGAGAGAAACACCAGAGGAGAGATAGAGAGAAAGAGGGAGGAGAAGACGATCGGGGAGACGATAGGAGAAAGAGGAGAGAGAGAACATTGAGAGAGAGAGAGAACAACCTGGGAGAGATAGAGAGAGAAAGAAAGAGGGAGAGAGACGAGAAAGGGAGAGGGAAGAGAGACAAAGGACAGAGAGAGAGAGAACACCATGGAAGGATAGAGAGAGAAAGAGGGAGGAGAGAGAAACAATCCGGGGAGAGATGGAGAGAGACAGAGAAAGAGGGAGAGAGACAGAGAGAAACACAGGGAGAGATAGAGAGAAACACAAGGGAGAGATAGAGAGAGAAAGAGGGAGAGATATGAGAGCAAAACACCAGGGGAGATAGAGAGAGAAGAGGGAGAGATAGCAGAGAGAACACCAAGGGAGAGATAGAGAGAGAAAGAGGGAGAGACAGAGAGAAACACCAGGGAGAGAGACAGAGAGACACCAGGGAGAGATAGAGAGAGAAAGAGGGAGAGAGGAAACATTCGGGGAGAGAGAGAAGAGAAACACCAGGGAGAGATTAGAGAAAGGGGAGAGAGAGAAACATTGGGGAGATAGAGAGAGAAAGAGGGAGAGAGAGAGAGAGAAACACCAGGGAGAGAGAAACATCGGGGAGAGATAGAGAAAGAGAAACACCAGGGAGAGAGAAAGAGGGAGAGAGAGGAATGAGGAGTGTGTAAATCCAAAAGAAATGAGCAAAATAATCTTCTAATTATAATATGCTCCAAATGAAAAGGCAGTGACAGAACTTCTGGCAAACTAATAAAATGGTTCTCATAGGGGTCAACTCTGTCTCCTACTGTTACACAACGAGTTGTGAATAAGATGCCTTAGATAAGCTTTGATACAGGATGTACACAGTCCTCATAGCACAGAGATAATTCTGTAATTCTGTAGAATGATGCAACAACAATAAGCCCATGGCACGGTATCACTGCAGGGGTCATACCACATCAGACCGAGACATTGACTACATGTCCCGGCTATTCAGACATTTATCCTTTAACATGTTGATCCAACTCAGAATTAAAAAAATAAAAATCTATTTAATATTTTTCATTGACTTTTAGGAAAATAGTTATTGCATCACCATGCTTGTCTATGTTTGGCGACCAGCGAATCTTGCGATGGGAGACATACAAAGAAGGTCAAATGAAAACAAGAAAATGGAGGAAAAAGGGAGGAAAAATGATCAAATCATAACAGAAATTTAAAAATGTCCTCTTGAATTATGGAAGCAGAGGTGCCCCAACAAACACTCCCAGAAATCAATCAATCAGTGAGTCATTGAATAGAAGGAGAAAAGAAGTCACAAGGCACAGACAGGAAGTTGCAGGAAGTTGCAGCCCATTGGTCCCCGCCCCAGGGTCTCAGTTATTCCTTTCTTACATTACTAGTCAGGGCACTCATTTTCTTAAGGTGGCGGCTCTGAGGAGTATCGATGGAAGCAGCTCCGTGGAGGGAGGGCCTGGCTTCCAACTCCTCCTACAAAGCAGCAGTAAGACGGCAGGGTGAGAAAACAAAGACACGACAGGATGGAGGGAGCAAGTAGAGACAGGGGATTAGGGAGGGAGGGATGGACCCTGCAGGCAAAACTGCTTGAAATGATGTCGTTTCAATACTGTAACAACACTACAACTCTGCATTACAACACAGTTTTGCCTGCTGAGAGACAGTACAGGGGAGAGGAATATAAGTATATGGAGGAAAGGGAGAGGGCTATACAGGGGTAGTACAGGTATGAAGGGGAGTATAGTAACATGTAACTATGGAGAGGAGAATGGAGAGGACTAGTATATTAACATGTAACTATGGAGAGGAGATGGAGAGGACTAGTATATTAACATGTAACTATGGAGAGGAGATGGAGAGGACTATAGGGAGTATATTAACCTGTAACTCTATGGAGAATAGGAGACAGTCAGAGCTCACAAAGACAGAATAGGACATGGGTAACATGGGTAGTTATGCAGGGTGGCAAAAGAAGCACCTAATGGATGGAAGGTCACTACTACCTATGCTACAGACTAGCTAGGACAGCTGAGCAAATACTATAGCAATACTATAGATCCAGGGGCGCAACTTTGGTTTTAGAAGTGGGGGGATATCACTTTTTTTTAAGTATTATTTAAAAAACTTTTTTTTATCCTTTCGGATAAACACTCCAAACAGCCTACCCTACCGCTCGGAGGCGTCCGCATGGTCCTAAATCACACTGTTGCCTACGTTTGTATCACATTCCAGGGGTGACAAAAATGCAATTTCAGAATGTTGGGGGGACATGTCCTCCCTGTCCCCAGTGAAAGTTACGCCCCTGTATAGATCTCTATGAAGCAATCATGATCTCCAGGAAGCTGAACTGAAAGGCATGTCATCTGGGCTGCTGAATTTACATCTTCAGAGACAGTGAATAAAGCTGAAAATATTTTCTGACAGCAGAAAATAACTGACAATGAAATGATAGAAAAATGAACTGAGAYGGGACAAACATAATCAAATAAAGGGGAATAAAAGCATTGAAAACAGCCTGAGGTGTAGGGAACAACTGGTCGATTCAGACTCGGAGGGTTTGGTGATGACCGTACCTGGCTGTTAAGCTTGGACACCGCAGTGGCCAGAGCGATGTCTGGACGGTGGACCAGGGAACCTCCATGGGCAGCCTCCTGGCGAGCCTTCTCACGGTAGCCAATCTACCAGACACAATATACAAACCATGAGTGGACTGGACAATACAAGGATAAGGGGATACCTAGTCAGTTTCACAAATGAATGGATTCAACCCAAATGTGTCTTCCGCATTTAACCCAACCCCTCTGACAAACTATCAGTGGGTAATGCACAGACAGACTGTCGTGATATGACTTGTTTTGATGCCTTTGATGGCGTCATGCTGAGAATGTAAACAACAGCATGAATATTCATCTCAGAGAGGTAAACAAATACAAAATCCCTTTAATTTAGCAAAACAGGCTAACAGGCTTCGCCACTGTGTAGGCTATTCACTGTGTACTAAACACTCACATTGCTGGCGAGCTTGGAGGCCTGTGTAGCCCTCATGATGTCTGGGCTCATAGCCACAGAGGTGTAGTTGAGCTTGGCCTTAGCCTCCTGCCTGTAGGCAAACTAGAAATGGAGAGAGAGGAAAGAGTGATATTTGTGACAACTGCTGATGTAAAAAGGGCTTTATTATTGCATTTAATAGACTGACTGATTAATAACAATCAATTCTATAAAACATGCATGAACTATTGAATGTCTTTAATATAGGAGATATACAGTACAGTCTTTTTATAGAAGAGGAATGTGACTGACTTACATTGCTCTGATTCTTGGCTACGTCCATGGCGTGCTGCACATCGGGAGGCACTCTCATGTTATTGTACTTGGACTTGCCCTTCTCCTTCTCAAACTTCTGCTTGTACTGTTTCTGTGGACAGAACAGCGGAGACAAAGACGTCAAAGGTAACAAATGGCTCAGGACTGTATAGTCTTGGGAAGTCTCATTCACTTTGTGCGAGAAATCTGGAAATTAAGGTTCAGGACTGTATTCCAGCTCTAACTAAACAGCTGGTATGGGGGAGACTGACCTCGCTGACCAGTTTGCCCATGTCCTTGGCGTGGATGGTGTCACGGGTCGTGGGCAGAGTGGTGAATTGTCCGGTCTGCTGCTCCATCTTGCCAGCCAGCTTGTATTTGCTCTGAGGACAGAAAGAAAACCAAGGACTAGTGTCAGACTGGAATCTGATTGGGCGTCGTACAAACCACATTAACATACTGTACAGTTACATTCATTATAACAAGTGTTCTTGAGATATTTTGTGACAAATTCCTCGTTCATCCATAAATGAAGGTTCTCATTATGACATTTAAGATCTATCTATAATAACTATACTGTAGGTTAGTAAGGAAAGTCATTTATTGGCAGTAATAAACATTACACAGTAAGTATCTGTAGTTGTCATGTGTTTGGTGTTTTCTGTTTCTTACCTCAGATGCCAGAATGCGCACTGACTTGGCATGAAGGTTAGTAGGAGTGTCCAGAACAGTCTTATACTGACCCTTTGCCTTCTCATACTTCTCTCTGTATTTCACCTGGTGGACAGAACAAAGCACCACAATAAACACAGGCTTTTCTTTACCTTCAGATTTCATTTCCATGTGTCAGAATAGAATAGAACAGCTTTATTTTGATTGGTGGGTGGCAGGTAAAGGAACAACTACTCACATTGCTTAAGTCAGCATTCATCTTAGCCAGGACGGCTAACTTGTCGTCCACGATGGAGATCACACAGCCCTTCATCATCTCCTTGTCATACGTGTACTCAATCTGAGGACAGCAACACATGCAGCACCGGTTAGACCAGAAGAGCCATGTCAGGAATCAGTATAGAAACCTGGGCCGGTGTTTTGTTATGTGTGTAGCTAAGTCATCTAAGTCACTACTGTTTTTAGGATTGTATTCTTCTACATATAGTTTTTCATGGACTCTTAGAAGATGAGCCCCCTTGTGGGCTAAAATACATCCAAACAAACATCCAAACAAACTAAGGTCTGTAGTGCATGACTCACATCACTCTGCTGGAAGTTGGCCTTGGCAGCTTGGATAAAGTCAGGTCTGTCGACGGTCCAGATCCACTTGTTCTTGGTGGCCTGGTACTTCTTCCTGTAGTCCAGCTGGAAGGAGACAAATCATACAGGAACAGAACAGTGAGTGAAGGGTCTGCCTCAAGAAAAAACATTTCAGAAGGGTGGAAAACATCAGGTATAACGCCTGGCCCTAACAAGCCAACTTCATTCACTAATACACTCATTCATTCATTCATTCATTCATTCATTCATTCATTCATTCATTCATTCAGAAGTGGTGTTCAGAGGTAAATGGATAGGAGGAGACGAGGAGTACTGGAAGAGAGAGAGACTCACATTGCTGATGTTCTTGTAGGCTTCCTTGGCAGCGCGGATTTCAAAGGAATTAGGGTCCATGTTGATCTGGGCCTTGCTCCTCTCATATACCTCCTTGTACTTCAGCTGAGACAAAGGAGAGAAAAACACACTGATACAGAACCAGGGATATGACTGTACCTGCCTCCATCTAAATCTTAGACATGTGGTTGTAAGGCTTTCCACTAGATAGCATAGCCACAATGTCTAAATTGGCAACATCGTAAAAAATCATGAAAATATTAGCTTTATGGTCTTAATTTAAGGTTAGGGTTAGGCATTAGGTTAGCAGTGTGGTTAAGGTTAGGTTTAAAATAAGATTTTAAGAAGAGCAATTGTAGAAATAGGTGGGGTTTATGACTTTGTGGCTGTGTTATGTGTGAAATGGAAGGCATCCATTTTGAGAGTGTAGAGTACATACCACGCTGGTGATCTCCTTGACCTTCTTCATGTGTGTGCTGTGTGGAGTGTCATGGCCCAGGGTGTAGCCCTTAGCCTTGTTCTTGTTATACTCCATCTTGTAGACATTCTGGAAAAAGTGATGAGAAAATGTTGCAAGTCACAATTATTCAAATATAGTGTTATGTTGATAAATACACAGTAGTAACAAAATCATACATTTATACATTATATGATTTTATTAAATATTTATTTAATTTTGTTACTTTATTTATTTTTCTGAGAAGAGGGAGACCTTAAAAAAAGTATCTTTAACTGAATGTTGTGTGACGAGGTGAACTCACGTCTCTGATGGCTTTGCTGCGTTTGTGGCTCTCATGCTCGGGAGTCTCCAGGATGGAGGTGAACTTGCCCTTAGCACGCTCATACTGCTCCCTGTACTTCCACTGTGGTGATGGGGGCAGGACACCAGAGTTAGAAACACTCACACAGGAGACAATACTGTCAAATCAGTATCAACTTACCTTATTAACAGTGTTTCAATTATCTATAGATGATCTATGTGCTTTGCAGATTGATTTTATGAGTTAAGTTTACATGGCTTTATCCATTCCTGATCAAACTAAATGTATGTGCTAAAAAAGATAATGACATTTAAAATGTAGTGTAGCATGAAAAGGAGATTCTGTGAAGCGTGACTACAGTACATGTCAATGTAATGAATGAATGCAATGGGAAGACACCATGCACAGGTTGGAACATGCTTTATGGAAACATGCAACACAATGAAATGATGTGCAAAGAGATGTCCACAAACACACAGTGTGAGAATGAAAACAGTGGTTTTCTCATGGTTCATTTTCGTCAGCTGACGTTTGATCAGCTCGTCTGCTTCTACACTGAGTCCTACTGGTGAGTCTGTTGCTATTTCAACACGATTAGTACAGACTAATGATGGTTGTATTTATTTAATATCATTTGGATAAAAAATGTGAACTTAAATAAATGAAAATAAACAAAACTATTGACTTTGTCATAGGAAATATGTATTCCTCATTTAACATACAACGTCTTTCTAGACGGTTCAGTCTGTACTTGTGATGTGGGTTACAGGGAGCGGGATCATAACTTGGGATGAGCTGGGTAGCTTGGGTTCAGAGGTCAGTGGAGATTCAAGAGTGTTTCTGAAGCAGGGAGGAAAAGATGTCCAGAATTTGACAAATGTGGTGGTTGGCGGCAGGTAGCCTAGCAGTTAATAGCGTTGGGCCAGAAACCCAAATCTGTTGATGTGCCCTTCAGCAAGGTAGTTAACCTTAATTGGTCCTGTAAGTCGATCTGGATAAGTGCTTCTGCTAAATGACTAATATTGAAATGTGAAAAAATGGGAGTGAAGGAAGCTAATGTCAATTAGGAGTTCAGCATGGGTTTCCACAGCTGAAGTTAGCTAGTGCTGAGGCTGGGAAGACAACTGCAGCAGGAGGGAATTGGGAAAACTCTGCGAGGTGAGCTTGGTTGGTCTGCTGGGCCGATGGACGATTACCTTACACTGCTCGCTGGACTGGTAAATGGCGCTGAGGATGTCTGGGCGGAGCAGCTCATTGCAGCCGTTCTTTAAGAGCACCCTGGCCCTGGATCTATATTTGTTCTGTCCACGGAGGGACACACTAACACACACACAGACACAGCATGCTGAGGACAGGGACAGGGTCAGGGGACAGGACGGAGTGGACTGGAGAGGAGCTGCGGAGATCCTAGGCCTGGAGTCTGTGTTGTGTCCTCCTGATCTATTCCCTCAGAACCATTACATCTGGTTCAATCTGGTTCAATCAATCAATCACATGGGCTTTTTTTATTAGCTTTTATGATTTTGTCGATGCTTTTAAAAATGTTGACATTTGTCACTAAAACTGACGTGATAAAGGGGTTCAACCAAGTCTACGGGTTTTGACTCTGAGTGCACAGATCAAGGAGAGTGTAGCCGCTCACTCAGAACACCCAAGAGGGCTATTTGAGTGACAGAGTACGACACCTGCTGCGTGAGGAAAAAGAGAGAGAGAGACGTGAACACGAACAACCATGGACATTATATCCATGCGACTACGACCTCCCGCAGGCCTGCAGTCAGATGACCTCATGCACCGGGCTCAGAAGCAGGCTATCTGATAGGCCCAGAGGAGGTAGAGGCGGACGAGGGCGGGGCTTAGCAGGGGGAAAATCATAGCTTTACCTGGCTATTCTTGGCGTTCTCCTTAGCCAGGAGGTTTCTAGGATCATCCAACACACTGGTGTACTTATCCTTGGTCTTCTCATAGGCTGCTCTATAGTGCCTCTGCTCAGAACGTCAAAAAGGAGTTAAAGACAACTGACAAACAAACAGGGAGCTGTGACAGGGGATAAGAAGACTACAGGAAAGAAAGCCAAGGTTAATCCCATGTGAGGAATGAACTGCAGAGACAAAAGAAACTTGAGTGACAACAACACGGTATTGTGGCTAGGATTACCTCAGGAAGAAGCAAGGTGCATTCATCATTACAGAAGATATTCATAACGTTATGAACTAATCATGACCATCTTTTACCTTCAAAGCTGAGAATCGAAATGAGATGCAGTAGAAAGAAAACACATGTTATACTCATTACTGCATCTGTTTTTCATAAGATAATTTAAATAAGATCAAATCTATCCAGTATATCCAAATTGAAACCGATATGAATTTGTATAAATGTGTTCCAAAAGTGCGTCTGTGACTTACATCGTTGATAATAACGGAGGCATTCTTGGTGGCCTGGAAGAATGGAGTGTCACAGGTATACTTGAAGTGGTGTCTGTTCTTCTCGAAAGTCGCTTTATAGAGTCTCTGTTTACAAAAGAGAAGAGGAGAAAAAAGACTGGTGGTTATGGAAGACAAAGATACAGTAAGATCTGAGGTTTTTATTGTATTTGCAGCGGTAGATGATTTTCTTTACCTCACTGAAGAGGACCTTGTTCTTCTCAGCCTGGACCATCTCAGGTCTGTCCCACACGTAGCAGCCAATACCCTTCAGCCATTCCAGATCCTCCTTGTACTTGATCTAATATTGGACAGAGAAATTAATGGTGTGGGTCATTCATAAACACATACAATTATTCTAATATGCTGAAATGGACAATACAATTGTTTTATGGTAAACTACCCATTCTAAGTATTCAAATGTACTGAAACTGACAATACAATGATTCTGCTCTGAGGGTATTTTCTGTTGTTAAGGGGACGTCACTCACATCGCTGACGTTTTCACCGATGATTCTGCTGTGGAAAAACTCGGGACGGTCGGGCATGGATCTCCATGTACCCAGAGAGTTGATGTACTTCTCTCTGTATTTGACCTGTGTGAAGGAGAGAAAGAGAAGTGTCTTATATCTGTATGATAACATACATGTATACAGTATTTGGCTAAATCCACATACCAAAAGTCTGTTTAATGGGCCAAATCATCCTATTGGATGGCTCTGAGCCAGAAGGCAAAGCTGGTTGAAACGACTTAGTGAATAGGTTGAAAGAGATTACTGGTTGTAATGATGTAATTTCAAACAGTTTTGGTAGCTGGGGAGATCTTTTCTAATTGGCTGACATACTGACCTCGCTGATGTCATCGGTGACCCTGCGGTGACACACGATGTCCAGGGCATCCTTGACGCTGTGGTAGTGACCCTTGGCCTGCTCAAAGCTCTCCTTGTAGCGCAGCTGGAGAGAGAGAGAGAAAGAGAGAAAGAAAGAGAGAAAGAGAAAGAAAGAGAGAGAGAGAAAGAGAAAGCGAGAGAGAGATGGAGAAAGAGAGAGAGATGGAGAAAGAGAGAGAGAAAGAGAGAGAGATGGAGAAAGAGAGAGAGACAGGATAAAGAGTTAGAGAGAAAGAGAAAGAGAGAGAGAGAGAGAGAAAGAGAAGAGAGAGAGAAGAGAGAGAGAGAGAAAGAGAGAGAGAGAAAGAGAGAGAGAGAGAAGAGAAAGAGAAAGAGAGAGAGAAAAGAGAAGAGAGAAAGAGAAAGTGAGAGAAAGAGAGAGAGAGAAGCGAGAGAAAGGAGAGAGAGAGAAAAGCGAGAGAAAGCGAGAGAAAGGAGAGAGAGAGAGAAGAGAGAGAGAGAGAGAGAGAGAGAGAGAGAGAGAGAGAGAGAGAGAGAGAGAGAGAGAGAGAGAGAGAGAGAGAGAGAGAGAGAGAGAGAGAGAGAGAGAGAGAGAGAGAGAAGAGAGAGAGAGGAAGAGAAAGAGGAAAGAGAGAGAGAAGCGGGAGAGAAAGAAAGAAAGAAAGCGAGAGAGAGAGAAAGCGAGAGAGAGAGAAAGCGAGAAGAGGAGAGAAAGCGAGAGAGAGAGAGCAAGAAGCGAGAGAAAGCGGAGAGAGAGAAGGAGAGAGAGAGAGAAGCGAGAGAGAGAGAGAGAGAGAGAGAGGAGAGAGAAGAGAGAGAGGGAGCGAAGAGAGAGAGAGAGAGAGAGAGAGAGAGAGAGAGAGAGAGAGAGAGAGAGAGAGAGAGAGAGTGTAATAGGTCAGTCATTTGTAAGAAGGACAACTTAAAGACCAAAGACAGTAGAGGCGGAGGAGGGATCACCAGAGAGCATACTCACATCACTGGATTGTAGGTAGGCCTTCTTGGCCCGGACCAGGATGGGTGTGTCATGGATGCTAGTGTACTTGTGCTTCATCTTCTCATACTGATCTTTGTATTTGATCTGGGGACGAATCAGAGGAGAAGCTGTGTTAGAGCAGCGGTGAAGGGCAAATACTATGGTATCATATTGGGACGTGATACCCAGTATGGTATACGCTGGGTTGTAAGGACGAAAAGTGTTTGAGTTAAATTGCGTTAGAAAGACTTACCTCGCTGAAGACCACCTTCATAGCCCTGGCGTGGTCCATTATGGGGGTGTCCACCTCCGGAGTGAAGTGGGCCCTCTCCTTGGAGGCCAGGTCAGTGTACATATACTGCAGTTATGAGAGACATTAACAAAAATGTCAGAAATCACTTTCTTTGTACCTCATTTTTGTCATTGTTGTGCTTTAAGTAGGTACCAATACAAATCTTAACACAGATATCAGTCCTCCTAAGAGTTTACCAGGTTTATTGTATCTATGAGAGCTAAATTGACTTGCCTTGTTGCTGAGCTGTTGGGCCCATTTGACTCTCTTGACATCGAGGGAGTCCAGGGTGGTGGTGCACTTGGTCTTCTCCACATTGCCCTGGGCTCTGTACATCAGCTGAGGACGAGAGGTTAAAGGTTAACATAGCCACTTAACACTGCCTATTCAGACAAAGACAGACCTGTTAAACCATATTATAATACGGCAAAACTTCCATTAAATGCTGAGTCTCCAACAAGCAACGGCCTCGTATAATGGCAGTTTTACTGTATTCTGTTAATATATTGTATATTACAATATGATATATTAATAATATATATATATATGTGGGAAATGGTGGGCGATATAGTAGAGAGCATGACTCACGTCGCTCATGTGGGTCTTTAGCTCAGTGACGCGCTGGTACTCTGGTGTGTCCAGGACCACAGTGAAGTTGGCACGGTTCTTCTTTGCCTCAACTTCATAGTTGGCCTGTTGTGGTAAGACAAATGAATATGGATTAGCATGGAGCAGATATATTATAGACAGTATTTGCAGATTGTGTATACTTAGCTAATTACTTAGACCAATCGCCCCATGAGGAGTGTAATCCATCAACTGATTGGTGATTGAAGCCATAATAAAATGAGAAAGAAAGGAACCTACTCTAAACTTGGTAATGTTGCGGACAGTAGACATCTCAGGTGTGTCATACAGGAAGCAGCCAATGCCTCTCAGCCACAGAAGGTCCTCCTTGTATCTCAGCTGGTGATGGAAACAGAGACCCAACGATTACATTACTGTATAATTATTCATTAGGCATGGAGGGAAAAGTAACAATAAACCATTAACCCTTCTCATATTCTCACTGAAGTTAACTTAAGTATTCATTGAAAAAAACATATTTCAGTAGTTGTATAGCCTAAATATTGCACGTTTCAGAAGTTGCTTGGCTGCTTTGTTTTCGGTGAGTGAACGTTATTGGGCCACGTACGTCACTGGTGATCTCGTTGACGTGGTTACAGTGTATCATCTGGGGAGTGATGCCCATGGGGATCATGGTGCCTCTGTCAGCAAAGTACTTCCCCTTGTAACACAACTGCATGGGACAGAGGGAGACACACAGCACTTAGAACATGTGGCAAACTAACTTCACAGCAAATAGAACAAATAAATCCATCGTTTTTAAACAAAATGTCTCTAAATATAATGAATGTACAGAATGAATAAAAAAATAGATATAATCATGATGAATTAGACTTGTAGCAAGCATCAACACAAAGCCATAGTAACAAACATCAATGAGCCATAGTAACAAACATCAATGAGCCATAGTAACAAACATCAGTGAGCCATAGTAACAAACATCAATGAGCCATAGTAACAAACATCAATGAGCCATAGTAACAAACATCAATGAGCCATAGTAACAAACATCAATGAGACCATACAGTAACAAACATCAATGACAATAGTACAGGAGTGATAATGACAGGATGACAATAGGTCACGTACGTCGCTGACGGCCTCCTGGGTCATCTTGACCTGTCTGATTTCGGGTGTGTCGTAGGTGGTGTGGATCTTGCCCTTGCCCTTCTCATACAGCTCACGGTACAGACGCTGGGACAGACAGACAGACAGAGAGAGAGGGGAAATAACATCACTACTACTACGCCACAAAACAATCCTTTTAATAATACCAACATACCAGAGTCTTTGACTCTATAACGATTCAACATCTTTCAAGGGATTCATAACAAAAAAATATATAGATGGATCATCAATCAAATTAAATATTTAATAAATGATTATATTTTTCCCAAATAGTGAGGGAAGAGTAGCAGACGTTTGTAATCCTACCGGGTTGGTGACCTTGTTGGCGTTCCTGATGTTGACGAAGCTGACACCTTCTGGGTCCATGGTATAGTTCGTAGCCTTTGACTTTTCATAGTCATTCTTGTACTTCACCTATACAACAACACAATTCCACGAGTGAGGTACTACGATACAAATCCAATATATTACCATTCTACCATAACTACACATATAGGCTTCCTTTAATTCACCTACCGTACACAACACAACACTGTTCCTAGTGTAACTCTACTACATCCATCCAGTCATCCTACAGTACACAACACAACACTGTTCCTAGTGTAACTCCAGCTACATCCATCCAGTCATCCTACAGTACACAACACTGTTCCTAGTGTAACTCCACTACATCCATCCAGTCATCCTACAGTACACAACACAACACTGTTCCTAGTGTAACTCTACTACATCCATCCAGTCATCCTACAGCACACAACACAAACACTGTTCCTAGTGTAACTCTACTACATCCATCCAGTCATCCTACAGTACACAACACAACACTGTTCCTAGTGTAACTCTACTACATCCATCCAGTCATCCTACACAACACAACACTGTTCCTAGTGTAACTCCACTACATCCATCCAGTCATCCTACAGTACACAACACAACACTCCTACAGTATGTGCCTCTCATAACTGAAACTTTGCATCTGAATAGATCATTATTATTTTATTTTTTACAATGACCTCACGGAATGTGAATGGTTCATATTTTATACACAATGTAACAAATTGATGAACATTTGAAGAAAATAAAGTGTCTCTTACGCTGCTGGCAACAATGGAATTTTGTTTCGCCTGCTTCATGAGAGGATTGTCGTGGGGAAGAGAGTAGCCAGTGGGCATGAAGTTCTTGTTGGCCTCTTTGTACAAGTTCTGAAGAGAATAAGGAGAGGGGTAATCAGAAGAGGACATAAGATATGAGAATCATAATAGAAATTACAGTCAGCGTTTATATCCAGAAACAGTTTGAGGGAGTAGTTACTATCTATGAATCTTTGAAGTTATGAGTGATGTATGCTTTATAAGAGTGTACTTAAAGTAAAGAAATTATCAAAGAAAATAAGTAAGAATTGAAAACATCTTACATCACTCTGGTTGAAGTTGGCCAGGCGTGCCCTCTCTGTATCCACGGTGACAGCGGGGGAGGAGTTAGTTCCCTTGACATTGGTGGCGTAGTCGTGACGGTAGTGGAGCTGAGAACATGAGAGGATAGAGGACGAATAGGGGAGAACTTAATATGCTTCATCATTGAACGATCTGGCCTTAATGTCCATGTACTCTTGTAATCTCCACCCGGCACGGCCAGAAGAGCACTGGTCACCCCGCAGAGCCTGGTTCCTATCTAGGTTTCTTCCTAGGTTCCTGCATTTCTAGGGAGTTTTTCATAGCCAACATGTTTCTACATCTGCATTGCTTGCTATTTGGAGTTTTAGGCTGGATTTCTGTATAAGCACTTTGTGACATCTACTGATGTAAAAAGGGCTTTATAAATGCATTTGATTGACTGATTATTATGAAAATTATTTTAATTCTTAACTTGAATTTGTTCTTAACTGACTCGTCTGATTAAATAAGGGTTAAATAAAACATTAAGATGGTGATATAGAAGTAAGAAGCTTTAATGACAGTACTCACATCGCTCAGGTTCTGAGAACTCAGTTTTGCTGTCTCATAGGTAGGAGTGTCGATGACCACAGAGTAATCCTTGAACGCCTCAATGCCCTTGGCTCTGTACTTGTTCTGGAAGACAAGAACAAACATACAAATACATCCACATCTTTGTCCACATCTGTGGGGTGAATCTGATTCCTACAGTCATTAGATTAGGAGAGGAGAAGAGAGGAGGACAGGAGAGGAGAGGAGGAAAGACGGATTAAGAAAGATAGGTGAGAGGCATGCGGCGGGAGCATACATCGCTCTGCAGTTTGTCAGCAGCCTTGACTCGCAGGATCTCAGGGGTGTCCCAGGCATAGCAGCCAATTCCCCTCAGCCAGTTCAGGTCATCCTTGTAGAAGATCTGGGGAGTTACAGAAAAATAACAATCAGTTAATGAAGTCATAATGACAAGCAAGAGGAAGTACAGAATTAATGCACTATAACTTAGAACTACATAATATAATGAACTACACACATATAACTGTTAGTTTAGAAGTCATTTCCAATAGTAGTTACTTTGTCTGACACATTCTACCAGATCTTAAATGAACGACTACACCCCAGAAAAAAAAATAACACTAGGTCTTCCTGAAGAACATTTTTTTTATATACTGTATAAAAAATATTATATATTTTATTTGAAAATAATATTGTTTATAATAAGTAAGAATAACACATTTTATCCAATTTAATAATTTAACTTCACATGAAACTGTGATTAAATGCAATGTGAAATCACAATAAATACAGTTTTCCACATAAAAAAAGTGTATTCAAATATGAATTGTTCAGATGACTCACGTCGCTGAGCTGCTCGTTGACCTTGCGTGCCTGGACGTACACCTGCATGTCAGGCATACAGATCCACTGGTGCAGGTGCTTCCTGTAACCGATCTCACTGACATGGTTCTGGGTTTGACGGGCTGAAACGACATCTAGCATATCTGGGGGGATGTGGTTCTTTGCCTTGGTCTTCTCATAGTCCGCCTTGTACAAGCGCTATATGTAGGGAGGGTACATAAACCATTAGGTGTGTCTACATTTCCATGATCAATGTGTTTGACTGCCATATGGAAAGAGTAAAGAGGCGATCATGAAAAAAGGCAACAAGACTCACGTCAAGACCCATCTTTCCAGCTTTGAGGCAGCGGAGAGTTTGTGGGTCGTCCTCCAGGGACTTGGGCAGGGTGTAGAGGGACTTGAACTTCTCATAATCCTCCCTGTATTTAACCTATAGGGAAGGGGATCATATGGGTTGCTTTGAGTAGTGGGCTTTAACAATGTACATGCAACTTTTATGTATGTGATAACTGATAAACCAAATGAATGACATTGAATCTTAGGGATCCAAAACAACAACATTAAACAAATGATGAATTCTCAATAAAGAGCATCAAAAGTAAAAAAAAAACGTCTTGGACTACTAAAGGCTTTTAAGTTGGGTGCAATGTTGAACTCACATTGCTGAGGATGACCTTCTGTTGTTTGGCGTGTTTCAGGGCGTGGGAGTCTGATGGCAGCGTGTAATCCTTAGCCTTGATCTTGTCCCAGGCAGATGTATATGTTTTCTAGATGACACAAAACGAAAGATAAACATTCTAAATACAGCATTTAAAATCCTAATAGGTCATTTGGAGACATAGTGTCTGTCGACAGTAGAGCCACACTCACGGTGCTGTAGATGTGCTTGAGGTTGGCATTGTGTGCGTAGTCGTAGGTATCCAGAATGGTGGTATAGATATGCTTGTCTTTCTGGTAAGCCTCCCTATAGTTCAGCTGTGGAGATAAAGAGCATATGTTTTGATACAAAGCGGATTTTAAACATTTTTATACTATTAGAAGAATTGTGTAGTATGATGCAGTATAGTATAGATTTCTGTATAGTACATCTGACACTCACATCACTGGCCCAGGTGTGACCCAGGAGAGCAGTCACGTAGACAGGGGTGTCTGTCACGATGGAGTAGTTGTTGAATTCCTTCTTACCCTCCTCCTTATATTTGATCTGTGAGAAAACAAATGTGAGAAGGTTAATAAACCATGGTCACGTGTGGCTCAGTTGGTAAGAGCAAGGTGCTTGCAATGCCAGGGTTGTGGGTTCAATTCCCACAGGGGACCAGTATGAACATGTATGCACTCACTACTGTAAGTCGATCTCGATAAAAGCATCTGCGAAATGACTAAAATGTAATAGTCTCCAAGCAGGAATATCCCGTTTTAAATAGTCTCTTATCACTATTATGATAAAATATACTATTTATTTAGTATTTATGATGGACAGGTAGTCAATCATTAACAAACGAAAGACTAGGGGAGTCATTGGTATAAATTACAGTAAGTGTGACAGAGGTGACGTCTCTCTTTGTACTCACATCGCTCTGCAGCAGGTGGGCATTCTTGGCACGGACAAGCTCAGGTGTGTCCCAAACATAGCAACCAATACCCTTTATCCAGTTCAGGTCTTCTTTGTAGTACACCTAGCAGACAGATAGACAATACCACAACGCAGAGATCAGATCAGTTGGATTTATTGGGATTTTACAAATACTGTGATAGTGTACGGTAGTGTAGCTAACTAAGGACAGCAGAGGGATGAGGAACAGATGAACCTACATTATAATTACTTCTATTTGTTTCTTAAATACAGCATGTCATTGTATTGTTTTTAAACTATATATATACACTGAACAAAAATATAAACGGAACATGCAACAATTTCAAAGATTTTACTGAGTTACAGTTCATATAAGGAAATCACTCAATTGAAATAAATTCATTAGGTCCTAATCTATGTATTTCGCATGACTGGGCAGGGGTACAGCCATGGGTGGGTCTGAGAGGGCTTAGCCGCCCCGACAGACAATCCCGCGAGTAAAGAAGCCCGATGCGGAGGTCCTGGGCTGGACCTGGCACGTGGTCCTGGCACATGGTCTGCGGTTGTGAAGCCGGTTGGACATACTGCCAAATTCTCTAAAACGACGTTGGAAGCAGCTTATGGTAGAGAAATGAACATTACATTCCCTGGCAACAGCTCTGGTCGACATTCCTGCAGCCAGCATGCTCCCTCAAAACTTGAGACATCTGTGGCATTGTGTTATGTGACAAACGGCATATTTTTWAAGTAGCCTTTTATTGCCCCCAGCACAAGGTGCTCCTGTGTAATGATCATGCTGTTTAATCAGCTTGTTGATATGCTACACCTGTCAGGTGGATTAGTTATCTTGGCAAAGGAGAAATGCTCACCAATAGGGATGCAAACAAATGTGTGCACAACATTTTAGAGAAATAAGCTTTTTGTGCGTAGGGAACATTTCATGGGACCAACACTTCACAAGTTTTTTTGTTCAGTGTATTTTTTCACTTATTTGTAAAGTATGTTTTGAACATGTGCGAAATACAACATACATCACTCAGGATCTCATTGTTCTTGCGGGCTCTGATAAGGTCCTGCTGGTCGGGGTGGCAGGTCCAGTTGTGCAGTAAGGTGCGATACAGCACGTCACTGAGCATGTCCTGGCACCTCTTAGCCACGATGTTGGGAATGATGTCAGCGGGGATGTGGTTCTTGGCCTTGTTGGTATTATACTCCTTCTGGTAATTCCTCTGGAAGAAAGAACAGGGCACTGTGTTCAGATCTCCAGATACGTGGATTATTTTCAAATCAAAAATATAATAAAATCAAATGAAAGCATATGTGTCACATGCACAGGATAAACGTGGTGCACAGAGTACAAAATGCATACCTGCAGGTTCATAAATTGCAACAACAAAATAAGATTAGAAGTAAGTAAAGCATATTCAATAAAATAAAATAACAAATAAGTAGGAGAACCTGACAGAACTAAACATATGAATAGGAAAGTATATCTAAGGAGTAAATATGGCATATTCCAAGTTCCAACAGAGTATAATTGTTAACTTTATTTATACAGGTAGATTTCAGAACAAATTCTTAATGACGACCTGCTGTTGTTTTACTGTATATTTGGCGACTGTAGCGACTGGATTATCATGTGTGCGATTTACTAGATTATACTGTGTAAGTGATATCTTATTATATGTGAACATACCATTTTTTTTATTTAACCTTTATTTAACTAGGCAA
This sequence comes from Salvelinus sp. IW2-2015, assembly GCF_002910315.2. Lineage (NCBI taxonomy): Eukaryota > Metazoa > Chordata > Actinopteri > Salmoniformes > Salmonidae > Salvelinus > Salvelinus sp. IW2-2015. The sequence continues at coordinate 33,777,063 of NC_036875.1, read as the reverse complement.
GTCAGTCAAGAACAAATTCTTATTTACAATGACAGCCTACCGGGGAACAGTGGGTTAACTGCCTTGTTCAGGGGAAGAACGACAGATTTTTACCTTGTCAGTTCGGGGATTCGATCCAGCAACTTTTCAGTGACTGGCCCAACGCTCTAATCACTAGGCTACCTGCCGTCCTGAATATGCAGCAGTATCATATTTTACTAGATATACTAATGATATACTATAGATATACTATAGATATACAGTAGATATATTGATGTATTATTGTTGTATCATATCTTACTAGATATGCTGTAGATATATTATATAATTATAGTAGTATTATATTTTACTAGATAGACTAGATATACTATATTATTATAGCAGTAATATATTACCTAGATGTACGGTAGATATACTATAATATTATAGCATTATCATATCTTACTAGATAATCTGTAGATATACTATAGTATTATAGCAGTATTTTATTTATTAGGTATACTGTAGAAACAGCGACTTCGGAAAGTATTCAGACCCCTTGACGTTTTCCACATTTTGTTAGGTTACAGCCTTATTCTAAAATTGATTAAATCGTTTTTTTTTCACTCATCAATCTACACACAATACCCCATAATGACAAAGCAAAAACAGGTTTTCGAAATTTTTATTCAGACCCTTTACTCAGCACTTTGTTGAAGCACCTTTGACAGCGATTACAGCCTTGAGTCTTCTTGGGTATGATGCTACAAGTTTGGCACAGCTGTATTTGGAAAGTTTCTCCCATTCTTCTCTGCAGATCATCTCAAGCTCTGTCAGGTTGGATAGGGAGTGTTGGTGCCCAGCTATTTTCAGGTCTCTCCAGAGATGTTACTGTAGATCGGGTTCAAGTCCGGGCTCTGGCTGGGCCACTCAAGGACATTCAGAGACTTGTCCCGAAGCCACTCCTGCGTTGTCTTGGCTGTGTGCTTAGGGTCGTTGTCCTGTTGGAAGGTGAACCTTCCCCCCAGTCTGAGGTCCTGAGTGCTTTGGAGCAGGTTTTCATCAAGGATCTCTCTGTACTTTGCTCCGTTCATCTTTGCCTCGATCCTGACTAGTCTCCCAGTCCCTGCCGCTGAAAAACATCCCCACAGCATGATGCTGCCACCGTAGGGGGGGGGGGGGGGTCAATGTAGGGATGGTGCCAGGTTTCCTCCAGACGTGATGCTTGGCATTCAGGCCAAAGAGTTCAATCGTGGTTTCATCAGACCATAGAATCTTGTTTCTCATGGTCTTAGAGTCTTTTGTTGCCTTTTGGCAAACTCCAAGCGGGCTGTTATGTGCCTTTTTAATGAGTGGCTTCCATCTGGCCACTCTACCATAAAGGCCTTATTGGTGGTGCTCTAGAGCTCTGTCAGAGTGACCATCGGGTTCTTGGTCACCTCCCTGACCAAGGCCCTTCTACCCCGATTGTTCAGTTTGGCTGGGCGGCCAGCTCTAGGAAGAGTCTTGATTGTTCCAAACTTCTTCCATTTAAGAATGATTGAGGCCACTGTGTTCTTGAGGACCTTCAATGCTGCAGCAATGTTTTGCTACCCTTCCCCAGATCTGTGCCTCGACACAATCCTGTCTCAGAGCTCTACGGACAATTCCTTCTACCTCATGGCTTGGTTTTTCCTCTGACATGCACTGTCAACTGTGGAACCTTATATAGACAGTTGTGTGCCTTTCCAAATCATGTTTAATCAATTGAATTTACCACAGGTGGACTCCATTCAAGTTGTAGAAACATCTCAAATATGATCAATGGAAACAGGCACCTGAGCTCAATTTCATGTCTCATAGCAAAAGGTCTGAATAAGGTATTTCAGGTAAAAAAAATTGCAAAAATATCTTAAAACCTGTTTCACTTTGTCATTATGGGGTACTGTGTGTAGATTGCTTAGGATTTTTTTTGTTAATTAATTTTAGAATAAGGCTATAACGTAACAAAATGTGGAAAAAGTCAGGGGGTCTGAATACTTTCCGAAGGCACTGTATACTATAGTATTAAAAACTATAGCCCATAAAATTGTCAGAGACTCCAGTCACCCAAGTCATAGACTGTTTTCTCTGCTACCGCATAGCAAGCGGTACCGGAGCGCCAAGTCTAGGACCAAAAGGCTCCTTAACAGCTTCTAACTCCAAGCCATAAGACTGCTGAACAATTAATCAAATGGCCACCGGACTATTACATTGACCCCCCCCCCCCCAATTTGTTTTGTACACTGCTGCTACTCGCTGTTTATTATCTATGCATAGTCACTTCACCCCTACCTACATGTACAAATT
>NC_036875.1:33726549-33769282 GCF_002910315.2 Salvelinus sp. IW2-2015 | reverse complement strand
AGACTGTTTTCTCTGCTAACGCACGACAAGCGGTACCCGAGCACCATGTCTAGGACCAAAAGGCTCCTTAACAGCTTCTACTCCCAAGCCATAAGACTGCTGAACAATTAATCAAATGGCCACCGGACTATTTACATTGACCCCCCCTCCATTTGTTTTGTACACTGCTGAAACTCGCTGTATATTATGTATGCATAGTCCCTTCACCCCTACCTACATGTACAAATTACCTCAACTAACCTGTACCCCCGCACACTGACTCGGTACCGGTACCCCCTGTATATAGCCTCGTTATTGTTATTTTATTGTGTTACTTTTTACTTTAGTTTATTTGGTAAATATTTTCTTAACTCTTCTTGAACTGCACTGTTGGTTAAGCGCTTTTAAGTAAGCATTTCACGGTAAGGTCTACAATTGTTGTATTCGGCGCATGTGACAAATAAAGTTTGATTCGATTTTTTWGATTTATAGCAGTATCATATCTTAATAGATAAACTGTAGATATTTTATACAATTATAGCAGTATTATTTCTTACTAGATAGACTGTAGATATACTATCGTATTATAGCATTATTATATGTATTAAATATACTGTAGATATACTATAGTATTATAGCAGTATCATATCTTACTAGATATACTGTAGCTATATTATATAATTATAGCAGTWTTATATCTTACTAGACAGACTGTAGATATACTGTACTATAGTATTATAGCAGTAGTATATCTTACTAGATATACTGTAGATATATTACAGAATTCTAGCAGTATAATATCTTACCAGGCCCTTCTGTTTCTCCTGTTCTCCACAGCGCATCACCTCAGGGAAGTCCACCAGGGTGTCAGCCAGGTAGTGGCCCTTGGCCTTCTCATGGGTGTCATGGTACTTAGCCTGAAAGGTTTCAGTTTCAAAGAAAAAAACGAATGTCGTCATCGATTGCAGGGAGCAAAGAGCTTTGTTGATACAGCAAGTATACATAGCACAGCACAGTGGACAAACAATCTCTGCTATATTTACATGTTTTCCATCTGCTTCTGTTGCCACAGCAACATATGCAACCACTAGCAGTTACTAATTGATATGATCAGATTGTTTAAAGACAAACTGACACACATTTAACACATTTAAAGAAATCCAATATATTACCAACTATTCTGATTAGATTTAGTAGTACTAAAGTCACGTGTCAGTTGCTCTTTAATTATGTATATTTAATAGTAATAATCATCATATTCTTTCCTGTTAATCATGATATTTGTATTGCTGGTTGTCAAGAGACTATAAATTAGACTCACGTCGCTGACAATCTCCCTGGTCTTCTTGGCTCCGACTACAGGGATGTAATGAGCGTCCAGCTGGTAACCAGTAGCTTTGCTTTCATCCCAGGCCAGTTTGTAGTATTTCTACAAATGACAACAAAACAATCCACAATGTAAAAATCGTTTCAGACATGTATTTATTTTGTATAACATAGAAATAATAAAATGTATTAATTATTATCTACATTATTAAAATGATATTTTGTATATAAAATTAGACATTTATGCAGATAAGTGTTTCTGTGAAGACCAAGTCCTATGGATGTAGAGTACTTTACCTCACTGATGACCTTGGCGACCTCTCTGCTATGGGCCAGCTGGGGTGTGTCCTCTGAGCCGATGTARTTGCCCTTCTCCGCGTTGAAGGTCTCCTTGTATTTCAGCTTTACAACAGAAGGACATATAGGCACAGGTTATGATCAATTTGAAGGATCCCGCTCAACACAATGTCCTCACATGTTTCTTGAGGTATGGGTCAAAGGCTATCTGAACGAGGTACTCTATCCTACCAGGGTTGCTTCCAAATAATACTTTGAAACAGTGGACATGTGCATCCAAAAAAGGGGAATATATGTACAATGTCATGATCAAGTATTTGCCCCCCTTTTTTTGTTATTTGTAAACACAGGTTCAATTTATCTAATATTATGTTTTGGTTGAAGATCTGATAACATTCAAGATCAAAAATATGCAAAAATTGAGAAATTCAGAAAGGGGTCAAATACTTTTTCATGGCCCTGTAGTTGTTTTACTTTGGTAAACTTAGCTAAGAWCAAATCTAAAGTAGTAAAATAATTCAGTCACATCACTGAGGTTAAAAGCATTGATGGTGGCCAGGATATGCTCAGGACGATCCACGATGTGTGTGTATTTGGCAAAGTTGTCTTTGGCATCCTTCTTGTAAAGCCTCTGCAAAAAGACATTTGAGAGAAAGAAAGACATGGTAAGAATTCACTGAAGGACAGCAAACACATACAGTACTAATGACTGATATGTGAGGAGCAGAATGTGCCCAATGAAACCTAGAACCATACCAACAGCTTGGATACAGATAAAGGAACCTACCTCGTTCATGATCTTCTGGGCATTTCTGACTTTGACGTGATCGACACAATCGGCAGCAACCCATCCACATCCACGGAGCCATTCCATATCAGCCTTGTAGACAACCTGCAGACAGACAGAGGACAGAGTCAGACAAACAATTATTTTACTATGAGGTATAAAAGGGGGTGGTGGGAGAGAGAGGGGGAAGAGAGGGGAGATAGAGAAGGGGAGAGGGAGAGAGAGGGGAGAGAGCGAGAGAGTGAGAGAGAAAGAGAGAGGGGGGAGAGGTAGAGAGAGAGAGGGAGAGAGAGGGAGAGGGGGTAGAGAGAGAGGGAGAGGGGAGAGAGAAAGGGGGAGAGGGGTGGAGAGAGAAAGGGGAGGAGGGGGTGAGAGAAAGGAGAGGGGGAGAGAGAAAGAGAGGGGAGGTAGAGAGAGGAGGGGGGGAGGGGAGGGAGAGGGAGGGTGGAGGGAGAGGGATAGAGATATACACTGAGAGTACAAAATATTAGGAACACCTTCCTAATATTGAGTTGCACCCCCTTTTGCCCTCAGAACAGCCTCAATTCGTCAAGGCATGAACTCTACAAGGTGTCGAAGCGTTCAACAGGGATGCTGGCCCATGTTGACTCCAATGCTCCAATGTGTCAAATTGGGTGGATGGCCTTTGGGTGGTGGACCATTCTTGATACACAATGGAAAATGTTGCATGTGAAAAACCCAGCAGCGTTGCAGTTCTTGACACACTCAAACCAGTGCACCTGGCACCTACTACCATACCCTGCTCAAATGCACTTTAATACTTTGTCATGCCCATTTACCCTCTGAATGGCATACATACATAATCCATGTCCCAATTGTCTCAAGGCTTAAAAATGATTATTTAACTTGTCTCCTCCCCTTCATCTACACTGATTGAAGTGGATTTAACATGTGACCTCAACAAGGGATCAGATTCACCTGGTCAGTCTATGTCATGGAAAGAGCAGGTGTTCCTAATGTTTTGTACACTCAGTGTATATGCATCCTGGAAGCCCTAAAGCATAACGGACATACTGTAATTGTTAAGTTGTGTCAGGTAGGCCTATCTATCTACTCACGTCACTCTGAAGGTCGTAGGCTTTGCGGGCCTGTGTGACATCAGTGGAGTCTGGCAGACAGGTCCAGTTATGTAGACGGGTCCTGTAGTGGTTGTCATTGACCTGGACCTGGCATTTTTTGGCCAGCTCAAAGGACAACATGTCCACTGGCAGATGGAACTTGGTCTTGGACTTGTTGAAGTCCTTCTTATACAGAGCATCACTGGCAATCTTGGCTGAGTTCAGAGCCAGCATGAGCAGAGGGTCATCCTCGACGCAGCGGGCTCCAATGTGGTGGCCAGCCTGCTTGCGATATTCTGCCTTGTATTTGTGCTGTGAAAGAGACACGTAAAGTATCAAAGTGTGCCTTACTGAGTGCAATTTATTTATACATACAGAGACTGCAATAGAGATCTAAGCATTTAGAAATAAAACGGCACTGACAGAGTGGATATGTTGAGTCCCTTACACACTCCACAGGATACTAAGAACATTATGTAGTCAATGTTATCTTTATTGGGAGTGAACGGACACTACTGTTCCATTAGATTTAGATGAGATAAGTATCAATGACAACCTGTTTAAATAAAGGAAAACACTGTGATACTCACGTCACTCTGGACTTTATTGTTGTGGATGCACTGCTTGATGGGAACAGCATCTCCGGGCATGAAAAAGCCGGTAGCTTTGACCTTATCCCAGTCCTTGGTGTATAGTTTCTGTGAACAGGAAGATAGATAGAAACGGAGATTACAGAATGTAAAGGTAATATTTTGTGACTACACTACATGTATTAGGAGCCTTTTCTTCAGTTTTTCTTTCTTATTTATTTCAAAATAGAAAGTGGAATTCCCCTCTACCTTCATTATTCTTGATGCTTTATTCAGACTGACAAAGGCACTTTGAGCATTTCAAATGTCTGAGAACTCTGATGTAAAGAAAGAAAAGGTATCTTACCGGATGGAGATTCTTGGCCACTTCTCTTGCTGTTGCCAGTCCTGGGGTGTCTGTGATCGTGTACTTAGTCTTCTCTGTGTGCCACAGTGCACGGTAATTAGCCTGCACAACAACAAAAAATAACACAAAAGCAATTGATTAGTATTGTACTTAATGTCTACTATTCTTGTTGCTTCAACAGTCCAATGTTTTTTTCCTTCGTTGTGATACCTATTATCCACAGAATGTGAGAAGTTCCAAAAACATTGTGAMTCTTTCATGTGTTATAACATGTCAGAATTGTCCCATGTCCCGACCCACCTCATTGAGGATATCTGCAGCGTTCTTGGCGCAAACCATGTCGATTCTGTCCACAGGAGCTGTGAACTTCTGCTGATCCAATTTGACACGGTAGCCTCTCTGCAAGACAACATCAACAATGTCTACATCAACAACAACAGTCAAATCAACCATCAATACATGTCATTAAATGTTAACCTGTTTCAGTCCACACATTTTTTTTAAATCAGGCAGATGACAGACACTTGCTTGCAGGCATATATTACTATATAACTATACTATCATATTATTCTATATATATATATAATTATTATTACATATATTATATGTTTTAAATGACTTACATCAGCCAGGACTGCTTGGGCGTGTTTCACTTTCAAGACCTCCACAGACTCATGGGGGTTCCAACCACATCCCCTCAGCCACTCCAGATCAGCCTTGTACACAGCCTGGGAAAAGACAACAGYMTGTTTGTATTGGCATAGGGGTCAATGTGTCACTAAACACTGATAGCCTTTCCCAAATATGAATGAACAGAGGGTTAAAAACAACAKAGATATATGGGGTGAGGATGTCCCTGAAATACTTTGAGGCGAATACAGCATGTACAACATATTATCATAACCAACTAATTACAATTTCATACAGGGATAAAAAAAAGGGATGAGAAGTATTTATTAGTATTTATTTTATTAGTACTGTAGAGCAGCCCAGCTCCCGAAGTGACTCTTTACACTGTATGCAAGAATTTCCTTTGTGTTGTCTTAGGAATTCTGCATTATCTCTCCAACCCCCATTCTGTCACACCTCTGGGTAGCAGAGGTTATGTTGTGATAACATCATGCKTCTCTCTCTCTCATCATCCCTAGAATATACCTTGTAATGCTCGTTAATGCTTTTTTAACTTAAGTGRATGCCTTGTATAATGTATTGTTCATTTTACAAAGTAATTAAAAACACATTTAGAATTCCATTCTCAGACCTTTCTTGATTGCCTATTATTGTAACTCAACTATAGTCTCTTGCTTATTGCTAAATCATCTTTATGGGGTCAGATATTCAGTTTAATAGACTTTGATTATATTAGTTGCAGTCTTATTATGGGTTGCATGTGAGGTGTATACAATATGCATTTATATAAAATATTACCCCACTACAGGATCCCTATTAACAGTTGTAAAAGCAGAAGCTACTCTTTCTTGTGTCCAAATATGGTAAAACTCACATCGCTCTGCAGATCATAGGTTTTCCTGGCCTGGACGACATCAGTGGAGTCTGGCAGACAGGTCCAGTTGTGCAGGTGAGTTCTGTAGTTGAAGTCGTTAACCTGGACCTGGCATTTCTTGGCCAGTTCAATGGTCAGCATGTCCACTGGGAGGTGGAACTTGGTCTTGGACTTGTTGAAGTCCTTCTTGTACAGAGCATCACTGGCAATCTTGGCTGAGTTCAGAGCCAGCATGATCAGAGGGTCTTCCTCGACACAGCGGGCTCCYATGTGGTGGCCAACCTGCTTACGGTAGCCCTCGTGGTATTTGTACTGAGGGAAAAAAAGGAGGATCAGAGAGTTATTTCCACTGACTCCATTGAATCAAGTGACCTAAATGAAATGGACGCCGACTTCAGTCATTTTCTCTTACGTCGCTGATGATGTCTCTAGATTTTCTGGCCTTCAGCACAGCGATGGCGTCCTCCTTGATGTGGTATCCCTTAGCCTTGTCGGCATCCCAATCCTTAGTGTATAGTTTCTGTGAAATGGAAAGATTATTGAGTTGGTAAGTCAAATAATAATATCTGGGCATACTGTTATGTGATTATAAACAAAACATGTCTACAGGTTTCTTTATTTGTGTATCTGAATTAATGTCATTATATTGTTGTTGACTGAATCTGTTCATTGCACATACTATAAATAAAACAAAGGAGACATCCATAGTACGTGCCTTGGCAGTGTGCAAAGCGTTCAGTYAAGCAGACTTACGTTGCTGATGGCGATAGCATTAGCCTTGGACAGCACCAGAGAAGGTAGATCATTGTTCAGGTGGATATTGGTCTTCTCAGTATCCCAAACCTCTCTATATTTCCTCTGTGAAAAGCAACAAACACACACAATCAAAGAGTTAATGATAAATCCAACCACTGTTATCGCAGACTAGATCTATATTTCACAAAATGTCTATCTCTGCAGTTACCAGAAATGCTTTTTTACAAAGAGACCAAGATAACAGGTCAGGTTTGGCTACTTCAATAGAAGGACACTTCAATGGCTAAAAGCCAAGTACTCACATCACTGAGGATCTCAGCGTTCTGCTTCGACAGGACAACCTCTGGAGAGTCAACAACACTGGTGAACTTGATAGAGCTGGGGGGCTGGCGGTACAGCCTTTCGTTGAGAATAGTTTGGGCATTTTTTGCCTTGATGACATCCACAGAACCCTGGGGCAACCAGCCACACCCTCTGAGCCACTCCAGATCAGCCCTGTACACCGCCTGGAAGGAAGGAACCATGGTTCAGGTAAAGTAATTACTCCTTATGGGATAGTAGTGCAATAGTTGTTTGAACTTCAATGGTTGGTAGGTAGAGTAAGGATCCAGTGATAGCCAAAATGGATTGGACCATGATTCTCTGTGTACTTACGTCACTTTGCAGAGAGTAGACCTTCCTGGCGCGGACAACATCAGTGTTGTCTGGCATGCAGGTCCAGTTGTGCAGTTTAGTTCTGTAGGTGAATTCTTGGATCTGGAACTGGCTTTTCTTGGCCAAGTCGACGGACATCATGTCAAGTGGAATGCTGAACTTGGTCTTGGTAAGGTGGAAGTTCTTCTTGTAGTTAATATCACTGGAGATCCTGGCTGCATTGGCGGCCAGCACAAGCAGAGGGTCATCCTCAACGCATTGGGCTCCAATATGGTGGCCACACTGATTGCGGAAGCCGGCCTTGTACTTGTACTGAAAAAAGAGAGGACTAGCTAAGTATTGTGTTGTGTTTTATGATGGCTGCCTATGCTCATTCAGAGGAGATGGATATACAAACTTACATCACTGATGATCTCTCTGCTCTTCTTGGCATGTTGGACAGCAATGGCATCCTTATCCAGGTGATATCCCTGTCCGATCATCTCGTTAAATCCCTCACGGTAGAGTTTCTGAAATAACACCATTATATATTTAGTGCCCTCATTCGAAGGTACTGTAATTAATTTCTTAAAAATATGATGCAAAAAAAAAATTGCGCTTGAGAGAGTCAAATCATGTAGAGATATAGATTTTTTTAGATATATAGAGATATAAAGAGACATAGCTATAGAGAAACAGATAAAACTACATCAACTTGAGTAAATGGAAACAGCTTGAAGGCGTGCAAAGTAAGAAAGACCTACGTTGCTTAGGGTGATTGCGTTGGCCTTGGCCAGCACAAGTTCTGGAAGCTCATTGCCGACGTGGATTTGGACCTTATCAGCCTCCCACTGTTGAACGTACTGGCGCTGAAACATAAGAAAACAACGGCAATGTTATAAGAAAATAATGTATCTCACTATTTTTAATATTAGTCTCTGCATCCTGTGAATCTGAATGTACAGTATGAATACCTGAGTTCAATCTCCCTCCACTCTAGAAAGAAGCATATTACCTTGTCCATTATCTGGGCATTGGCCGTAGCCAAAGCATAAGGCATGTCGTCGGTTGTGGCGGTAAATTTGAAATTGCTTGGGTGCTCGCGATATTTCCTCTCGCTCAGGATCTCGGCGGCCTTCTTGGCTTTCTCAACGTCGATCGAGCCAATAGGGACCCAGCCAGTGCCTCTGAGCCATTCCAAATCAGCCCTGTACACAGCCTGGATTTATATGGGAGCAGCAGAGGGAAAACAATTTGGTAAGAAATACATTTCGAAGGTATAATGTTTGTCTTGTCCTGAAATGATAGGTGAGGCCTACCCTCATAACCGTAATGAGTGATCATAATCTACTTACGTCACTATGCAAAGCGTAGACCTTCCTGGCCTGGACGACATCACTGGAGTCTGGCAGACAGGTCCAGTTGTGCAGGCGAGTTCTGTAGTTGAAGTCATTGACCTGCGTCTGGCATTTCTTGGCCAATTCAATGGTCAGCATGTCCACTGGGAGGTGGAACTTGGTCTTGGACTGATGGAAGTCCTTCTTGTACAGAGCATCACTGGCAATCTTGGCTGAGTTCAGAGCCAGCATGATCAGAGGGTCTTCCTCGACGCAGCGGGCTCCAATGTGGTGGCCAACCTGCTCACTGTAGCCAGCCTTGTACTTGACCTAAACGGAAGCAAAAATGTATATACACTTGTACTTTAAATCAACATCACATACATGATGATAATATATTTGCATCAACTCTCGACATTTTTCAAATAATGTGAAAAAAAGATGGAAAATATCCAGCACTCACGTCACTTATGATCTCTCTACCATGCTTGGCAGCTTTGATGGCGATGCAATCGCTTTTCAGGTTATAGCCCTTCTTGTACAACTCCTCTAATTCAGCTTTGTAGAGTTTCTGAAAAGGTATATAGGGACACAGCTTAGAAACAGAGCCAACACATTATTAAGAATCACTAGAACTTTACTAGAGCTTCAGAGGAAGTCTTAGGTTACACAACATTTATTGAATGTGTAATATAGTAATGTCTGTAGTGAAGGAAGCAAGAGGGAGCTTACGTTGCTATTGTTGATCGCATTGGCCTTGGCCAGCACAAGTTCTGGAAGCTCATTGCCGACGTGGATTTTGATCTTATCAGCATCCCATTGTGCAACATAGTTGCCCTGAAATAGGAGAAAAAATATGATTATGTTATAAGAAAATAGGAATAAGGTAATATTACATGGGATATTAATTGTGCATTTGTCAGACCCAAGGACCTTGAAAATAGCTACCAGAAATGCAAGATTGACCATCTAAAGCGATAGACTGAGTGATAAACATTGTTACAAAAGCATCTATGTATTGAACATTTCACCAACCTTGTTTATGATCTCAGCATTAGCCTTGGCCAGCACCATAGGCATGGAGTGCATGTCGGTGGTGTATTTAAGAGAATCTGGTTTCTGCTTGTAGAGGCGATCGCTCAGAATCTCTGCAGCTTTCTTAGCTTTCAACACATCCAGAGAGCCAATGGGGACCCAGCCAGTACCTCTAATGTACTCCATGTCAGCACGGTAGACAGCCTGGGTTGTGGAGAGCATCAATTAACCAACCCACCAAACAAATACACTTACTGTAGATATTTTAAAAAACGTGGAAGTGGGTCATGGAAAAGAAATAAAGCATTTGATATAGTATATTGAGAAGGAGCTTACCTCACTGTGCAGATCGTAGACTTTCCTTGCGTGGACGACATCAGTGGAGTCTGGCAGACAGGTCCAGTTGTGCAGGTGAGTTCTGTAGTTGAAGTCGTTGACTTGGATCTGGTTCTTCTTGCACAACTCAAAGGCCATCATGTCCAATGGGAGATGGAACTTGGTCTTGGACTGATGGAAGTCCTTCTTGTACAGAACATCACTGGCAATCTTGGCTGAGTTAATAGCCAGCATGAGCAGAGGGTCTTCCTCGACACAGCGGGCTCCAATGTGGTGGCCAACCTGCTTGCTGTAGCCAGCCTTGTACTTGTACTGAAATAGATCAGAAGAGAATTTGACTTCAGTCAGACAAGGATGAACTGATTGAACATTCTTTCCTTATAAATCAAAGACATTCCAAGTGTATTTATGCCTGATTTATTCACTTTTCAGGAACTGATTCAGGAATTGATTCAGGAATTCAATTCAGAAATTGTCATTAGTATAGGACTTTAGGACTATAATAATTGGGAAAATGTTCTAAAAATGACATTTACACCACTGATAATTTAGCTTGAGGCTTTGGAGAAAAAAAATGAATAAAGGGGGACAAAAATACAGTACTCACATCGCTGATAATCTCTCTACCATGCTTGGCAGCCTTGACAGAGATAGCATCGACAGGAAGGTAATAACCCTTCTTGATGGTTTCATCAAATCCTTGTTTGTACAGTTTCTGTAAAAAAAAGGAGAAGGAACAAGCGTTTAAAAAACTGAGTCGCAAAACATTGAAGAGCTTGAGAGACATATAGAGATATAGAGAGATAACGAGATAGAGATATAAAGATATAGAGATACAAAGACAGATATATAGAGATATAGATAACTATATGGAGATATAAATATACTATATAGAGATATATATATACTATGTAGAGATATAGATATACTATATAGAGATACAGAGATAGAATTATAAAGATATAGATATATAGAGATAAAGATATACTGTATAGAGATATAGATATTCTATACAGAGATATAAATATACTATATAGAGATATAGATATACTATGTAGAGATATATATAATATATAGAGATATAGATATACTATATAGAGATATAAAGATACAGCTATATAGATATAGAAATAGAGATATAAAGACATAGATATATAGATATACTATACAGAGATAGATATACTATACACAAATATAGATCTACTATATAGAGATATAGATAAATATATAGCTATATAGATATTCAGATATAGAGATAGATATATAAATATATATAGAGATATACTATATTGATATATATATATATATATATATATATATAGATATAAAGATATAGCTATAGAGATATAGATATAAATATATAGATATATAGATATACTATATAGAGATATAGATATAGGCTTGCAAGCCTCCCCCTTTTTCCTCCAAACATAACGATAGTCATTATGGCTAAACAGTTCTATTTTTGTTTCATCAGACCAGAGGACATTTCTCCAAAAAGTACGATCTTTGTCCCCATGTGCAGTTGCAAACCGTTGTCTGGCTTTCTTTATGGCGGTTTTGGAGCAGTGGCTTCTTCCTTGCTGAGCGGCCTTTCAGGTTATGTCGATATAGGACTCGTTTTACTGTGGATATAGATACTTTTGTACCTGTTTCCTCCAGCATCTTCACAAGGTCCTTTGCTGTTGTTCTGGGATTGATTTGCACTTTTCGCACCAAAGTACGTTCATCTCTAGGAGACAGAACGCGTCTCCTTCCTGAGCGGTATGACTGCTGCGTGGTCCCATGCTGTTTATACTTGCGTACTATTGTACAGACTTGTGGAGGTCTACAATTTTTCTGAGGTCTTGGCTGATTTCTTTTGATTTTCCCATGATGTCAAGCAAAGAGGCACTGAGTTTGAAGGTAGGCCTTGAAATACATCCACAGGTACACCTCCAATTGACTCAAATTATGTCAATTAGCCTATCAGAAGCTTCTAAAGCCATGACATCATTTTCTGGAATTTTCAAGCTGTTTAAAGGCACAGTCAACTTAGTGAATGTAAACTTCTGACCCACTAGAATTGTGATACAGTGAATTATAAGTGAAATAATCTGTTTGTAAACAATTGTTGGAAAAATGACTTGTGTCATGCACAAAGTAGATGTCCTAACCGACTTGCCTAAACTATAGTTTGTTAACAAGAAATTTGTGGAGTGGTTGAAAAACGATTTTTAATGACTCCAACCTAAGTGTTTGTAAACTTCTGACTTCAACTGTATATAAAGAGATATAGATATATAGACATAAAGAGATATATAGATAAAGATATATAGAGAGATATAAAGATATATAGATATATAAATAAAGAGATATAGATATATAGATATAGCTATAGAGATATAAATAAAACTAGATCAACTTGAGTGAATGAAAACAGCTCGAGGTAAAGTAAGGAGGACTTACATTGCTCATGGTGATCGCATTGGCCTTGGCCAGCACAAGTTCTGGAAGCTCATTGCCGACGTGGATTTTAATCTTATCTGCATCCCATTGTTCAACATACTGCCGCTGAAATATGAGATAAACATTGCTATGTTATAAGAAAATAATAATAATAACAATAATACATGTCATTATTTTGCACTTTTCTCAGACTCACAGACACTTAAGAAAAGCTAACGGAAATGTAAGTCTGAGTGACAGACATAGTTAAGAAAGCATCTATGTATTACACTGAAAAAAATAGCAACAATTTCTAAGATTTTACTGAGTTACGGTTCATATAAGGAAATCAGTACATTTAAATACATTCATTAGGCCCTAATCTATGGATTTCACATGACTGGGAACACAGATATGCAACCTTTGGTCACAGATACCTTACAAAAAAGGTAGGGGCATGGATCAGAAAACCAGTCAGTATCTGGTGTGAAGCCCATTTGCCTCATGCAGCGCGGCACATCTCCAACGCATAGAGTCAATCAGGCTGTTGATTGTGGCCTTTTGGAATGTTGTCCCACTCCCCTTCAATGGCTGAGCGAAGTTGCTGGATATTGGCGGAAACTGGAACACGTCGATCCAGAGCATCCCAAACATGCTCAATGGGTGACATGTCTAGTGAGTATGCAGGCCATGGAAGAACTGGGACATTTTCAGCTTCCAGGAATTGTTTACAGATCCTTGTAACATGGGCCGTGCATTATCATGCTGAAACATGAGGTGATGGCAGTGGATGAACGGCACAACAATGGGCCTCAGGATCTCGTCACGGCATCTTTGTGCATTCAAATTGCAATCGAGAAAATGCAATTGTGTTCGTTCATCCAAGATGAGCACACTTCTCCAGCGTGCCAGTGGCCATCGAAGGTGAGCATTTGCCCACTGAAGTCAGTTACAACGCTGTACTGCAGTCAGGTCAAGACCCTGGTGAGGATGACGAGATGAGCTTCCCTGAGATGGTTTCTGACAATTTGTGCAGAAATTCTTCGGTTGTGCGAACCCATAGTATCATCAGCTGTCTAGGTGGCTTATCTCAGACCATCCCGCAGGTGAAGAAGCTGGATGTGGAGGTTCTGGACTGTCGTGGTTACACATGATCTGCGGTTGTGAGGCCGGTTGGACGTACTGCCATATTCTCTAAAACGAAGTTGGAGGCGGTAGAGAAATGATAGAGAATTAACATTAAATTATCTGGCAACAGCTCTGGTGGACATTCCTGCAATCAGCATGTCAATTGACAAAACTGCACATTTTAGAGTGGTCATTATTGACCCCAGCACAAGGTGCCCTGTGTAATGTTCATGCTGTTTAATCAGCTTGTTGATATGCCACACCTGTCAGGTGGATGGATTATCTTGGCAAAGGAGAAATGCTCACTAACAGGAATGTAAACAAATTTGGGCACAAAATTTGAGAGATATAAGGTTTTGTGTGAATGGTAAATTTCTGCTAGTGGAACATGGGACCAACACTTTACATGTTGCGTTTATATTTTGTTCAGTGTAATTATCTATTTATTAGATAGGGTATCAGGCTTGATGTTGAGGTGGACCTTGTTATTTCTGCAGCTCCATAAAAATGTTTAAATCTATGTTATTGTTTTGAATTCTGGTGTAACAGGAAACTGCGTCGTTAGCTGGAATAAGTTTACCTTGTTCATGATCTGGCCGTTATTTTTGGCCAGAACGATATCCATGCTGTCGAGGGGGCTTTTGAAGTCCAGAGTGCTGGGGTGCTGGCGGTATTTCTTCTCACTCAAGATCTCGCCGGCCTTCTTGGCTTTTTCCACATCAAGTGAGCCAGTGGGGACCCATCCAATTCCCCTGAGCCACTTCATGTCAGCCCTGTACACCGCCTAAGAGGGATAGCATACACCCATTACCTGTTGCCATCTCTAACCTTTTATCACTGGGTTTGACTAGTCCTGGATGTTTCATTAACAATATGATTAAAAATGTGCCAGGAAAGAGGTCTTGGAATTGAAAATAATACAGAACTTTTGAAACATACCTCACTTGCTATGTCATAGACATGTCTGGCATGAACGACATCACTGGAGTCTGGCAGACAGGTCCAGTTGTGCAGTCGAGTT
Source organism: Salvelinus sp. IW2-2015 (assembly GCF_002910315.2). Classification (NCBI taxonomy): domain Eukaryota; kingdom Metazoa; phylum Chordata; class Actinopteri; order Salmoniformes; family Salmonidae; genus Salvelinus; species Salvelinus sp. IW2-2015. The sequence continues at coordinate 33,754,701 of NC_036875.1, read as the reverse complement.
ACATATTTGGCATGGTTGACCTGGATCTGGTTCTTCTTGGCCAACTCAAAGGCCATCATGTCCAATGGAAGATGGAACTTGGTCTTGGACTGATGGAAGTCCTTCTTGTACAGAGCATCACTGGCCTGAGTTCAGAGCCAGCACGGAGCAGAGGGTCATCCTCGACGCAGCGGGCTCCAATGTGGTGGCCAATTTGCTTGCGGTAGCCAGACTTGTACTTGTGCTACACGAACCAAAAAGGTTGCATGTAGTGGGGATTTCAGTAAATTAAAGGTAAAGAGAGTATTGATATAGTTAATTCCTTTGTGATAACATGTGATAACAAAATAAATACTTACATCACTGATAATTTCCCTGCCGTGCTTGGCTGCGATGACAGCAATGGCATCATTGCGCAAATCATAGCCCTTCTTCTTATCCTCTCCCATTGCTTTCCTGTATTGGTTCTGTATGAAGAAGAAAATAACATCCATAAGATGTTATTGTATATCTCACAATAAGTTTTAGTTTTGAATGTTTGCATTCATCAAGATGGTTACCTTTGTGCAATCAGTTACTTACCCAACTGTAGTTGGACTTGTTTGCATTGGCCAAAACAATGTCCATCGCATCTGGCATAATGTGGTTCTTGGTCTTGTCCTTCTCCCACGCCTCAGTGTAAGCTTGCTGCAATAATGAGTTTCAAGTTCAAACTAACAGCGTGAAGTGCCTATTCATATAAATGGCTGAAATATAATCCAAAGTAGGGGAGATCAGATTACCTTAAATCAGGTTTAAATGATGGAATCATTATTTGAATATAATCTACCAGAGGAAACATTCAAAGGAAAAATATTAATAAAGATATACCAGTTAGTCAAATACCTTGTTGGCATTATCATTATTTTGTTTAGCCAAAACCATTCCAATGTCTTGAACTGAGCTGGTGAACTTGAAGTTGCTTGGGTGCTGACGATACAGCTTCTCACTCAGGACCTCGGCGGCTTTCTTTGCCTTCTCAACATCAAGTGAGCCGATGGGAACCCATCCGATACTTGCAGGCTCTTTAGATCAGCCTTATACACAGCCTAGACACAACAATACACAATGGTCAAAATGGATGGAATAAAACAGTTACACTGGAAAAACATGATCTAGTTAATTCATACTTACATCACTCGCTATGTCATAGACATGTCTGGCATGGACAACATCAGTGGAGTCTGGCAGACAGGTCCAGTTGTGCAGTCGGTTACATATTTGGCATGGTTGACCTGGATCTGGTTCTTCTTGGCCAACTCAAAGGCCATCATGTCCACTGGGAGATGGAACTTGGTCTTGGACTGATGGAAGTCCTTCTTGTACAGAACATCATCGGCAATCTTGGCTGAGTTAATAGCCAGCATGAGAAGAGGGTCTTCCTCGACACAGCGGGCTCCAATGTGGGTGGCCAACCTGCTTACGGTAGCCAGTCTTGTACTTGTGCTACAGAAGGCAAATATGAAATGGCAGTGTTGAGGATTGTCTTATTTTACAAACGTACATTTGATATATTGTGTCATGAAATAGTAAAGAAATGGAATCGCTCATGATGGATAGATGTTCAATGAACTTACATCACTGATAATTTCCCTGCGTGCTTGGCTGCGATGACAGAATGGCATCATTGCGCAAATCAAGCCCTTCTTCTTATCCTCTACCATTGCTTTCCTGTATTGGTTCTGTATGAGAAAAAAAACATAGACATGGGTATTTAAAATCAAATCACAAATTTATTAAAGTGCATTTAACAAAGTCACAACACACTTCACATGAAAAACTAAAAAAAACAATAAGTATATATTTTTTTTACAAATGTTTGCATTCATCAAGATGGTTACCTTTGTGCAATCAGTTACTTACCCAACTGTAGTTGGACTTGTTTGCATTGGCCAAAACAATGTCCATCGCATCTGGCATAATGTGGTTCTTGGTCTTGTCCTTCTCCACGCCTCAGTGTAAGCTTGCTGCATAAAATGAGTTTCAAGTTCAAACTAACAGCGTGAAGTGCCTATTCATTTAAATGGCTGAAATATATTCCAAAGTAGGGGAGATCAGATTACCTTAAAGCAGGTTTAAATGATGGAATCATTATTTGAATATAATCTACCAGAGGAGACATTCAAAGGAAAAATATTAATAAAGATATAGACAGTTAGTCAAATACCTTGTTGGCATTATCATTATTTTGTTTAGCCAAAACCATTCCAATGTCTTGAACTGAGCTGGTGAACTTGAAGTTGCTTGGGTGCTGACGATACAGCTTCTCACTCAGGACCTCGGCGGCTTTCTTTGCCTTCTCAACATCAAGCGAGCCGATGGGAACCCATCCGATACCTTGCAGGCTCTTTAGATCAGCCTTATACACAGCCTAGACACAACAATACCACAATGGTCAAAATGGATGGAATAAAGACAGTTACACTGGAAAAAACATGATCTAGTTAATTCATACTTACATCACTCGCTATGTCATAGACATGTCTGGCATGGACAACATCAGTGGAGTCTGGCAGACAGGTCCGAGTTGTGCAGTCGAGTTACATATTTGGCATGGTTGACCTGGATCTGGTTCTTCTTGGCCAACTCAAAGGCCATCATGTCCAATGGGAGATGGAACTTGTGTTGGACTGATGGAAGTCCTTCTTGTACAGAGCATCACTGGCAATCTTGGCTGAGTTAATAGCCAGCATGAGCAGAGGGTCTTCCTCGACACAGCGGGCTCCAATGTGGTGGCCACCTGCTTACGGTAGCCAGTCTTGTACTTGTGCTACAGAAGGCAAATATGAAATGGCAGTGTTGAGGATTGTCTTTATTTTACAAACGTACATTTGATATATTGTGTCATGAAATAGTAAAGAAATGGAATCGCTTATGATGGATAGATGTTCAATGAACTTACATCACTGATAATTTCCCTGCCGTGCTTGGCTGCGATGACAGACATGGCATCATTGCGAAACAATCATAGCCCTTCTTCTTATCCTCTACCATTGCTTTCCTGTATTGGTTCTGTATGAGAAAAAAAACCATAGACATGGGTATTTAAAATCAAATCACAAATTATTTAAAGTGCATTTAACAAAGTCACAACACACTTCACATGAAAAACTAAACAAAAACAATACGTTTTTTCAATATTTTTTTAAACAAATGTTTACATTCATCAAGATGGTTACCTTTGTGCAATCAGTTACTTACCCAACTGTAGTTGGACTTGTTCGCATTGGCCAAAACAGTTCCATCGCATCTGGCATATGTGGTTCTTGGTCTTGTCCTTCTCCCACGCCTCAGTGTAAGCTTGCTGCAATAATGAGTTTCAAGTTCAAACTAACAGCGTGAAGTGCCTATTCATGAGCATGGCTGAAATATATTCCAAAGTAGGGGAGATCAGATTACTTTAAAGCAGGTTTAAATGATGGAATATATTTGAATATAATCTACCAGAGGAAACATTCAAAGGAAAATATTAATAAAGATATACCAGTTAGTCAATTACCTTGTTGGCATTATCATTATTTTGTTTTAGCCAAAACCATTCAATGTCTTGAACTGAGCTGGTGAACTTGAAGTTGCTTGGGTGCTGACGATACAGCTTCTCACTCAGGACCTCGGCGGCTTTCTTTGCCTTCTCAATCAAGTGAGCCGATGGGAACCATCCGATACCTTGCAGGCTCTTTAGATCAGCCTTATACACAGCCTAGACACAACAATACCACAATGGTCAAAATGGATGGAATAAAGACAGTTACACATGGAAAAACATGATCTAGTTAATTCATACTTACATCACTCGCTATGTCATAGACAGGTCTGGCATGGACAACATCAGTGGAGTCTGGCAGACAGGTCCAGTTGTGCAGTCGAGTTACATATTTGGCATGGTTGACCTGGATCTGGTTCTTCTTGGCCAACTCAAAGGCCATCATGTCCAATGGAAGATGGAACTTGGTCTTGGACTGATGGAAGTCTTCTTGTACAGAGCATCACTGGCAATCTTGGCTGAGTTAATAGCCAGCATGAGCAGAGGGTCTTCCTCGACACAGCGGGCTCCAATGTGGTGGCCAACCTGCTTACGGTAGCCAGTCTTGTACTTGTGCTACAGAAGGCATATGAAATGGCAGTGTTGAGGATTGTCTTTATTTTACAAACGTACATTTGATATATTGTGTCATGAAATAGTAAAGAAATGGAATCGCTATGATGGATAGATGTTCAATGAACTTACATCACTGTAATGTCCTCTGCCGTGCTTGGCTGCGTGACAGCAATGGCATCATTGCGCAAATCATAGCCCTTCTTCTTATCCTCTACCATTGCTTTTCCTGTATTGGTTCTGTATGAGAAAAAAAAACATAGACATGGGTATTTAAAATCAAATCACAAATTATTTAAAGTGCATTTACAAAGTCACAACACACTTACATGAAAACTAACAAAAACAATACGTTTTTAAATTTTATATATATATTTTTTTTACAAATGTTTACATTCATCAAGATGGTTACCTTTGTGCAATCAGTTACTTACCCAACTGTATTGGACTTGTTTGCATTGGCCAAAACAATGTCCATCGCATCTGGCATAATGTGGTTCTTGACTTGTCCTTCTCCCACGCCTCAGTGTAAGCTTGCTGCAATATGAGTTTCAAGTTCAAACTAACAGCGTGAAGTGCCTATTCATTTAAATGGCTGAAATATAATCCAAAGTAGGGGAGATCAGATTACCTTAAATCAGGTTTAAATGATGGAATCATTTTTTGAATATCAATCTACCAGGGGAAACATTTAAGGCAAATGATGAATAAAGATATAGCAGTTAGTCAAATACCTTGTTGGCATTATCATTATTTTGTTTAGCCAAAACCATTCCAATGTCTTGAACTGAGCTGGTGAACTTGAAGTTGCTTGGGTGCTGACGATACAGCTTCTCACTCAGGACCTCGGCGGCTTTCTTTGCCTTCTCAACATCAAGTGAGCCGATGGGAACCCATCCGATACCTTGCAGGCTCTTTAGATCAGCCTTATACACAGCCTAGACACAACAATACCACAATGGTCAAAATGGATGGAATAAAGACAGTTACACTGGAAAACATGATCTAGTTAATTCATACTTACATCACTCGCTATGTCATAGACATGTCTGGCATGGACAACATCAGTGGAGTCTGGCAGACAGGTCCAGTTGTGCAGTCGAGTTCATTTTTGGCATGGTTGACCTGGATCTGGTTCTTCTTGGCCAACTCAAAGGCCATCATGTCCAATGGGAGATGGAACTTGGTCTTGGACTGATGGAAGTCCTTCTTGTACAGAGCATCACTGGCAATCTTGGCTGAGTTAATAGCCAGCATGAGCAGAGGGTCTTCCTCGACACAGCGGGCTCCAATTGTGGTGGCCAACCTGCTTACGGTAGCCAGCCCTGTATTTGAACTAAATAAATTAAATTGAGATAGTTAGGTTTCATTCAAATGCTGAAGTTCACACATCATTTATTCAAATGACAGTTTTTCACTTACATCGCTAGCAATGGATGTGCCCTGTTTGGCTGCCAGGATTGCAATAGCATCGTTGCGCAGGTCATAACCCTTCTTCTTGTCCTGTTCATTGGCAAGCTTATATAGTGTCTGTACAGGAGGAATAAAAAAACATGTTTGAATTAACTAGGACAATGCAGCCTAAATGAACACTACAATGAGGTGTGGAAGGTATGACTTACAGCACTGGAGTTGATCTTGTTGGTCTGGCCAACACCACCTCCATTGAGTCTGGCATGATGTGGACAGAGGTCTTATCCTTATTCCAGGCGTCAACGTCGTTTGCTATAAGACAGATATACTTCTTATTGTTTTGATGTATTACCAGGTATTTGTATTGTATACATTATAATATATACAGTTGACAATATGTGTATAGACATTCAGTAGATACAGTAGATACCTTGTTCATGATTGCATTGTTAGCATTGGCCAGGACGACGTCCATGGAGTGCATGTCCTTGGTAAACTTAAAGCTGCTGGGGTGTTGGCGGTACAGTTGCTCACTGCCAATCAGGCCAGCTGTTTTGGCTCTCTCTACATCCAGAGAACCAATGGGAATCCATCCTGTGCCTTTGACGCTTGTCTCATAGTCACTTTTGTACAAAATTCTGCAAGTAAAAGGTGATAACATAACCAAACTTTTCTCACAGATTTAGATGTGTCTTAACAGCTCAGAATCTGGGAATGGTTAATAATTGAGAGAAAAAATGTATTGTATACAAAAACATTGTTGTTCTGTTTGTTTTTTAGTATTATGAGTCAAATAATACTTACATCACTGGCGATCGTCTGCATCTGCTTACCAACTCCACGTTCATGGCATCAGCAGCACAGTGTAGTGGTGCTGGATCTTCCTGTAGCCAGCAAAGGTCTGCACTGTGGAGGCATGCTTCGGCATGTACAACACTCATCATGTCAACTGGAGAGTGGAACTTCAGCTTTGACTTGTGGTAGTCCTTCTTGTAGTTCTTGTCACTCTGCAACCTGGCCACCTCCATGTAGTGCACCAGTAAGGGGTCGTCCTGAAGATTGCGGCAGCCGATTTGTTTTCCCCTATTCATTCGGTGACTCAGCTTGTACTTGTACTGCGTAAATAAACAACAACAGTTTATTATTCCCAGGACGAATATTTAGCTTTGATGAAGATTACTTTATAGTATACAAGGTCCAATGGAAATTCTACTTCTGCTTTATCCCAACACCTCTGATACACATGCATACATACAGAGGTTGGAGCAGATTGTAAAATGGTTTTAAAGCCTTAGATTGCTGGTCTGAGTCACTCACGTCACTGGCGATTTTGGTGCCCTGCTTGGCAGCCTGAATGGCTATGGCATCAACCTTCAAGTCGTAACCATTCTTATACATCTTCGCCAGGCCTGCTTTGTAGGTTTTCTGGAATGGAGGAGAAACAATTTATTAAAATATGACCAAAAATAACATTTGCTAAATAATTCAAATTCCAAGAGATATTTCAAAGTTATATTGCAAAAGCATGATGCATTACAAAGAGGAATATTTTGAGGGTAACCTACATGTTTGAAAAAGGTAGCCTTACCTGACTCATGTTGATAGCATTAGCCTTGGCCAGGACAATCTCAGGGGCATCTGGCATCACATGGACTGTGAGCTTGTCCTTGTGCCATTGTTTGGTGTATTCTTGCTGCAATATCATTGGTACAAACACAGATCAATTATAACATTAGGACAAATGAGAAAACATCACGTTTAAAACTATGTGTTTTTAATTTCAAATATGGCATTATCATGTACCTTGTTCATGATCTTGTTGTTGTCAGTGGCCAGGACAATGTCCATAGAGTCCATCAGCTTCTTGAACTGGAATTTAGAGGGGTGTGTACGGTACTTATGTTCACTCTGGATGTCCCCGCCAACCTTTGCAAGTTCCACCGGCAATGAGCCAATAGGAATCCATCCCGTTCCTTTCACATAGTTGTTCCAGTCAGACTTGTACTCATACTGGGGAATGAACCAAACACAAATGAATGAAGTATTTGACACCCACAAGCGTGTTAACAGAAAACACCCCTAGCACTAGGCCGAAGTCACATGAACAGTACTCACGTCACTGGAACTGGCATTCATGGTGCGAGCCAACACAAGGTTCATGGAGTCAGCGGTAAGAGTGTAGTGGTGCTGGATCTTCCTGTAGCCAGCAAAGGTCTGCACTGTGGAGGCGTGCTTAGCATGTTCAAGACTCATCATGTCAACTGGAGAGTGGAACTTCAGCTTTGACTTGTGGTAGTCCTTCTTGTAGTTCTTGTCACTCTGCAACCTGGCCACATCCATGTAGTGCACCAGCAAGGGGTCATCCTGAAGATTGCGGCAGCCGATTTGTTTGCCCTTTCCCTTCACATAGTCTTTCTTGTACTGGATCTGAAAGGTAGAAGTAAAAGAATAATCAGACAATCCGATACTATTGGACGTAGCAACATTAATGTGGACTACATACTGTATAGCTCTTTCTGTCCTCCTGGGCCCAGTTTTTCAAAAGTGATCTATCTGGATTTTGCCTAGCGGATAGGATTAAATGCATATAAATACAATGAATAGAACAGGAGTCCCTATTCAAGTCAGAGGTATTGTTAACAAGCACTCCCCCATAAAGAAAATGAGAATTAAAAACAGGTTCAGCCCTGGTTCGCCCGTGATCTGGCAGAGTTACTCCACATCAAGAACATCATTTGGCAAAAGGCTTGGTACTCAAATAGTCAGGCTGACTGGCTCTCGTTCAGGAAAATGAGAAATAAGTGAACTCATGCTATACGGATGGCCAAAGTTAGTTACTTTAAGAAGCAGTTCTCTCTCTGTGCGTCTAACCCCAAGAAGTTCTGGAAAACTTTGAAAGATCTGGAGAATAAGACCTGGAGACGAGTATGAAAATGTATGCACTCACTACTGTAAGTCGCTATGGATAAGAGCTTCTGCTAAATTACTAGAATGTAAATGTAAACCCTCCTCCTCACAGCTGCCCATGTCCGTTAATGTTGATGATGTGTTTGTTACTGACAAGGAGCGTATGGCTGAGCTCTTTAATCACCACTTCATTAAGTCAGAATTCCTATTTGACTCAGCCATGCCTCCTTGCCCGTCCTCATCTCCCAGTCCTTCTAATGTGACTAGCCCTGGTGCTTCTCCCTCTTTTCCCCCTGCCCCGCTACAAAGTTTCTCCCTGCAGGAAGTCACTGAGTCTGAGGTGCTAAAGGAGCTCCTTAAACTTGACCCCCAAAAAAACATCTGGGTCAGATGGTTTAGATCCTTTCTTCTTTAAGGTTGCAGCCCTTATCTTCGCCGAGCCTATCTCTGACCTTTTAACCTGTCTCTCCTCTCTCGGGAGGTTCCCAGTGCTTGGAAGGCAGCCACGGTACATCCTTTATTTAAAGGGGGAGATCAAGCTGATCCTAACTGTTACAGGCCTATTTCTATCTCGCCCAGTTAATCAAAAGTGTTGGAAAAACATGTGAATCATCAACTGACTGTCTTTCTTGATGTCTGTAGTATTCTCTCTGGTGTGCAATCTGGTTTCCACTTAGGTTATGGATGTGTCACTGCAACCTTAAAGGTCCTGAAGGATGTCACCACTGCTCTTGATTCTAAGCAATGTTGTGCTGCTATTTTTATTGACTTGGCCAAAGCTTTTGATACAGTAGACCATTCCATTCTTGTGGGCCGGTTAAGGAGTATTGGTGTCTCTGAGGGGTCTTAGGCCTGGTTTGCTAACTACCTCTCTCACTACCTCTCTCTGCCCTTATCCTTGTTCTGAACACCTCTAAAACAAAGGCCATGTGGTTCGGTAAGAAGAATGCTTGATGTGTGTTTTGTCCTACATTCTTATTTTTTTATCCAAACACCGGTCACCACAAGATGCCTTTTTCCCTTTTGGTAGACTGTCATTGTAAATAAGACTTTGTTTTTAATTGATTTGCCTAGTTAAATAAAGGTTAAAAAAATAACATTAATGATTTGTCCGTTGTATTCATTCTATTTCGATGTGTTTAATTCCGATAGGAGGAATCCAGGTAGATCACTTTAGAAAAACGGGTTTATTGTGTCCTTACATCACTGGCAATATGTCTGCCGTGCTTAGCATGGATGACAGAGATAGCATCTGGTCTCATGTCGTATCCTTTGGCAATATCTTCCACCCACTTGTGCTTGTAGTGAGACTAGGAGAAAACAAAGAAACCAGTCAAACACAGTCAAACATCGCAAAACTTGTACTTGCACATCTTTAAAATGTAAGAGAAATTGAGACTGTGTGTCTGTGTTTGTGTGTTTGTTTGTGTGTGTGAGTGTATGTATGCGTGTGTGAGTGTATGTATGTGTGTGGTTGTGTGAGTGTGTGTGTGTACTGACCTCGCTCATGGTCTGAGCATTGCACTTGGCCTGGAGGAACTGGGGGCTGTCTGCAGGCAGGTTGTAGGTGTGCTTGAACTTCTCGCCAGATGCTCTGTATGAAGCCTTCAAAGAGAGACAGAACCAGGTAATCACATTCAACATCCATATTAGGGAATAAATACTCACATTTGATCCTAATAAACGATAAACAAAGTAGTTTTTTCTTACATCATCAAGTAGCTTGGTGTTGGTCATGGCAAGGGCCATGTTCATCTGGCCAGTCAGACTGGTGAACTTCAGGGTGCTGGGGTGCACACGGTAGCCTTGCTCATCTCGGGCTGCCATGGCTGTCTTAGCCAACTCCACCTGCATAGAGCCAATAGGAACCCAGCCAGTACCCTTGTACATGTTGTTGTAGTCGGACTTGTAGGCGTTCTGTAGAGACACACAGGGAAACAGGAAATGTATCACAACAGGTATTAGAACAGGTATCAGGGCAGGTATCAGGACAGGACATGTAGGTATCAGGACAGGTATAAGGACTGGACAGGTATAAGGACAGGTATCAGGAGGGGACAGATATCAGGACAGATATCAGGGTAGGTATCAGGACAGGACATGTAGGTATCAGGACAGGTATAAGGACAGGTATCAGGACAGGACAGATATCAGGACAGATATAGCCCCCCCTTGGGTTGTGCCGTGGCGGAGATCTTTGTGGGCTATACTCGGCCTTGTCTCAGGATGGTAAGTTGGTGGTTGAAGATATCCCTCTAGTGGTGTGGGGGCTGTGCTTAGGCAAATGGTTGAGGTTATATCCTTCCTGTTTGGCCCTGTCCGGGGGTATCATCGGATGAGGCCACAGTGTCTCCTGACCCCTCCTGTCTCAGCCTCCAGTATTTATGCTGCAGTAGTTTATGTGTCGGGGGGCTATGGTCAGTTTGTTATATCTGGAGTACTTCTCCTGTCTTATCCGGTGTCCTGTGTGAATTTAAGTATACTCTCTCTAATTCTTTCTCTCTCTCTTTCTCTCTCTCGGAGGACCTGAGACCTAGGACCATGCCTCAGGACTACCTGGCATGATGACTCCTTGCTGTCCCCAGCCCACCTGGCCGTGCTGCTGCTCCAGTTTCAACTGTTCTGCCTCCGGCTATGGAACCCTGACCTGTTCACCGGACGTGCTACCTGTTCACCGGACGTGCTACCTGTCCCAGACCTGCTGTTTTCAACTCTCTAGAGACAGCAGGAGCGGTAGAGATACTATTAATGATCGGCTATGAAAAGCCAACTGACATTTACTCCTGAGGTGCTGATGCTGCACCCTCGACAACTACTGTGATTATTATTATGTGGACCATGCTGCGTCATTTATGAACATTTGAACATCTTGGCCATGTTCTGTTATAATCTCCAACCGGCACAGCCAGAAGAGGACTGCCACCCTCATAGCCTGGTTCTCTCTAGGTTTCTTCTAGGTTTTGGCCTTTCTAGGGAGTATTTTTAGCCACCGTGCTTCTACACCTGCATTGCTTGCTGTTTGGGGTTTTAGGCTGGGTTTCTGTACAGCACTTTGAGATATCAGCTGATGTAAGAAGGGCTATATAAATACATTTGATTTGATATCAGGGCAGGTATCAGGTATTGAAATGAACTCACGTTGCTCTGGATATCCATCATGGTGCGAGCCAGCTGAACAGGCATAGCCTCAGGGAGAAGAGTGTAGTTGTGAAGGCTCTTCCTGTAGCCAGCAAAGGTCTGCGCTGCGGAGGCGTGCTTAGCATGCACAAGACTCATCATGTCAACTGGAGAGTGGAACTTCAGCTTTGACTTGTGGTAGTCTTTCTTGTAGTTCTGCTCACTCTGCATTTTAGCCACCTCCATGTAGTGCACCAGCAAGGGGTCGTCCTTAACATTGCGGAAGCCAACATGCTTGCCTCTTCCCTTCTCGTACGCCAGCTTATACTTGTACTGTACAGGAAATACAATGATGAATGTAAATACCATGAATAACATGTCATGATTATGGTCAATTATGACCAATAAACCCAAATACAGATTTCCAATTCCTTCCAATTCTTCCACTTCCTTCCAATTCATACGTACATTGCTGGCAATATTAGTGCAGGCCCTGGCAGCGATGATGGGGATGGCATCTGCCTTCACCTGATGTCCTTTGAGAATGTCTTGACGGTGAGCATATGTGTAATAGTTCTGTGATGAGGAGAACGAGAAATAAACACATTACTTACAGTCATGAGCACATTTCAATTAATGCAAAATGGTCAATGAATATGTGTATATTAGGTGTATTTTAAAGCATTCAAAATTATATACACACTCAGTAGCCAGTTTATTAGGTACACCACCCAGTACACGAAAATGGTTCGCTCCTACAGACAGTGAGTCAGGTGGCCGTGGCTTGCTAGATAAAGCAGGCAGACAGGTATTCAGTTACTGTTTGATTGAACGTTAGAATGGGCAAAACGAGTGGCCTCCCGGGTGGCGCAGTGGTCTAGGGCACTGCATCGCAGTGCTAGCTGCGCCACCAGAGTCTCTGGGTTCGCGCCCAGGCTCTGTCGCAGCCGGCCGCGACCGGGAGGTCCGTGGGGCGACGCACAATTGGCCTAGCGTCGCCCGGGTTAGGGAGGGTTTGGCCGGTAGGGATATCCTTGTCTCATCGCGCTCCAGCGTCGAGTGCGCACTAACCGAGGGGGCCGGGTGCACAGTGTTTCCTCCGACACATTGGTGCGGCTGGCTTCCGGGTTGGGGGCGCGCTGTGTTAAGAAGCAGTGCGGCTTGGTTGGGTTGTGCTTCGGAGGACGCATGGCTTTCGACCGTCGTCTCTACCGAGCCCGTACGGGAGTTGTAGCGATGAGACAAGATAGTAATTACTAGCGATTGGATACCACGAAAATTGGGGAGAAAAGGGGAGAAAATTTAAAATAAAAAATAAATAAAAAAGAATGTGCAAAACGAGTGACCTAAGCAACTTTGAGAGTGGTATGATCGTCGGTGCCAGGCGCGTCGGTTCCAGTATCTCAGAAACAGCCATCCTCCTGGGGTTTTCACAAACGACAGTGTCTAGGGTTATCCGAGAATGGTACGACAAACACAAAACATCCAGTCAGCCACAGTGCTTTGGGCAAACACAGATCGTTGATGGGAACAGGAAGGAGAATGGCAAGAATCGTGCAAGCTGACAGGCAGGCCACAAACAGGCAAATAACGGCGCAGTACATCAGTGGTGTGCAGAATGACATCTCAGAACGCATAACTCGTTGGTCCTTGTCAAGGATGGGCTATTACGACAACACTGGGTTCCACTCCTATCATCTAAAATCAAGAGGAAGCGGCTCCAGTGGGCACGCCATCACCAACACTGGACAATTGACGAGTGTAAAAACATTGCCTGGTCCAACGAATTCCGGTTCCTGTTGCATCATGCTGATGGCAGAGTCATTTGGTGTAAGCAGCATGTATGGCACCATCCTGCCGGTGTCAACGGTACAGGCTGGTGGCGGTGGTGTAACGGTGTACGGAATGTTTTCCTGGCACACGTTAGGTTCCGGGATACCAATTGAGCAACGTTTGAACGCCACACCTTGTAGAATCCATGCCCCAAAGGCTGTTCTGGAGGCAATGGGAGGTACGACCTGGTACACCTAATAAACTGGTCACTGAGTGTATGTGTAAAATAGCATTCAATGGACTGTATGAACTCACTGTGAGATGTACAGTAACTTACTGGAAGCAATTGGCCAGTATGTTACTGTCATTTATTTTACAGTACAGCTCCTGTTGTCCATTTTACAGTAATCAATTTTACAGTACCAAAAATGTATATTACTGGATTTACTCATGCAGTGTTCTAAGTTTTCATTTTTACTTTTACATTTACATTTTGGTCATTTGCCTAGTTAAATAAAGGTTAAATAAATAAAAATAAATAAAAATAAATATATTTAGTGGGCATTCTTGTCCTTGTGCAAATTACTGTCAGCGTCTTCAACCAAGGTTGATAAAAAAAAACACATATCACAGTCATAGCAAGTAAAACGTTTCTGTAACCGTTACTGAAAATGTTGTTGTAGTTAAGGATAAATTGTTCTTCAAAATGATTATAATTACAACAAGTTATCTTATGATATATGTCTGACTGTCCAAAATAATACTGAGATATTCACGGTAACTAGATGCGAGTGCAATGAAACACAGTAAAATACAATAGAATTGACTACTAAACTGTAAGAAAATTAATTCTACAGTATTTTACTGTAATTACAAGTGATTAGAGCAAGCTGGTTGGCTGTAGGCATTTCCATATTACAGCATATTAATGAGTACTAGGTATGTTATGTCATCTGCATTACTAGAGGCCTAAACAAAGGCTTCCAAACTGGCTGTGATTACAGGGCAAAACAGATCAAATGGACATGGGTAAATATTCAACCATTAAAAGGTTTAAGACCCACAACCACCGTGATCTGTTCCCTATATACATTAAATGGTTAGGGAATTACTACCACATATAACTTAAATTGTTACAGCACTCTCACTAACGGGTGCAAAAAATAAAGCCTCTTACAAGACATGCCTCAAAATATGAGTGAGAAACAACAATACCATGCACCCAATAGAGTCCAAAAGGTTACTGGCACTCCAGAAATGTCAGATGGTACTGTATTGTGAATTACAGTAAATTACTGGAAGCAATTGGCCAGTAAGTTACTGTCGAGTTTCAGGACAAGGTTTGTAGAATTGTAGAATTCCTACAGTATATTACCGTATTCTGTGGAGGTACAGCATTCTCACTCACTCACAGATGCAACAAATATAGGCTCTTACATGGCACGCTTTAAAATATGTTCATTAACAGAGACTCTTTCCCCGCCCACAACATTTTCCCAAATGCACCATAATTAATACTGTAAAACACATTTACAGTATTTGACTGTGCATTCTATGGTAATCTACTGTATTCAGTTTATACAGTAAGTTACTGATAAAAAAAAAAAAATGGCTAACAGTTCTGTGATCATTCAACATATAACCAACTATATAGTAATACAGGCACATGGCATGGATAATTAATATATATGGGTATTGAATGTTTATAATAGCATAGTTGTATAATAGTATGGACAGTGATCAACATTTAACCAACCTTGCTGATGTTGACAGCATTGTATTTGGCTTGCATAAACTCTGGTGCATCTGCAGGGAGATTGTAAGTGTGCAGGAACTTCTCTCCACTGGCTTTATATTCTTGCTGCAAAAAAATAACATCATTACACCATATATTTCAATCAACAGTTTTGTTCAGATCAGTTCAATTCAATTCGGTGCAACACAAACAAGACATTTCAACAAAACATATTAAACAGACAAATTAAATTCAATGGACAACTAGATATCTGATTGGTGGCCTTTCTAGTAAGTAAGTACTACTCACAACATTCATGATCTTTTGGTTATGCTTGCACAGCTCCATATTCATGCCGTCCATCTTGCTGGTGAATTTAAAGTTTTCAGGGTGCTGCCTGTACTTGTGCTCATCCAGAACAGCCCCGGCCTGCTTGGCTAGCTCCACAGGAATGGAGCCGATGGGGATCCAGCCAGTTCCCTTCACAGAGTTCTCCCAATCCGCTTTGTAGTTCACCTGCATCCGGCAAGGGGAGGAAACCATGTGAGAAATGCTGCAAATTGCCACTACTGTAAAAACCAAAGATGCAGCATTACAACTTACAAGTTGAAGTACATTTCAAATCAGGCTAGTAGAAAATGTGCCCAACTAGTCCACCAGGCAAGTGAAATGTTGTCTTTTCAAATACTGCATGGCACAGATTTGACTAGTAGTAGAATATCACCTGGGCTAGTAGAATATCACCTGGGCTAGTAGAATATCACCTGGGCTAGTAGAATATCACCTGGGCTAGTAGAATATCAACCTGGGCTAGTTAAAACGGTCACCGGGCTATAGAATGAGCACCTGGGCTAGTAAATATCACCTGGGCTAGTAGAATATCACCTGGGCTACGTAAAAATGTCACGCGGCTAGTGAGAATATCACCTGGGCTAGTAGAATATCACCTGGGCTAGTAGAATATCACCTGGGCTAGTAAAAATGTCACTTGAGCTAGTAAAAAGTCACTGGGCTAGTAGAATGCCACCGAGGATAGTAGAATGTCACCGGGGCTAGTAGAATGTCACTGGGCGAGCAGAATGTCACCGGGCTAGCAGAATGTAGCACGAGTCACCAGGGCTAGCAGAATGTCACCGGGCTAGCAGAATGGCACCGAGCTAGGAAGTGTAACCGGGGTTAGTAAATGTAACCGGGCTAGTAGAATATCACCTGTGCTAGTAAAATGTCACTGGGGCTAGTAGAATGTGGGCTAGTAGAATGCCAACGAGGCTAGTAGAATGCCATCGAGGATGTAGAATGTCACCGAGGATAGTGAGAATGTCACCGGGGCTAGCAGAATGGCACAGGGGCTAGCAGAATGGCACCGGAGCTAGTAGAATGTAACCGGGGCTGTAGAATGTAACCGGGGAGTAGAATATCACCTGTGCTAGTAAAAATGTCATGGGGCTAGTAGAATGTGGGCTAGTAGAATGCCAACGAGGCTAGTAGAATCGTAACCGGGGCTAGTAGAATGTCACCAGGGCTAGGAGAATGTCACCGGGACTAGTAGAATGTCACAGAGCTAGCAGAAAGTCACCGTGGCTAGCAAAATGTCACTGGGCTAGCAAAATGTCACTGGGGCTAGTAGAATGTCACCGGGCTAGTAGAATGTAACCGGGGCTAGTAGAATGTAACCCGGGCTAATAGAATGTAACACGGGGCTAATAGAATGTAACCAGGGCTAGTAGAATGTAACCGGGTAGTAGAAGTGAAGACCGGGCTAGTAGAAAATCACAGTCTACTAGCCCTTCAGGCCAGTGCGGCGAAATCCTTTTGTTCTTTCCCTGTGTAGGAGATCTAATTACTTACATCACTGGCATTGGTATTCATGGTGCGAGCCAGCTCAAGATTCATGGACCCAGGCAGAAGACTGTAGTGGTGCTGGATCTTCCTGTAGCCAGCAAAGGTCTGCACTGTGGAGGCGTGCTTGGCATGTACAACACTCATCATGTCAACTGGAGAGTGGAACTTCAGCTTTGACTTGTGGTAGTCCTTCTTGTAGTTCTTGTCACTCTGCAACCTGGCCACATCCATGTGTGCACCAGCACAGGGGTCATCCTGAAGATTGCGGCAGGCCGATTTGTTTGCCCTTTCCCTTCACATAGTCTTTCTTGTACTGAATCTGAAAGGAAGAAGTAAAAGAATAATCAGATGTGACACTATTCAACGTAGCCTACATGTGGACTACATACTGTATAGCCCCCACCCAGTACCCTGCCCTGAATTTAATAGAGGCTGCTGCCCTATGTACATAGTAATGGAACACTGGCCACTTTAATAATGGAACACTGGCACAGTTTAAAATATATTTCATACTGTTTTACCCAAATCCATATGTACAGTATATAATTTCTTGAAATGTTCCAGTTTGACTGACCATGTCTTAAAGTATTGATGGACTGTCGTTTCTCTTTGTTATTTGAGCTTGTCTTGCCATAATATGAACTTGGTATTTTACCAAATAGGGCTATCTTCTGTATATACCACCCCTACTGTACCTTGTCACAAAATAAGTGATTGTCCCAAATGCATTAAGAAGGAAAGAAATTCACAAATAACTTTGAACAAGCACACCTGTTAATTTAAATTCCAGGTGACACCTCATAAGCTGGTGAGAGAAGGCAAGAGTGTGCAAAGCTGTCATCAAGGCAAAGGATGGCTACTTTGAAGAATCTCAAATATAAAATATATTTGATTTGTTTAAACTTTTTGGTTACCACATGATTACATATGTGTTATTTCATAGTTCTACAATGTCGAAAATTAGTAAATAAGAAAAACCCTTGAATGAGTAGGTGTGTCCAAACTGTTGACTAGTACTGTATATATACAGTGGGGCAAAAAAGTATTTAGTCAGCCACCAATTGTGCAAGTTCTCCCACTAAAAAGATGAGAGAGCCTGTAATTTTCATCATAGGTACACTTCAACTATTACAGACAAAATGAAGAGAAAAAAACCAGAAAAATCACATTGTAGGATTTTTTATTAATTAATTAGCAAATTATGTGGAAAATAAGTATTTGTCAATAACAAAAGTTTATCTCAATACTTTTTATATACCCTTTGTTGGCAATGACAGAGGTCAAACGTTTTCTGTAAGTCTTCACAAGGTTTTCACACACTGTTGCTGGTATTTTGGCCATTCCTCATGCAGATCTCCTCTAGAGCAGTGATGTTTTGGGGCTGTTGCGCGGGCAACACGGACTTCAACTCCCTCCAAAGTTTCTATGGGGTTGAGATCTGGAGACTGGCTAGGCCACTCCAGGACCTTGAAATGCTTCTACGAAGCCCATCCTTCGTTGCCCGGGCGGTGTGTTTGGGATCATTGTCATGCTGAAAGACCTAGCCATGTTTCATCTTCAATGCCTTGCTGATAGAAGGAGGTTTTCACTCAAAATCTCACGATACATGCCCCATCATTCTGTCCTTTACACGGATCAGTCGTCCTGGTCCCTTTGCAGAAAAAACAGCCCAAAGCATGATGTTTCCACCCCATGCTTCACAGAGTATGGTGTTCTTTGGATGCAACTCAGGCATTCTTTGTCCTCCAAACACGACGAGTTGAGTTTTTACCAAAAAGTGTCTATTTTGGTTCATCTTACCATATGACATTTCTCAATCTTCTTCTGGATCATCCAAATGCTCTCTAGCAAACTTCAGATGGGCCTGGACATGTACTGGCTTAAGCAGGGGGACACGTCTGCGACTGCAGGTTTGAGTCCCTGGCGGCGTAGTGGTTACTGATGGTAGGCTTGGTACTTTGGTCCCAGCTCCGCATGTCATTCATAGGTCCCCGTCGTCGGTTTGGCGGTTTTGCTCACCGTTCTTGTGATCATTTGACCCCAGCGGTGAGATCTTGCGTGAGCCCCAGATCGAGGGGATTATCAGTGTCTTGTATGTCTTCCATTTCCTAATAATTGCCTCCACAGTTGATTTCTTCAAACCAAGCTGCCTTACCTATTGCAGATTCAGTCTTCCCAGCCTGGTGCAGGTTACAATTTTGTTCTCTGTGGGCCTTTGACAGCTCTTTGGTCTGGCCATAGTGGGTGGAGTCTGACTGTTTGAGGTTGTGGACAGGTGC
The DNA here is from genome assembly GCF_002910315.2 of Salvelinus sp. IW2-2015. Classification (NCBI taxonomy): domain Eukaryota; kingdom Metazoa; phylum Chordata; class Actinopteri; order Salmoniformes; family Salmonidae; genus Salvelinus; species Salvelinus sp. IW2-2015. The sequence goes on along the minus strand of NC_036875.1, from coordinate 33,735,521 downwards.
TTTTTATACTGATAACAAGTTCAAACAGGTCCATTAATACAGGGAACGAGTGGAGGACAGAGGGAGCTTAAAGAAGAAATTACAGGTCTGTGAGAGACAGAAATCTTGCTTGTTGTAGTGACCAATACCTATTTTCCACCATCATTTGCAAATAAATTCATAAAAAATCCTACAATGTGATTTTTCTGGATTTTTTTTTCTTCTCATTTTGTCTGTCATAGTTGAAGTGTACCTATGTGAAAATTACAGGCCTCTCCATATTTTAAGTGGGAGAACTTGCACAATTGGTGGCTGACTAAATACTTTTTTGCCCACTGTATATAATATATATTATTACTCTGGACTCGACAGTTGCTCTCCTAATATTTCTATATTTCTAATTCCATTCTTTACTTTTAATGTGTGTGTATTGTTGTGTATTGTTAGATATTACTTGCACTGTTGGAGCTAGGAACACAAACATTCGCTACACAAACACATCTGCTAAATATGTGTATGCGACCAAACAATTCAATTTGATTTGATTTTGTCCTGGCAATTTATTGTGTACTTACATCACTGGCAATATGTCTGCCTGCTTAGCATGGATGACAGAGATAGCATCTGGCCTCATGTCGTAGCCCTTTGCAATGGTTTCTCCCAGCTCTGCTTGTAGTAGTTCTGAAATAAACCAATACGGTAATGAATAACACTATTTCCATGAGACACTAATATAACACAGTAAATGCATGTAGCGTACACCCAAAAAGGCACAGCAGTATTTAGAGGAGATGTCTAAACACTGTAGTGGGCAGGCGACGATAATACGATAATACGTTTGATAATTCATTAAATGAAATATGAATATAAGCACAAGTTATCGTGTTGGTCAACAGTACCTTGCTGATGTTGTAGGCGTTGCATTTGGCCTGAAGGAACTGGGGGTCATTATGGGGCAGAGAGTACTTCTGGTGGATCTCCTCAAGACCCTTCTTGTAGTGAAGCTGCAGGGGAAGAAGAATACTAATTAAAATGAGTAGCTACACAAACACATATTTCTAGATATAAAATAGGTGTTCCATCCACAGAAATTAATTACTGATATAAAAAAAGTTTGCGATTTGTACTAAGCTGAATACAGTACGTAACCTTCATGAATTAGCCAGTTTCCTCGACACAGAAGCTCAGTTGAAATAGCTTTTTCATCCGGCACTGAGATTAATCTGTGTTCGGGAATGAAGACAGATCACAATGTCCATACTATCATGCAATAAAACTCACATCACTCCTCATAATCTGGTTGACCTGGGCCTGCATCATGACGGGGTGATCAGCGATGGAGGTGAAGGGGACAGTGTCTGGGTGCTGACGGTACTTTCTCTGAAGTGGAGGATCAAGGGTACAAATATTATGTCAAAGCAGATTAAACCAATTTTGATGTGTTTTTAAACTGTCAAGGCGAGAAAAGACTTTACACAATTAAAAATATATTACAACTAATGCTGTTTTTATTGTGAGAGCTCTGGTGAGTACGGCTTCCTGTGTATTTACTGCATTATGGCAAATAGACCTCTAAATTAAACTAGATCATGTAGTGGTAGCTACCTCATTGAGGATATCTCCAGCTTTCTTGGCCTTCTCCACTTCCATGGAGCCGAAGGCGACCCAACCAGAGCCCTTGGTGGAGTTGTTGTAGTCTGAACGGTATTCATTCTGTAGTGAAGGAAGGAGTCATAAAGTAGTGTGAGAATAACTTTCATTATACTTACACTGTGTATAATGCTGCAATGCTATTATAACCTTTTCCCCAGATGTTTACTAGGATGAAACCAAACCAATCAATTAATGAACACATTAATAAACAAATCAATTAATCTATTAGATCAATCAATCAATCAATTTGATCAATCCATCAGATCAATCTTACGTCACTCTGGATGATGTTGGCCTTCTTGGCCAGGTCCAGCGACATGGCGTCATGAGGCAGGAGGTAGCGGTTGTGGATGGTTCTGTAGCCGGCCATGCTGGCGATACCCTGGGACTTCTTGGCCAGGGTGTTAGACATCATGTCCAGCGTGGTGATGTACTTGGTTTTTGTCTTCTCATAGTTCTTCTTGTACTCGCGCTGTGGAGAGAGTTTGAGAGAATTAGAAGGTGAGGCACGACATTCTCTCCATGACAAAAAAGTGTTTACTTATAATGTTGAGACGAGTCACAGTGAACCCTAATAGCCCTTTCACACTGACAGACACAGTCCTCATCTTTCTGTTTTATACCAAAACTCAGTGGAATTTACTTTATTAGGTTAATTTGACAGGGACAATGTACATTAACTAAAAATTTTGTAAATGTGCCAGATTATGATAGACGGCTAATTTGTAGTCTAAACTGTAGTCCCTGGGAAGGAAAATGATTTACATCACTCTGGATTTTGGCCACGTGCATGGAGTGCATAATCTTGGGGTCGTCATGTATGCTGAGGGCTCCCACCATCTTTCCCTTGTTCTTCTCAAATTCCTTCTTGTATTTGACCTGAGGGCAAAGAGCAAAGATCATGTCAAGGCCTTTACTACACAGGATACAAAAGGAAACAGTCAGCATTGATCAGTATGAACAATAACATTACATGTATGTGTAGATGTTCATTTCAGGGCATGCCTACTCACATCACTCGCTATGTTTGTGTGGGCACGGGCTGCAAGGATCGAGATAGCATCACCCTTGACCTCGAACTGCTTGGCTTTCACTTTCTCCCAATCATACCTATAACAACTCTGCACAGAGGGAATAAATACATTTAGGATATTAGTATCATACAATTAAAGATCAGGAGGGTTTATCCAATGAGGGTCAACAATAACCGAATACAATGACTGTGGAATTATGTCAATACAAGCACATCATTTTCAAATAATCTTATAACAAATTCAATGAACTCTATTCAAACTATAACTGTATTTTTTTTAAAACATTATCTACAGTATCATCAACAGAACATTATCTGCAGTATCATCAACAGAACATTATCACAAACAGAACATTTTCTACATAATCACCAACAGAACATGACCTACATTATCATCAACAGAATTGCACTTACATCACTAAGGTTATATGCATTGGCTCTGGACTGGATGAATAAGGGGTAGTCTGGGGGCAGGGCACACTTAAACTTATCCAACTCATATGCTGCGTGATAGTTGAGCTGGAAAACAGAGGAAGAACCACATGAATACACATGAAAATACAGTATAGTCAGGTAAAATGTACTGTTGGCAGTGCATAGAGCTGAGTAGAGCTATAGTGACTCCTTGTGGACAAGACTACCGGGGTTGTTTCACACCACTAGAGGGAGGTGCTGCCTGTCTGTGAGGAGTAGGAGGCCAAGAGTTGTCTCAACTGTCAGCCCCCCTCCTCTCATGAGACTAGGGGTTATTTTCATCAGACTGAACGCATGTTGCTATTAATACTACAAAGAGAGAGATAGGGCTCTCTGGTTTCCATGGCGTTTGCAGGAAGACAGCTGGGTTATGTGGGGCTCCCGAGTGGCGCAGTGGCACTGCATCTCATTTTTTATTTTATTTTTATTTCACCTTTATTTCACTAGGCAAGTCAGTTAAGAACAAATTATTATTTACAATGACGGCCTACACCGGCCAAACTCGAACGACGCAACCGGCCCAATCACGGCCGGTTGTGATACAGCCTGGATTCGAAACAGGGTGTCTGTAGTGACGCCTCTAGCATTGCCAAGTCGCAGTTGTAAATGAGAACTTGTTCTCAACTGGCCTACCTGATTAAATAAAGGTTAAATAAACAAAATAAAAAAATGTGCTGTGTAGATGAATGAGCACATTTTCAGGCAACAGCTATCAAGAACCTTTAGTGTCATGGCAACGGCTCAACCGACATCTCTTTTCTAGCATTTGTTCATAAACTCCAACAAAATGATGTCACATATTTTAACAGGTTGTCCCACTGAGGTCAAAATACCTATTTTCTAAGCTAGACAGACAGATGTAAATTGTAATTCTATAGCGTAACTAGTTAATATTGAACTTAATAATCGTATAAGGTCTGTGGTAAAAGTTGAATACATACATCACTCAGCTGTTTAGCGTTGATGGCGGCTTGCACTTGAACAGGCGAGTCTGTCACTTGCGTAAACTTCACCGTACCCGGATGTTGCCGGTACACTTTCTGCAAAATGAAACACACATGAAAGATGTCATTTATAAACTGGATGGTTCGAGCCCTGAATGCTGATTGACTGACAGCCATGGTATATCAGACCGTATACCACAGGTATGACAAAACAGTTATTTTTACTGCTCTAATTATGTTGGTAAGCAGTTTATAATAGCAATTATGCACCTCGGGGGTTTGTGGTATATGACCAATATACCACGGCTAAGGGCTGTATCCAGGCACTCCGCGTTGTGTCGTGCTTAAGAACTGCCCTTAGCCTTGGCATATTGGCCATATACCACACCCCCTCGTGCCTTATTGCATAAATATATCATATCAATACCCAGAATAAAAAGAAGACAATGTTAACCAAAATCAAAGAATTCTGTCAATCTAATGTTCAATGGAAAAGTCTTGTCCATGCTCATCATACTGCAACTGACTGGTTCTAATTTCCACCCTTTCCTCAAGAAGCGAACTTACATCTTTACACTGGGCAACTTTCTTATGAGCTTCATATTCTGGCGACATGGTTTGAGGATAGAAACATCTTGTCTTGATGTCCTCATAATCAGCTTTGTAGTTTTGCTGAAAAGACAAAAGAAAAGAATGTTACTTTCTAATCATTCAGAGTGAACTGACCTGTCGTGTGCATCCCAAATGACACCCTATTCCCTTAATAGAGGAGAAAACAAGACAAAACCAATGTTTTACTCTTAACCATGTAATAGAGGAGAAAACAAGACAAAACCACCACTTACTTCACTCTTGATCTCCTCCATTTTCTTGCAGTGTTGCATGTAGATATCCTCATAGCTGCCAATATAGTGGCCCTTCACCTCGTTCTCATACTTGTCTTTATAATGTGCCTGTGAGGGGGGACCGAAGAAGTAAACATGAATACATGTAAGATCCATTTGCCTCTTACATACAGTTGAAGTCGGAAGTTTACATACACCTTAGCCAAATACATTTAAACTCAGTTTTCACAATTCCTGACATTTATTCTTAGTAAACATTCCCTGTCTTAGGTCAGTTCGGATCACCACTTTATTTTAAGAATGTGAAATGTCAGAATAATAGTAGAGAGAATTATTTATTTCAGCTTTTAATTCTTTCATCACATTCCCAGTGGGTCAGAAGTTTACATACACTCAATTAGTATTTGGTAGCATTGCCTTTAAAAAAATTGTTTAACTTGGGTCAAACGCTTCGGGTAGCCTTCCACAAGCTTCCCACAATAAATTGGGTGAATTTTGGACCATTCCTCCTTACAGAGCTGGTGTAACTGAATCAGGTTTGTAAGCCTCCTTGCTCGCACACGCTTTTTCAGTTCTGCCCACATATTTTCTATAGGACTGAGGTCAGGGCTTTGTGACGGCCACTCCAATACCTTGACCCTGTTGTCCTTAAGCCATTTTGCCACAACTTTGGAAGTATGCTTGGGGTCATTGTCCATTTGGAAGACCCATTTGTGACCAAGCTTTAACTTCCTGACTGATGTCTTGAGATGTTGCTTCAATATATCCACATAATGTTCCATCCTCATGATGCCATCTATTTTGTGAAGTGCACCAGTCCCTTCTGCAGCAAAGCACCCCCACAACATGATGCTGCCACCCCCGTGCTTCACGGTTGGGATGTGTTCTTCGGCTTGCAAGCATCCCCCTTTTTTCCTCAAACATAACGATGGTCATTATGACCAAACCAGTTCTATTTTTTGTTTCCACCAGAGGACATTTCTCCAAAAAGTACGATCTTTGTCCCCATGTGCCAGTTGCAAACTGTTGGTCTGGCTTTCTTTATGCGGTTTTGGAGCAGTGGCTTCTCCTTGCTAGGCGGCCTTTCCAGTTATGTCGATATAGGACTCGTTTTACTGTGGATCATAGTACAGTTTGTACCTTGTTTCCCAGCATCTTCACAAGGTCGCTTTTGCTGTTGTCTGGATTGATTATTGCACTTTTCGCACCAAAGAACGTGGGTCATCTCTAGGATACAGAAACGCGTCTCCTTCTGAGCGGTATGATGGCTACGTGGTCCCATGTGTGTTATACTTGCGTACTATTGTTTTGTAGCAGATGAACGTGTACCTCAGGTGTTTGTAAAATTGCTCCCCAACGGATGAACCAGACTTGTGGCACGGTCTACGATTTTCTTTCTGAGGTCTTGGCCTGATTTTCAAGCCACTGAGTTTGCGAAGGTAGGCCCTTGAAATACCATCCACAGGTACACCTCCAATTGACTCCAAATTTATGTCAATTAGCCTATCAGAAGGCATTCTAAAGCATGACATAATTTTTCTGGAATTTTCCAAGCTTGTTAAAGGCATGGTCAATTTAGTGTATTGTAAACTTCTGACCCACTGGAATTGTGATACAGTGAATTATAAGTGAAATAATCTGTCTGTAAACAATTGTTGGAAAAATTACTTGTGACATGCACAAAGTACATGTCCTAACCGACTTGCCAAAACTATAGTTTGTTAACAAGAAATTTGTGGAGTGGTTGAAACACAAGTTTTAATGACTCCAACCTAAGTGTATAAAAACTTCCGACTTCAACTGTACAATGAATAAAGGAAATCCACTTTGAATGATCAGTTAAGCTTGTTGCTGCCATTCTCAATGTACAATGATTTGTTGAACAATTAAAACATAAAAAACATTATCAACAACATCAGTGAAGGGAATACTCACGTCACTAAACTGTTGTACAACAGAGTCCATCTTGAACTTGGGGGTGTCACAGTAGTTGATACTTGACCCCCTTGATTTCTCATAGCTGGCCTTGTAGACTTTCTGCAAAGGTAGTGATCAGAGGAGAAATGTTGAACAGAAAATAATGACAACAAAACTAGAGTTATATATCTCAAATACAAATCAAAGTTATTTGGCTTTCAATTGATGAACTTCAAAAGGATCTTATATCCAAATATAAGGTTCTGTGAATAGCTACAGTAATTCTTAACACAAATTGACAGTGAGTGACTAGTAACTAAGTAGACTCATTAAAGTAGTGCTTGGGGTCATGTTACACCTCCAGTCGGTTAACTATAGTATACAGGCATCCTGGTTGTCAGAATTATCCCCAGTAATATGATGATTAAGTTAAAAGGGGTTCCCCATTACTCACCGTTACCACTTAACTAGTGGGAATCTGCTGTTAAAACCGTTACCCTGTCTAACAAACTGCCAACTGTCTAGCTAAAAGTGTACTAATAAACACTATACAAGCTAATTTGAAACACGAGTAGCGACTGTTGAGAATGGAGATGAAAGATAACTGTTGTAATCAGCTAGAACATGGGATGGGATACTGAATGATTTTCTGTATCTAATGACTGCCTCTCATAGAAGAAATGTGATTGTTTAACTTCCTGTAACTTCTGTCTATTTGAGTATGACACCTGTTTGGACCAATGGTTCAGTCTCCCAAACTTAGACACTTACGTCACTCAAGATGGTGCCAGCATATCTCAGCTGCCTGAGCAGAGGGTTGTCTGTGGCTGGGAGAACGTTGTAGTCAGCTACCGATTTGCTGTTCTCGTAATCCTTCTTGTATTTGATCTGAGGAGAGAAAAATGGGCACAAGTCAATACATGATGTGTTTATTTTACTGTGATATAGTGACTCACGGAAAGGTTAATACGATTACTCATCACATAGCAGATTTTGGATTGACATGTCAGTCTGCGTTGGTATGTCAATGAAGCCGCGGTGTGAAGAGCGTTTACATTTGATTGATAAGTGCTAAGAGACAATGACTCCTTCACGAAAGCTACAGTTTTGTTACTAGCTACGGCATAGCCTAAATGTCTTTAAACTACTGTCTGACAAGACAACTATTTGAAATGTATCTGAGTACGGAACATGTGTGGACACATCCTGATGTCTGCGTGACAAAAGAGTCATGGTTTTGACTGACGCTCTGATCAGACAAGGTCACAGGTCAACCCAGTGTGTCTCTCTGCCTGCTGCCGCATCAGATGGATCTATACAAATACACTCACTTACCCTGCTTCCTTTCTCTGAGAGAAGCAGTAGGTGGCTGTTTGGTTGGTTGATTAGCTAGTTGGTTTGATGTGTGTGTGTGTGTGTGTGCGTGCGTGCGTGCGTGTGTTTTGTGTGTGTGTGTCGTGTGTGTGTTCTCCTTTATGTCCCTCTGAGGGCTTATAGACTCACCGAGCTAGCAGCGTGACCAGCCTTCTTGTGCTGTTTGTATTCTGGCGTCTCGGTTTGCATAAAATTGATTTGGTCTTTTATGTCCTCATACGCAGCCGTGTACATTTTCTGAAATGAAAAAAGACAAATGGATTAAATATAGATATTAAATGTGTTATGATTTGATGAACACAATGTTATGTCACTATGCCAATAACTATTCATATGCTACACGATAGTGGGCTCTTACATTGCTAAGGTTGTCCATAGCTACCCTGGCAATAGCCACCTCAATGTAGGGCGTCTCACACCAGTGGCCCTTGACGTTCTTGTTGTAGTCCTCATGGTACTTGAGCTGCAAGATAAAAGCAAGGAAAAGTCAGACATTGGGGTAATTTAGAATAAGAAGAACTGAAGCTTTGCCTCAATAATTACAGTAAGAAGAACTAAAGTTTTGCCTCATTAACTACAGTAAGAACTAAAGCTTTGCCTCAATAACTACAGTAAGAAGAACTAAAGCTTTGCCTCAATAACTCCATAAGAAGAACTGAAGCTTTGCCTCAATAACTACAGTAAGAACTAAAGCTTTGCCTCAATAACTACAGTAAGAAGAACTAAAGCTTTGCCTCAATAACTACAGTAAGA
>NC_036875.1:33652825-33725904 GCF_002910315.2 Salvelinus sp. IW2-2015 | reverse complement strand
TGGACGGGGTGTGGACTTCACCCATGTCAAGCAGTTACTGACAGCACCCCTGCCCTCTCTGTCAGGACTCGATAGCTGAGGGCTATGATACATTTCTACATGATAATGTTGTCAAGGATGATGGAGTGACTTGAACTGATGGTACTAATGAACAGCGCAAGGCCATCGTCGATGATGGTGTGTGTGTGTGTGTGTGTGTGTGTGTGTGTGTGTGTGTGTGTGTGTGTGTGTGTAGGAGCACTTACGTCACTGCGCTGTTCAAAATTTTTCTTGGCCAGCTCCATATCATTAGGCACAGCCAGAGATGTGTACTTTGCCGTTCGCTCAGCATGCCCCTTCTTGTACAGGATCTGCAGAGTAGGGTTGAAACAGAACAGAATGGTGAGATTAACAGAATGTTGAGATGAACAGAATATTGAGTTGAACAGAATGGTGACAGGAACTGAATGATGAGATGAACAGAGTAGGAGAGAAACAGAACAGAGTAGGAGAGAAACAGAACAGAGTAGGAGAGAAACAGAACAGAATGCTGAGATGGATCTCTAGTTTCATGGTTACTGGACACAGAGATAGGGTATTGGATAAATTGGATAAACAAATGAACTGGATCAGTGGAAACCTGAAGCTAACTTTAAAAAAAGAGCGACAACAGTGACCATTTTAATTGCATCCTATTTATCTGCTCAAAAGAAATGGATCCATATAGTACATCTGAGTAACAGAAAACTACAAGCCCAGAGAGAAAAAATAGACGGTTTAAAAGGTTACTGTACTTTTCTGAAGTGTGATTGATGTGGGACGCCTTTCTGCGATGTGAGCAATTAATTGTTCTAAGTGAATTACAAAGTGAACCACCACACTCGTGGCTCAGCCGACTGACTGACTGACTGACGGAGAGACTGTATTCGAGGAATATTGTTGTTTAGGAGGATATTTATGATTGACAACAGTTAGTCAGAGTAAGAAATTAATGTTGTTAAGTCAAACATAACTATCTTAATCTCTGATACAACTGAGCTAATAACACTGATATTAACTTGCTGTAATTACTAGTAAAGGTGTAGTTAAATAAAGAATATAATACAATACAATATATGTTTGTAGTTGCTGTACTCACATCACTGAGGACCTCCTGTGCCTTGGCCACCCTGCGCAGCTCCGGAGAATCGCTGTAAGGATAGCACATGGTCTTGTCCTCATCCCATTGCTCCGTGTACAGTTTCTGATCACACAGAAAAATACAATTACAAGTTAGCTTGCAGAAGCTACATCGGCTCAAATATAAAAAAGCAATCTACCTTTTTTTGAGTAAAATGTCATCTTAATTGAGTAATCTATATTAAAATAAAATATTGTTATAATCTCATACGACTGAGTAGGGTTCAGTATGACGATACCTTGCTGTAGTTGGCAGCGTTCTTCACAGCCAGGACAAGCTCCGGGGCATCAGGGGGCAGCAGGTACCTGTCCTTTGTCTCATCCCACTTGGCCCTGTACAGAACCTTGCTGATCAGCTCAGAGACATGCTTGACATGGGCGATCTCTCTAGCCTCCCCATCATACAAACTGGTACACCTGACCTTATTCCCCTCCATCCGGTATTTCACCTGGTAGAGGCAATGAGTCAAGTGTCGATTTGACCAAAGTTTTATTTTGATATTATTATTAGTGACAGTGCAACATTGACTTAGACTGTGATATATGATATCTATCAGAGAAGTGGACAGAATAGAAGAGAATGGAGGCCTCCTTACCTCAGACAGCTGCTCCTGAGCCTTCTTGATCCTCATCATCTCAGGGGTGTCAGCCGTGATGGCATAGGGTTTCCCCTTAGCCTTGTCATAGGCATGACGGTACTTGTTCTGTTAGGGACACATAGGAACATCATAATCAAACTCTGGTGAGCCAGAACGACAGTGGGGTGAAAAAAGCATTCACCTGGGTTGTGTTAATTATGCTATAAACTGATAAAAACTGACAGAAACAGAGAAGGTACTACTTGGGCTTGTCCAATAAGAAACGCAAACGTTCACTTTCCGCTTCAAAACGTTTTGCCCTAATGAACAGGACCTGGTTGACCTGGGCTTGCTTACGTAGGAGAACAAGTCCAGCATCTTCTGGCTGTGGGCCAAGTAAGGAGTCATGAACTTGGAGGTGTCCACCTTAACCTTCTTCCTGACCACTCTCCTCACAGGAACACCAGGCTGGGAAATAGAAGAAAGAATGTTAGTTGCGTGACTGTTGTTCCTTAATGATAGTAAACCAGGCCAGAGGTATACTTCCAACTTACAAGCCACTTACAAAGGCTAGCGACACAATACAGAGTAATCAGAAACAAGACGGAATCATGACTACTGTAACAATGGAAGAATAGTACTAGGTAGGTATAATATAAATAAATGGGTAAACAAGTGCTAGAACAGGCCGTGTATTTAATAACATTTACAGCATCGAAAAATGATTTTGAATGACATTTTTACTATCATAAGACTCTTACAAAAGGGACACTTGTGTGTGAAAGCAACAATGACTGAGGCTAGTTCATGCTACTCTGCAACCAAGTGCACTTACTTGCAAGAATTCAATACAATGGTTAACAAAAAAAGGATAACCTTAAGTTACAAATTGTGTTTTTTCACCCTATCATGTGGGCCAAGTTTTTCAAAAGTTATCTATATGTATTTCGCCTATCGGATAGAAATCAAATGAATAGAACGAGAGTCCCCATTCAAGTCAATTATTTGTCCATTCTATTCATTGTATTTCAATGAATTTAATCCTATCAAATAGGTGAAATCTAGATAGATAGCTTTTGAAAAACCGGGCCCATTACAGGGAATGATTAGAGAACTACACTGAGTACACTAAACATTAGGAACACCTTCCTAATATTGAGTTGGCTAGGTTAAGGTCTAGTAGGGACAGAGGATAGGACATATTATCAAGGCTACAGGAAAGTACAGGAACTGAGGGAAAGGGACTGAACGAAGGAAAGGAAATGAGAATGAATGAAGGAAAGGAGACTGAAAGAAGGAAAGGAAATGAAAGGAGACTGAATGAAACAAAGGAAATTAAAGGAAAGGAGACTGAAATCAAATGAAAGTAAAGGAGACTGAACGAAGGAAAGGAGACTGATCCAAGGAAATGAAAGGAAAGGAGACTGAATGAAGGAAATTATAGGAGACTGAGCAAATGAAAGAAGGAACTGGCCATGAATGAGCCAGTGAACAAAAGCAGTGTTGGGCATAGCAAGACACACAGTTTCACAGTTGACAGACTGCATGCATCACTTAGCAACACCGGGCTATATGAGGGCTATTTCATCTATCACTCACTAGCCTTAGGGCCATCTGAGGACAATTAACATGAAGTCGTGATTTGTGAATTACCCAAACAATCGCCTTTTTGTTTGGGAACTCACTTTTGGAATGGCAAAAAAAAAATATTCCTCGACTTGAGTAAATTGTGAATTATTGTTAAACAAGGGAGTTTGTTTAATAATCCACGGGGCCACACACACATGGCTTTTTAAACAGTATCCTTTCTTGTAGAGTTTCTTTCCTTCGTTGGTGGAATAACCCTCATGGCATGCAAGTACCCAGCATGATCAACTGCTGGTGCTGTTTATTTCACTGTTGTCTTCTACCTGTTGAGTTACCTCTGCTGCCCGAGATGTGGTCTGGTGAGAGGTGGTCGAAGTCACCGTCTCCTCAAAATACTATAAATATAGGAACAATTCGCAGGTTTCAAAATCGCCATTACAAGTAAAAGGAAGACACACTGTATCACAAATGTTTTGCATTGAGTTTTTCTCCCAGCTCTGTTGCAATAATACCCTGATCTCTGACCAGTGGTGGAAAAAGTACCCAATTGTCATACTTCAGTAAAAGTAAAGATACCTTATTAGAAAATAACTCAAGTTAAAGTGAAAGTCACCCAGTAGAATACTACTTGAGTAAAAGTCTAAAAGTATCAAAAGTAAAAGTATAAATTGTTTCAAATTCCTCAGACAAGGGATGTTATCTTGATTAGTGAGTGAATTGGACTATTTTCTGTCCTGATATGCATTAAAAATGTAACGAGTACTTCGGGTGTCAAGGAAAATGTAGGGAGTAAAAAGTACAATATTTTCTTTAGGAATGTAGTGAATTAAAAGAAGTCAAATATATGAATAGTTAAGTAAAGTACAAAAACTACTTAAGTAGTACTTTCAAATATTTTTACTTAAGTACGTCACACCACTGTCACTGATACAGTCAGTTAGCCTTTTATACGGGAAACAACACTGACAAACAGTAATAATATACTGACTTATACTGACTTAATACTCATCTGCACTGTTGCCACAATTATCTGGTTATAGTAGCTAAGTAAAATATTCTGCACTAACATTTAAAGTTCAGCTACAGTCTTTGATAATTACCAGAATTATATAGTAATTACATTCACTATAATGTAATAAAAAGTCCCATGTATCCCAGATCTCACCAGTGACTTTAAAGGTGTCCTTTTGGAGCCTGGAATATGCTGTGATTACTGAACAGTGTAATGAAGCCCCTATTCCAGGGGGAAAGAGGAGCAGGAGCCTATAATAGCAACTGACTGACTGACTCTCTGTCTGCCTGACTGCCTGCCTTCTGCCTGCCTGCATCTGACTGACAGAGCCCTCTGACCAGACCTGGGTTCAAATACTATTTGAAATAATTTGAAATCATTTAGCTGGTCTTGACTGAGCTTGTCTGGCACAATGGAAACAATAGAACAGTTGCAAAATGTCAAACTCTGGCACTTTTCAAAAATTATGTGAAAGATTAGTATGTGAAAGATTTCTAATAGTATTTGCAGTGAACACAGGTCTGACCGACAGAACCCTCTGATCGACCATCCCTGGGAACATAGACACCCTCACAAGACCTCACTGGCTATTTATGTTGGTTATTACATTTACAAGTCCATTGTTCTTGTTATAAATAGCCATTATGAATGTGAATATCAACAAGACAGATAAAACTGTTATAATATTTAGAGATTATTAATAAATTAATTAATAAATATCCTACAATCAGTTTCAATCGGAGCAGCATACTGTACTAATCTAAAAACATTCTCAAACATATTCCCTGTATAGCCTGTGTCTAACTTTAACTAGGATTAAATTGTAGCCAGTGACCTGTGAGTTGAGTGACAGTACATTGTTCTCTAACTCAAGAAGGCAGTCATTGCCATAGCATAGAGCCCAGCCCTGTAAATATTGCTAACAACCCTACTGCTAGAACTGTAAAGAAAACCCTTGAACAGTCATCTCAAACATCTCAAATGCAACATCTGTTTGTGCTATCTTGCAAGGAGTTGGATCAGGCTAAGATTCTCCTACTGCTACAGAGCTGCTACAGAGCCTAGATCTACGTTCCTCCTCTAGCTAGGTGCAGGTTGGCTGTCGGTTTCTCTATACTTGTATCTACCTCCTAAGCACATTCTAAATTGACGTTAGCAGACCCTGGGCTACTGGTGATACTGCCATGTGATTTAAAACAGGCAGCACAACCCTTCTCACCATCCTCCCGCTCCCTCCCTCCCTCCCTGCCTGCCTGTCTGCCATAGATGTCCACAGCTAAATTTGTATCTTCAGTGCTGTCCTGTCCAGAGAGTTTTTAACAGCCACAGCTCAGAGCTTAGAGTCAATGTTTCTCACACTGGGAGAACAATATACTGTGAAATGTTCTCAAACTTGATTAACATCAAGAGAGAAAAGTAGCATAGCATAAGACTATTAGGCTGAGTACCAGTCTGTTTAGCTAACATTCCACTTCTTGCCACTCCTTGTCTTTGTCACATGACATGGAGTACATGGAGATGATTAGCTAAAGAGACTGGTACCCAGGCTATAAAAGCATGTATTACTATCTTGAGAAAGTGCTTTCGTTAAATGTTGAAAATTAAATACTTACCATCCATATTAATAACCACTTACTAACCATAATGAAATATCAACAAACAATTACACAAAAAACCCAAAAATGGGGGGGGTTATATTTCCAAATGCAACAATAAAAGATCAGAAGTTTCTTCCACATCTTCAATAAGAAGAAATAATTCCTCTATAAGTTATCAACAACATAAAGTTTAGACGAACACGAGGCTAACTTTTAGACAAATACGAGGCTAACTTAAATCCTATTTCAACAGGAAATAAGATAATACATTATTAATCTTCTACATTCAAGCTCTGACACAGTGGACCATCACAAAGAAATAATAATAAAAATACTTCCTTAAAAAGTTGGATAGACTATGTGGATTATGGTGATACTACACAATGTCCAGAATTGCCAGTCTGAAGCTAAACGGCTTAAAATATGTTCTTGCAGAAAGGCACAGTATTATCTCACTGATACTATCTACAGTAACTAACACAAAACTTTGGTCACTTCCAACAAAATGGCGGCTCCCCAAGCTTGCAGGTCTTCCATCAATCCATCATTCTTGTGAATGGAACATCACAACATTACTACACCTTTTACACCAATGGTGTAAGAAATGTTCTAGATTAAGAATGATGATGGACTCTTCCATTGAGGCATCTGCGGTGCAGTGTAACCTAATATGAATTTACAGTATCTGCAGGAATGTCAGCAATGTCTTCACACTGGCTGTTGTGTAACAACTAGACCTATTACATCAGTGTGCTCCTGCCATCAAAGCCCATAGCTGTCTGGGAGTCTTTAGGATAAGGTGGTTGGTCAGGTAAAGTGTACTTATACTACATGTATCGACTACCAAGTTAAAGGTGCAATATTCAGAAACTGCTCCGCCATTTCCTGGTTGCTAAAATTCTAATAGCTCGCCTAATTTCATTTTGGGACAAAACAAGCAGTCATTGTGTAGAGTATCTTTGTAACATCGAAACTGCTGTGAAATATGTTTTCAATAACCAAAAATATTTTATTTTCAGCTGTTTGAAGCTGGTGTTCAAAACCGAAAGTAAAAGACACAAAAATGAAGTTTAAGAATGGGAAGCATAGAGATAGCGCACATAGAACAGATCTACTGCTTCTTAGACCTGCTTTCAATGAGAATGACATATCTATAGCTCACATTTCTATGTGAATTTGGTCTGGTTGCCCAAAAAGTTATGTAGCTTTAAAGGAGGAGTTTTCCCATTTTGAACTTTGCACCACTTAAAACCATTTTTTATCTACATTTATATTTTAGTCCAAAATCAAATCATTTCTGGGTAACAATTAAGTGCCTTACTGTGATTGATTTAACTTAAAAAGGTGAAAATATATATATATATAATTCCTAGCAAAGAGACATTTCTCAAGCAAGAATTGTGCTAGGACTGTCTGGGAGTGGTCTGAGTGGGGAGGGGAAACTGAAAATGTATTGGCAGAGAGGTTTAGAACTGTCATTCTTATTGGTGTATTAACTAATTTACCGCCTGTTGATGTCACCAGGCATCAACAGGCGGTAAACTTTATCCCACCAAAGCAGACAGAAATTTCAGGCGATATTTTCAAACAGCTTTTACACTAAAGGGGCACTATCATAATTTAAACAATTTCACAGTATTATTCCAACCTCATTCTGTGAATATATATATATCGTTTTTGACTGCGCTGGGCCTTTAAGTGCAATGGTCCTTGTAAACAAAAGGGTGTGATTGCTTTTTATGCTCATAACTGGGCTTTAAAATGTCCAGGAAAAGAGGAAAGTGGCAGGGGTTTTGATTTTAATGGCTGGTCTGATTTACAGTTCTCTGGTCTGTACAGTGTTGGCCAGGGCCATGTCTCTAGCTAGCTAGCATATAAGGAGATGGGTGTTCTACTGAAACAGGATCTAACCCTCCTCACAGCTCAGAGATGCCTGGCCTCCTGAATTGCTGACTGGGGTGGTATCAAAAGTAAGTTTACTATTCATAGGGACTGAGTAAAGCTAGCCACTGAATCTGCAGACCCACCAGTACAGGGGCCAGAGAAGTCCAGTGGAGCCATATAACTCTGACCTAAGAACATAGAGGGTTTGGAACAGGGTCGGGGTGCCAATTCCATGACAATTCGGTCAAGTCAGGAAGTAAACTGACATTCTGATTCCAATTCCAATTTTCCTTGACTGATTTGGAATAGAATTGACCCAAAAAACAGTTTGGAGGGCCCACAAGGCCTAACCCCGCACCTCTCTGATTCAAAGGGGTTGGGTTAAATGCAGAAGACAACTATGGTATGTTGTGTTGATCTTGTGAGAAAATATTTACTTACCTCTTCCTCGATAAGCTCCTCTTCCTCAAACTCATCCTCAAATTCTTCATTCTCATCCATGATGATGCAGTTTTAGGGGTTGTCTACCTGAAACACACAACAATCATTTGATTTCTCAATGAAGCACCTCCCAGTAAACTATGGTTGAAACTTTACAAGCACAAGTGAAAACCATATATTATCCATAACTGGACTGCAATAGTCAACATGTAAACTCTGTTATAATACATTACTCCATAAAACAATGTGTCTTTACCAGAGGCTGAAGGACAACATAAACATAAATATTTTAAGAACTTGCCTTGCAGTGTCTTTTTAAGCCAAACCACCAAAGTCAAATACAGAATATGGACAAAACCCTCTAACAAAGTCTGTCACACATAAACTATGTAACATGATATTCTGATATTTCTTAATCTCTTGTTTCTTCTTCTTCTTTTGTCATTTTTTTTGGTTTTGGGATTATTTATGTATTAGTATTATACTGTTAGACATTTGCTGCACTGCTGGAGCTAGAAACCAAGCATTTCGCTGCACCTGCTTTAACATCTGCTAATCTGTGTATGCAACAAATAAACTTTGATTTGATTGTAACATGTACACACAATAATGCCAGAATGCCAACCAATGCAACATGCTGTACCCCAGTTAAGATTCCTGTAGTATTTCCAGCGACCTTAGAGTAAAGGAAGCTGTTGACTTGCCGTCCACTAGAGCCCCAAACTGATATTCCACTTTGCGTTTTGCCTTCAAACCTAGACAAAAAAACAAATACTATTCAAAATTCCCAGCCGGATAAAGATCAGGTAGAGCTAAAAGGTGTGACCACGGGCCAAGTAGCACTGGACTGCTTTTCACAGGCCTGTAGGCTTTGTTGAGGGTTTGACACCCAAAACCCCCTCTAGAGCAGACCTGCGCCTACTGGTTGAAGGGTTGGCACAGCTGTCATCATATCGCTCCAGCTATTTGTCATGTAAGCTAATGCCTCTCTGCCTGATTGGCTGGCTTTGTTTAGCTAACGGCGCTCCAATGCCTTCTGAGGCTGCAGGTTAAATATAGGACCGCTGTACTAACTACCCTTTTTTAGCGCTCCCCTCCCAAACTCTTCACATAAAAAAGATTTCCATCAAAAATGACTAGAAACCAGAAGCAGAAGAGGTTGGGGAAAATGCAACAAACTTGTGGGTGTTCCATTGTTCCATCCTCAGCAATGTTGGTCGCTGGAGGTCCACTACTCTGAGACTCCTTCAACCAGGACACAGCCCTTTAACTGGGCTGATTGATTAACTATCCCCAAACAATCCACTGGAGCAGCAGAAGACAGATTGTACCAAAAAAGTCCCAAACAAAGGCCATACAGAGGGTGTGCTGCAGCGGTAGGAAGAAAGGAAAGAAATATGTTCAGTAAAAAATGTTTTGCTTACCAGTTTACTTTAGAGTCAAATCGTTTCCCAAGCCACCAAAGAGCCTCCCCAACTTCCCTCCACAGAGACGATGGGCGACAGCTCACAGGTGCAGCGGCACCCCGGTTATCATGTGGTCCAAACAGCCAATCAGAGGGCAGCGCTCTCAGGTTTCAAAATCTAAATATACCTAAGTGATCCCTTCAGAAAGGAGCACCTGTTCAGTAAATGTATCAGAGAGAAATAGATACAACTATGAGGAAGAGAAGGGGTTGGGGTAGAGAGGGAAGAAAGATCAAGAGAAAACCCCAACTACCTTCCCACCTAGGGGCTAATGGGAGGTGATGTTGACTGGTTTGGGGGTGATGTCAGTGGGGACACTCTTGCAGGGGGAAGTGAGCTCTAGGTTATTTCAGAGTAGGAGTGCTAATCTAGGATCCATTTTGCACTTTAGATGATACTTAATGCGATTATAATATGTACAGGAAGGACCTCATTCCAAATCAGTACTCCTTCTCTGAGATGCTTGATACATAAGCCGCCTGGGGATACTGGTACTGATACTTCAGGTGAGGGTACTGCATACTGACTGACTGTATGCAGGAGACTCTCTGACTGAGATCATGTGTTAACTGACCCTGGTCACAGGGCTGTTTGGTGTCTGGAACAGGGTCAAAGCCAGAATGGGCCACTGGATTTAATGGGAAGGGAATC
This sequence comes from Salvelinus sp. IW2-2015, assembly GCF_002910315.2. Classification (NCBI taxonomy): domain Eukaryota; kingdom Metazoa; phylum Chordata; class Actinopteri; order Salmoniformes; family Salmonidae; genus Salvelinus; species Salvelinus sp. IW2-2015. The sequence goes on along the minus strand of NC_036875.1, from coordinate 33,715,529 downwards.
AAACCGTTGACCTGCTTTTCCACCACCAACCCTAAATAAATACGCACCATAAATAAAAAAAGAAGAACTAAAGGTTAGATCAGGCACCAATCAAGCTGATATGACATTACCCTGTTATGGTTTGTGGTGTCAAGCCATCTCCATTTTTCCAGCAGTTTCCCTCAATCTTTGTAGTCTTGCATGTCTCTCCTAGTCTCACCCCTGCTTTCATTCATCTGCACTGAAAACATAGGATAGGTGATATGTTGGATGCCCATCGGGTATCTTCTTTTACTTGTACAGTCAAAGCCACTTTAGACAACATATCTACAGCCTAACTGGGAGGAGCGGGGCCGTGGTCTTCACTGTGAATGCAACAGCTGGTTATTGAGACCCAGAGCTTTGAGATGAGTCAAAGTTTTGAGTTGACCCCATGGATTGACAGATGCTCACTGACTAAGGCGCTAACTACTTAGCCTAATACACAGCGTGACCAGAGGTAGAATTGAATGCCTTCTCTCTACAGCTCTTCTGGGCTCTAGAACAGGCAGCTGCTGTCTGACCCCTTCTACTGCATCTGACCTGACTGACTGAAGGATATAAAAAGTATTCAGAGACGTAAATAAAAAATACAGCAGGGGACTATTTCCAGCTACAGTGGAAGTACATGTACAGTGGGAGTGATGTGATGTGATGTGAGAGTGATACAGCATTCCCTTGGAGAAAAAAAAAAAAACTCTACCGAAGTTGGTTTTGTCGACAGTATATAAATAAGTTCAAAGAAAAAGTATTGTACATGTATTATTATCTCAGATAATACCTCATGAGGCCTTGTCTTACATCAGATGGTGTCACTCCTACGCAGTGGTGATTTTAGCATTTTGGTGGGGCAAAAATAAAAAACAAGTGGGATGCATGCCAGCAAATCCACTACACTACACAACACTAAACAATATATAAATTGCACTATAACGGTGACAAATCGTGGCCACAAACTGTTAGGGCCTACATAAAGCTGTCCCAACAGCAGTCCCAACATCTTAACACTGCTACACCTGGCTATCAGCAGAGCCTTGTTTGGCAGCAAAACAGTTCATTCAGACTCATTTACTGCCTTTTAAAAAAAGATAGCTGATATGGCTGATTTGCTTAAACAAATGTGGTTTCTACTGAAAATTGAGATGTACAAACTATGACATAAGGGGATGACAAGCGGATAAGAGGCAATCTGTAATTTTGATTAAGACATTAATGAGCGAGCTAGGATGGCCGTAGTCAATATAACTATTTGTTTAGCACTTTTGAAATGTACAGCGACCGAATTCAGAACATGGGCCGTTCTTACATTGTTCTCCATGTACACCAAGTCAGAACTGTATGATAAATAAAGAGGGAATATAAGCAGACAATGAAAGCTCTTACAATATTTGATGATTACATTTCTCTAAAACAGTTTATAGGCTACATATGCACCACCAAGTCAGAACAGTAGGCGAAAATAAGAGGGGTAAATAGACCAAATTATTATGGTGAGGCACATGGGCTACTAACATCTTACTACACAACATACACTTAGTATTACTTTCTTAGCTACAGTATACATATCTCCCTGGCATATTACATCATTTATGCAGCAGCATACAATACATTTTTGGACTCACCTTGTTGTGCTGTGCCCACTTGAAAAGGAAGGTGGAGCGGCGGTCCTTCTTGGGCAAATTTTGTCATTAAAGTCTGGCATTCTCTGGATTTACGGTGCTTTCAAAACACCTGGGAACCCGAAAAAAAACAAGGTTGAATCATGATGACGTCATCGATCTTCAAGTCCTAACTCTAGAAAAAGATCGGATTTACAATTCCGAGTTGGATGACCGTTCAAAACCTATTTTCCCTCAAAACCTATTTTCCCAGTCAGAGCTCGTTTATTCCCGACTTCCCAGTTGTCTTGAACTCACTGAAGTCAAGTTTTTGCAGTTCCGAGTTAACAGTTGTTTTGAGCGCGGCACAAATCAGGCTTCAACGACAGCATGGCCAATGTTGAATATTTATAATTTTAAACTTGGAAAAGAGACCCGTAATACCAGATTTGGGACCACACAGCCACTCCACTGAATAGCAGGCTAGTGACTGCATTTGCAATGCTTGCAGTTAGCCACTGTCACTGATTCCTTCCAAACCCCTCAATGTTGAATTTGTGATATCCAACTTGTGGTGTAATGTTTATGTCCAATGGCCGATGAGCACTACTGTACATATAATGTGATTTGACGTCATTTTATTTGTGGCCAATAACCTTGAGCCTTCTTAGATGGCATAGATGGCTCCCGAGTGGCGGAGCGTTCTAAGGCACTGCATCTCAATGCAAGAGGCGTCATTACAGTCCCTGGTTTGAATCCAGGCTGTATCACAATAGGGCGACACACAATTATCCCAGCGTCGTCCAGGTTTGACCGGGGTAGGCCGTCATTGGAAATAAGAATTTGTTCTTAACTGACTCGCCTGGTTAAATAAAGGTTAAAATAAAAACAAGGAGCTAGAATTTTCTAGCTCTACACTTAGACTTGGCGGTGACGAAGTGTCTCCTTGAGTGACAGAACACTGAGCCAATCACAGTGCAGCGCACCGTATTTTCTGCTGACTAACCCCACTACCACAGAAAGCACTAAGCTAGGCTGAAACACCTGCATTTTGGAGCTGGCTTACTCAAGAAAACAGAAGAGAGACCATGTTTGTATGCGGCTTTATTAACTCAGTGATATATATTATTAGGATCCCTATTCGTTTATTTCATGGGGTTCAAACACGATCTGTATAAATTACACTACTAATCTACCACTACACATCTACAATACGTGTATAATACCACAATACAACAATTTTACAACAAAATGCCTCCTGAGGTTCATTCATACATCTACCTTTCTGTTGCCCCTCCTTTGCCCCTCTGGCTCTGCCTGCATCTCTGGCTGAGGTATTTAACATCCCCTCCCCACAGGAGAAGGGAGCTGGCTCTGCCTGCGTCTCTGGCTAGGTTGAGGTATGTGACATCCTCCACAGGAGAAGGGAGCTGCAGCAGCCTGAGTGACAGGCACAGCTGAGTCTTCTTAGCCTCACACTGCGTCTCTCTCTTTCTCTCTCTCTGGTCTGAAAGCAGTAGTCTCAGCACTCCGTGGTCTGTAATGCACTGGATCAATGCAGTCTAGCCCTCGTTAGCAACATCGCTGCAGTTTGTCAAGTATGAGAACAGAAAGACAGATACATTGGCCTTCATTAAGAAATAGGGCTAATATGGAGACATGTCTTCATTTAGAAAGCTTAATAACTCAACATGTGATACACAGTCTACAGTTTGTTGTCATTTATCTGCATTGGAGACAGCTACGGCATCCTTTATCAGACAAGGCCTAGAATCAAATCAACTCAAATCAAACTTTATTTGTCACATGCGCTGAATACAACAAGCGTAGACTTTACAGTGAAATGCTTACACGCCCTTAACCAACAGTGCAGTTCAAGAACAATAAAATATTTACCAAGTAGACTAAAATAAAAAGTAACAATAAAAAGTAACACAATAAGAATAACAATAACGAGGCTATATGCAGAGGGTACTGGTACCGAGTAAGTGTGCGGGGGTTCAAGCTAGTTGAGGTAATCTGTACATGTAGGTGGGGGCGAAGTGACTATGCATAGGTAACAAACAAACAGCGGTGTCCGATGGCTATTTTATGAATTGTTCAGCAGTCTTATGGCTTGGGGGTAGAAGCTGTTGAGGAGCCTTTTGATCCTAGACTTGGCGCTCCGGTACCGCTTGCCATGCAGTAGCAGAGAAAACAGTCTATAACTTGGATGACTGGAGTCTCTGACAATTTTATGGGCTTTCCTCTGACACTGCCTATTATATAGGTCCTGGATGGCAGGGAGCTTGGCCCTAGTGATGTACTGGGCCATTCACACTACCCTCTGTAGCACCTTACAGTCAGATGCCGAGCAGTTGCCATACCAGGCGGTGATGCAACCAGTCAGGACGCTCTCAATGGTGCAGCTGTTAAACTTTTTGAGGATCTGGGGACCCATGACAAATCTTTTTGTCGTGCCCTCTTCACGACTGTCTTGGTATGTTTGGACCATGATAGTTCGTTGGTGATGTGGACACCAAGGAACTTGAAACTCTTGATCCGCTCCACTACAGCCCCAACGATGTTAATGGAGGCCTGTTCAGCCCGCCTTTTCCTGTAGTCCACGATCAGCTCCTTTGTCTTGCTCACATTGAGGGAGAGGTTGTTGTCCTGGCACCACACTGCCCGTTCTCTGACCTCCTCCCTATAGGCTGTCTCATCGTTGTCAGAAAACTTAATGAGGGTGTTGGAGTTGTGTTTGGCCACGCAGTCGTGGGTGAACAGGGAATAGAGGAGGGGACTAAGTACACACCCCTGAGGGGCCCCAGTGTTCAGGATCGTGCATGCTTCAGTGTTGCCTGCCTCGAAGGGAGCATAAAAGGCATTTAGCTCGTCTGGTAGGCTCGCGTCACTGGGAAGCTCGCATCTGGGTTTCCCTTTGTAGTCCGTAATAGTTTTCAAGCACTGCCACATCCGACGAGCGTCAGAGCCGGTGTAGTAGGATTCAATCTTAATCCTGTATTGACGCTTTTCTTGTTTGATGGTTCGTCTGAGGGCATTGCGGGATTTCTTATAAGCGTCCAGATTAGTCTCCCGCTCCTTGAAAGCGGCAGCTCTAGCCTTTAGCTCAATGCGGATGTTGCCTGTAATCCATGGCTTCTGGTTGGGATATGTACGTACAGTCACTGTGGGGACTGCATAAGATACATGTTATAGGGAAATTGACATTCAACGCCTTGATCAGACCAAAGTATCATTGCATCAATGCTGCATAATAAATTATGCAGTCAAACTTTTATCATTATGCAATCCCTGCCTGGTCTCATAGACTAAATGTAACATAGTAAACGTAAATCCAGGACACCCTAAATTACACTGAACAAAAATATAAATGCAACATGCAATAATTTCTAAGACTTTACTGAGTTACAGTTAACAAGAAATCAGTCAATTTAAATGAATTCATTAGGCCCTATTCTAAGGACTTTACATGACTAGGAATACAGATATACTACATGACCAAAAGTATGTGGACACCTGCTCGTCGAACATCTCATTCCAAAATCATAGACATTATTATGGAGTTGGTCCCCCCTTTGCTGCTATAACAGCCTCCACTTTTCTGGGAAGGCTTTCCACTAGATGTTGAAGCATTGCTGCAGGGATGTGTTCGATGGGGTTGAGGTCAGGGCTCTGTGCAGGCCTGTCAATTTAGTCAACACTGATCTCGATAAACCATTTCCGTATGGACCTCACTTTGTGCACGGGGGCAATATCATGCTGAAACAGGAAGGGCCTTCCCCAAACTGTTGCCACAAAGTCGGAAGCACAGAATCGTCTAGAATGCCATTGTGTGCTGTGGTGTTAAGATTTCTCTCCACTGGAACTAAGGGGCCGTGCTCGAACCATGAAAAACTGCCCTAGACCATTATTCCTCCTCCACCAAACTTTACAGTTGGCACAATGCATTCGGGCAGGTAGCGTTCTTCTGGCATCCACCAAACCCAGAGTCGTCCGTTGGACTGCCAGATGGTGAAGCGTGATTCATCACTCCAGAGAACGCGTTTCCACTGCTCCAGAGTCCAATAGCAGCGAGCTTTACACCATTCCAGCCGACGCTTGGCATTGCACATGCTGATCTTAGGCTTGTGTGCGGATGCTCGGCCATGGAAACCCATTTCATGAAGCTCCCGACGAACAGTTCTTGTGTTGAATGGGTGACATGTCTGGTGAGTATGCAGGCCATGGAAGAAATGGGACATTTTCAGCTTCTAGATATTGTGAACAGATCCTTGCGACATGGGGTCGGGCATTATCATGCTGAAACATGAGGTGATGGCAGTGGATGAATGGCACGACAATGGGCCTCAGGATCTCGTCACAGTATCTCTGTTCATTCAAATTGCCAAAACTGCACATTTTAGAGTGGTCTATTATTGACCCCAGCACAAGGTGCCCCTGTGTAATGATCATGCTGTTCAATCTGCTTCTTGATATGCCACACCTGTCAGGTGGATGGATTATCTTGGCAAAGGAGAAATGCTCACTAACAGGGATGGAAACAAATTTGTCCCCAAAATTTGAGATGAATACAATTTTTTGTGCGCATTGAACATTTCTTGGGATCTTATATGTCAGCTCATGGAACATGGGACCAAAACTTTACTTGTTGCGTTTATATTTTTGTTCAGTATACATTGAAAAAACAACCCAGCTCTTCAACTAATACGTATAGTATTTTAGGTTTGCGAATGTATAATAAAGGCTGGGAATGGAATATAATGGATATTTCATTATACCCTTTTCAAAAGAAATTGATACATTCGCTATTTTGGTTGGGGATTTGGGAAGGCTGTAGATGTTATTGTAGCAGACAGTAGAGGGGAGTGAAAGCTGTCCAGCAGGTACAATCCACATTTTATTTGTCACATGCCCCGATCCCAATCAACAGTCCTCCACCCCCCACAGCAACTCAACCTGCCCAAGCCTCCCCACTTCTCCTTCACCCAAATAGCTGATGTTCTGAAAGAGCTGCAAAATCTGGACCCCTACAAATCAGCCCGGCTAGACAATCTGGAGCCTATCTTTCTAAAATTATCTTCGAAATTGTTGCAACCCTTATTACTAGGCTGTTCAACCTCTCTCTCGTATCGTCTGAGATTCCCATAGATTGGAAAGTTGCCGTGGTCATCCCCCTCTTCAAAGGGGGAGACACTCTAGACCCAAACTGCTACAGACCATCTATCCTACCCTGCCTTTCTAAGGCCTTCGAAAGCCAAGTTAACAAACAGATTACCGACCATTTCGAATCCTACCGTACCTTCTCCGCTATGCAATCTGGTTTCAGAGCTGGTCATGGGTGCACCTCAGCCACGCTCAAGGTACTAAACGATATCATAACCGCCATCGATAAMAGACATTACTGTGCAGCCGTATTCATCGACCTGGCCAAGGCTTTCGACTCTGTCAATCATAACATTCTTATTGGCAGACTCAACAGCTTTGGTTTCTCAAATGACTGCCTCGACTACTTCTCTGATAGAACAGGGTTCAATTCTCGGGCCGACTCTTTTCTCTGTATATATCAATGATGTCGCTCTTGCTGCTGGTGATTATTTGATCCACCTCTATGCAGACGACACCATTCTGTATACTTCTGGCCCTACTTTGGACACTGTGTTAACTAACCTCCAGATGAGCTTCAATGCTATACAACTCTCCTTCCGTGGCCTCCAACTGCTCCTAAATGCATGCTCTTCAACTGATCGCTGCCCGCACCTGCCCGCCCATCCAGCATCACTACTCTGGACAGTTCTGACTTAGAATATGTGGACAACTACAAATACCTAGGTGTCTGGTTAGACTGTAAACTCTCCTTCCAGACTCACATTAAACATCTCCAATCCAAAATTAAATCCAGAATCGGCCTCCTATTTCGCAACAAAGCATCCATCACTCATGCTGCCATGAGTGATGGATCGGTAGGATGGTCAGTTTCCCTTGTAAAACTGACCATCCTACCGATGCTCGACTTCGGCGATGTAATTTGCAAAATAGCCTCCAACACTCTACTTAACAAATTGGATGCAGTCTATCACAGTGCCATCCGTTTTGTCACCAAAGCCCCATATACTACCCACCACTGTGACCTGTACGCTCTCGTTGGCTGGCCCTCGCTTCATACTCGACGCCAAACCCACTGGCTCCAGGTCATCTACAAGTCTCTGCTAGGTAAAGCCCTGCTTTATCTCAGCTCACTGGTCACCATAGCAGCACCCACCCAGAGCACGTGCTCCAGCAGGTATATCTCACTGGTCACCCCCAAAGCCAATTCCTCCTTCGGCCGCCTTTCCTTCCAGTTCTCTGCTGCCAATGACTGGAACGAACTGCAAAAATCACTAAAGCTGGAGACTCTTACCTCCCTCACTAGCTTTAAGCACCAGCTGTCAGAGCAGCTCACAGATCACTGCACCTGTACATAGCCGATCCAATCTACCTCATCCCCATACTGTTATTTATTTATCTTGCTCCTTTGCACCCCAGTATCTCTACTTGCAAATTCATCTTCTGCACATTCTACCATTCCAGTGTTTCATTGCTATATTGTAATTACTTCGCCACAATGGCTTATTTATTGCTTTACCTCTCTTATCCTACCTCATTTGCACATGCTGTATATAGACTTTTCTACTGTATTATTGATTGTATGTTTGTTTATTCCCTGTGTAACTCTGTGTTGATGTATGTGTTGAACTGCTTTGCTTCATCTTGGCCAGGTCGCAGTTGTAAATGAGAACTTGTTCTCAACTAGCCTACCTGGTTAAATAAAGGTGAAATAAATAAAATGAATAAACATGCTTCGTAAACAACAGGTGTAGACTAACAGCGAAACGCTTACACCAGGGGAGAAGCCAGAAGATGCAGCTTAGTTATTGAAGGAAATTACATGATGGAGGACATTAGCAGCTGCACATTGATAGCTATAGCCTCAACTCTCAATAATCCCACCACTAACTCCTGGGAAAACAACTGACCCCATAAACACAGAGGTAAGATGTGGTGAGTGTCATAGGTCATCATGACATAACTGTGCAAAGAATCCTGGCATGTTTACCAATAACATACCACTGTGACTGGACAGTCACCCAGTCCAGACACCTGTCTGGGTGTTCTAATGGGTAACTGACATATAGGGGTCAGTAGCCCGTAAAGTGACTAGGACTTGAATGCTTTCGGACTGCGGTCTTGTTTTTATATACTGCATGCTGAGTAATGCAAATGTACCATTAATGGTGGCAAATGTTTTTATTTTACTATCTTCATATTGTATGTAGGGTGAACATGTTTGCATTTTTTATGTATCTTTTATTTCTACAGGGTATTCTCATTGAGAAAAACCTTTTTTGCAGCATGGGACACTTCAGCATCATATGTGAGAATAGCAGGGCCAGGATGTGGTACTCACCTTACAGATTACATCATTCTCATGTTTATGGTGTTTGACACAGTGACACATTTACAACCAATGACAAGACTATTTGTTGAAGACAGTTCCTCTGTTCCACTCAGAGATAGATTGAGGACTCAAAAAAAATTACAAAAAAAACTGTATCTGTGCTATTATAGGGTCTGTGACAGCATGGGCAGCGCCATTGAGGCCATCTCCATTTTGAAGTAGTCAATTTTCTTCTTCACGATTGGCTTATCCAGGTTGGACATGACCCCAACAGGGTCACCAGGAGAGAGCAGCCAATGAAGTTGGAAGTCCCACCCAGTTGACTACATTAAAATGGTTGAAGCCCTCAATGGCAGTGCCCATGCTAATACTGCCTTTTGGCCACTAGAGGCCTCCCTCATTCTCTATGGTTTCACTGGACAAGTGACCAACCAATAGAATGGTGTTTCACAACTGAGTAATCAGAGACAATACACTCCTAACTTAATACTTGTAGGTTATTCTCTTACAATTGGACATTATTTGCTTACTATCAGTCAGTATTCCCTTTTGATGACAAACATATATGGCAATTCTAAAATAAATGAATCTCGCTATGCCAACTAAAAGTCATCTCATTGTAAAACTGACAGTGAGCAAATAATGGTTTACTACTGTAGAAACATACTACAGTATGCAAATGTCAACTCTCCTGTTGAAGTGCTGTTCCGGAATGTACTGTCCATAGAAATATTGAAATCTGAACCATTATGAAAATACATTATAGCTGAACCTGGAACAGTACTTAGTGCTGCAGTTTCTCACCTCTCCTCATGCGTGTCTGCTCACCCTTTCTATGGGAAGATCTCAATTGCGTACTCCTCGTTTCCTACTCAAAACCAATTGGAGAAAGTCAGAGAGGAGTGATCTCTGGCTTTCTCAACCAACCTGGTTTGAGGAGATGAGGAGAGGACAACAATTGAGATCTTCCCCATGTGAAGCTAGGCAAGTGATTTCCAAAGTTTGGGATAATAAAGGATACTTGACTTGGACAAGGCCTTGTTCGGCTGCGTTCTCCTCATCCTGTCTTTGGCTGTCCCACAGACTTCTACATGGGCTGTTCAGTGTCACTCACTCACTGCTCCCGTCTGTCCATCAGAGGCCATTTTTCTCAAAACGAATGCTGAACTTGAGTCCAATGGTCCACACCAGAACATACTGCCCCCCAGAGGTTGATTGAAGAATGCAGGGTTGCAAACTGGTGAGGGCCCAAAAAGGTGACACTTTTTTGTTGTTGCACTGAAACATGCAAAAAAAAATCCCTGCTAGGGGGAATGCAGGTTTTAACTAATTAAACAACAAAGAATATGATCTACATGATCAGTCTCTGTGTGTAAAATAAAAAGTGGTTAATGTGAACCTAACTCACAGATAAAAAATGTAAAAAAAGCAATCCAATGTTATTTGTTGCCTAGACTTTACTGCAAATGAAAGCACATCGTTCTTACTCTTCTCAACGAGCAGCGGGTGCTGCCGTGGGCCCCACCCCGTCCCAAAGCACTCACAGGCGGCCCAGTCCTTGTGCAGCAGTCCCTCCCAGCTGCAGTCAGAGCAGGAGATGTTCACCCCTCCGCATCCAGACTGCAAATGAATCGCGCATGCGGGAAGCCGCCGCTGGCTGATCCCCGCCCGGCTTACATTCAAAAATTCAATTAACCTGAATTAGGGCCAGAGTAGTTACCATAATTTTCTCACATTGCCATTGAGTTTTTTTCTATTGTCTCTTTTTGGTCCATTTAGATTGTATACAATTTTTTTTTTTATGTTATGGTTAAAAATGTTCATGTTTTACTGCGAATTGTTGTAGGCTCCTTAAGGTTAAAAACCAAACCAAATTAAGAAAACTGAACTAAAAAACAAAAAACTAAGTAACTAACCCAGAGTGTCTCTTTTGCCGGCCCGGATATAGGAGGGTTGGAATTGTGACATTTAAAAAAACAAGAATTGACAGAAGAAAGTTCATACAGCGTACATCAACAATTACATAAACATGGTCAATTACGCAAATTAGGTTATGACGTCATTTAGGACAGCCAATAGCTACTTCCCTTACTGAGGAGTGGGCAACAGTCGATAGCGCGCTGGACTTCGGGCTAGAAGGTTGAGGGTTCGAGACCTGCTCCCTGCCTGTTTCATTACTATAGCGAATTGGTTAGGTTACTAATGTTAGCTCATCTGATGTTGTAACGTTAGCTGTCTGACTTTATTAGACAGCTAATTTTCATAAACTCAAGAATTTTATCAGATAAATTGGCTAATGTTGCTCAACATGTCTCTGGCTAGCTTAGGGAGAATTCGATCCAGTTAGCAAGATTCTTAACAATGCTAACAAAACTTGTTCCACCACTTTCTCCCTTACCTCAAACTTTCCAAATGCCAGTTGTTTTTCGGTTACAGCTCATTAAGTACGCTTCATCACCGTGGTCAGGCTTCTCATCTAACGTTACCTCTTCGTTATCGTTCAGAGACGCGCTGCTGTAGCTGGCAAGCTGTCTTTCCAGAGCGCGCGCTGATGGTTGTCTCTTCAGTCGCTTGTTGCTCTGATTTCTGTTGTTATGTAAACGATTGGCTGAGCCTTGGATACAGCCAGTATTGCTCCAAACGCGCATCGCTCGTTCGCTTACAGCCAGTAGTGATCCAAAGCCCCCCCTCCCAAACCTTCTCATCGGATCTAAACGAATCACATAGTCACCTTTCGGCGAAATTCGCAGTTTTGAATCCAAAATAGGTGACCTATGACAAAACCACATTACAAGGGTATATGAAGATAACCAGAAACATAGGAATATTTTTTACCTGTCAAATAAATACACATTTACGACAAATGTAATGAACCCAAAACAGTTAAAAACACTTTATTTTTTTCCAATGTATTTCATATGAGCTGAGAGAGTTGGGTTTCCCGCTCTTCGGTTCTGTGACTCAGTATCTTCAGCCATCATCACTTCAGGATTCCGACGCAGCAGGCACAAGGTAATGAAATGTGAATTAAGGAATAAAGCGCCATTTGGGACGCAGTCATAATGTAAATACTGGACTGTACACATAGGGCAATACCACCATCTCAGACAGTATGGCAATACTGAAACAAGGCCACGCTGGGCAGGCAGGCTCACTCAAACAACTAAATATGAGTCCTCTTAAGTCCAAGCTCACCTCCAGTCCCAGATAGTCCATATCTTTTTTAGTTGGAAAACCAACCTTGCAGATTCAGAAATTCAACACACTGGAATTCTTATCAGTCTTTTGTTTAACTTTTCTTTCCAGAATTGATCGTGAAAAGGTAGAGTTATTCAGTTCTGGTTGCTCACAGTTCTCAGTCAGAGCAGTGTTTTGTAGTAATAAATAAACACGCAACAGAAAAACAACATCCTGGCAGTCTGACCAGCTGGGTCAGGTCAGAGGCTTCATGGAGAGGGCCACCCGTCAACCGCCAACCAACCACTACACCCCTCAGGACTGAAGGTGTAGAGAGAGGAGAGGAACAGCACACCTGTTTTTGTTGTTGATCAGGGTCAAAGGTCATCTGACTCGCAGTCGTGACGTCATCCACTCCAAGCCTTGGCACAACCTAAAGGTAGGGAGACATAAGGAAAACAAGATAATGGATTTATCAGTTCGTGGGAATATATTTTGATACTTCACAAATGTATGTTCTTCAGACTAACACGCAGTGCATTTAGAAAATATTCAGACCCTTCTGTTTTTCCACATTTTGTTATGTTACTTATTCTAAAAAATATAAAAAATCCGCCTTATCAATCTACACACAATACCCCATAATGACAAAGCGAAAACAGGTTCAGGTATTTTAGCAAATTTAAAAACAAAAATAACTTATTTTTTTACATAAGTATTCAGACCCTTTGCTATGAGACTCGAAATTGAGCTCTGGTGCATCCTGTTTCCATTGATCATCCTTGAGATGTTTCTACAACTTGAATGGAGTCCACCTGTGGTAAATTCAATTGATTGGACGTGATTTGGAAAGGCACACACCTGTCTATATAAGGTCCCACAGTTGACAGTGCATGTCAGAGGAAAAACCAAGCCATGAGGTCGAAGGAATTGTCCGTAGAGCTCCGAGACAGGATTGTGTCGAGGCACAGATATGGGGAAGGCTACCAAAACATTTCTGCAGCCTTGAAGGTCCCCAAGAACACAGTGGCCTCCATCATTCTTAAATGGAAGAAGTTTGGAACCACCAAAACTCTTCCTAGAGCTGGCCACCCGGCCAAACTGAGCAATTAGGGGAGAAGGGCCTTGATCAGGGAGGTGAGCAAGAACCCGATGGTCACTCTGACAGAGCTCCAGAGTTCCTCTGTAGATATGGGAGAACCTTCCAGAAGGACAACCATCTCTGCAGCACTCCACCAATCAGGCCTTTATGGTAGAGTGGCCAGACGGAAGTCACTCCTCAGTAAAAGGCACATGACAGCCCGCTTTGGAGCACCTAAAGACTATCAGACCATGAGAACCAAGATTCTCTGAAGGAAACCTGGATCCACCCCTACGGTGAAGCATGGTGGTGGCAGCATCATGCTAAGGGGATGTGTTTCAGCAACAGGGACTGGGACACTTGTCAGGATCAAAGGAAAGATGAACAGAGCAAAGTACAGAGAGATACAGTTGAAGTCAGAAGTTTACATATACATAGGTTGGAGTCATTAAAACTAGTTTTTCAACCACTCCACAAATTTCTTGTTAACAAACTATAGTTCTGGCAAGTCGGTTAGGACATCTACTTTGTGCATGACAATTAATTTCCCCAACAATTGTTTACAGACAGATAATTTCACTTATAATTCACTGTATCACAATTCCAGTGGGTCAGAAGTTTACATACAAAGTTGACTGTGCCTTTAAACAGCTTGAAAAATTCCAGAAAATGATGTCATGGCTTTAGAAGCTTCCAATAGACAAATGGACATAATTTGAGTCAATTGGAGGTGTACCTGTGGATGTATTTCAAGGCCTACCATCAAACTCAGTGCCTCTTTGCTTGAAATCATGGGAAAATCTAAAGAAATCAGCCAAGACCTCAGAAAAAAAAATGGTAGACCTCCACAAGTCTGTTTCATCCCTGCGAGCAATTTCCAAATGCCTGAAGGTACCACGTTCATCTGTACAAACAATAGTACGCAAGTATAAACACCATGGGACCACATAGCCGTCATACCGCTCAGGAAGGAGACGCGTTCTGTATCCTAGAGATGAACGTACTTTGGTGCGAAAAGTGCAAATCAATCCCAGAACAACAGCAAAGGACTTTGTGAAGATGCTGGAGGAAACAGGTACAAAAGTATCTATATCCACAGTAAAACAAGTCCTAGTATCGACATAACCTGAAAGTCCGCTCAGCAAGCAAGAAGCCACGCTCCAAAACCACCATAAAAAGCCAGACTACGGTTTGCAACTTGCTCCAAAACCACCATAAAAAAGCCAGACTCGGTTTGCAACTGCACATGGGACAAATATTGTACTTTTTGGAGTAATGTCCTCTGGTCTGATGAAACAAAAATATAACTGTTTGGCCATAATGACCATCGTTATGTTTGGAGAAAAGGGGAGGCTTGCAAGCCAAAGAACACCATCCCAACTGTGAAGCACGGGGGTGGCAGCATCATGTTGTGGGGGTGCTTTGCTGCAGGAGGGACTGGTGTACTTCATAAAATAGATGGAACCATGAGGATGGAACATTATGTGGATATATTGAAGCAACATCTCAGACATCAGTCAGGAAGTTAAAGCTTGGTCACAAATGGGTCTTCCAAATGGACAATACCCCAAGCATACTTCCAAAGCTGTGGCAAAATGCTTAAGGACAACAAAGTCAAGGTATTGGAGTGGCCATCACAAACCCTTACCTTAATCCTATAGAAAATGTGTGGGCAGAACTGAAAAGGCGTGTGCGAGCAAGGAGGCCTACAAACCGACTCAGTTACACCAGCTCTGTCAGGAGGAATGGCCAACTTATTGTGGAGCTTGTGGAAGGCTACTCGAAACATTTAGCCCAATACCTGTTAACCTGTGTAGGGGCGCTATTTTCACTTTGGGAAAAAATCGTGCCCAATTTAAACGGCCTCGTACTCTATTCTAGACCGTACAATATGCATATTATTATTATATTGGATAGAAAACACTCAAGTTCTAAACCGTTTGAATTATATCTGTGAGTAAAACAGAACTCATTTTGCAGCAAACTTCTGACAGGAAGTGAAAAATCTGAAATCGAGGCTCTGTTCCAGGGCCATCCTATTCAATTGCTTTGAAATTCTTATGGATTACATGCACTTCATACGCCTTCCACTAGATGTCAACAGGCAGTGGAAGGTGGAATGGGTGTCTAGCTTTATCTGAGGTCGAACAAGAGCTCTTGGAATGATGTGTCCACATATCCTTTCTTCTTACCTAGGCGCGGAAGGACATCAGCATTGCTTCTGAAAAGCGTTCGGTATAGACGGCTAATATCTCCGGCTTTGTTTTTATTTGATACATACTAGAAAACATCATAAAGTAGTTTTTCAAACCGAGTTTCATCAGTTATTTAACGTTTAATGGGTATTTTTGAGTTTTCCGTTCTATGCGTCGAGAGGAGGTGGACATCTTTCGCCGCCACTGGCTAGCTAAGGTGCTAATTCGACAGGAGAGAAGACATTCTAAACCAAACACGATTTATCTGGACAAAGGACTCCTTGTACAAGATTCTGATGGAAGCTCAGCAAAAGTAAGAACCATTAATGATGTTATTTCGTATTTCTGTGGAAAATGTAGAGTCATATTTTCCGCACTTTTGCAGGCGCTGTCTCGCTATAAAGTAAGCTGTTTGTTAATTTAAGTTTAAGTTAATTTTAAAATCTAACACGGCGGTTGCATTAAGAACTAGTGTATCTTTTCATTTGCTATCCAAACATGTATATTTTAGTAAAGTTTATGATGAGTTATTTGGCAGATTAGGTGAGTGTCAGAAATATATCCGGACATTCTGGGAAAAGTTGCTACATTTTCACAATGTATAACACGGTTTTCATCTCTAAATATGCACATTTTTGAACAAAACATAAGTGTATTGTATAACCTGATGTTATAGACTGTCATCTGATGAAGTTGGTCAAGGTTAGTGATTCATTTTATATCTTTTGCTGTTTTTTGCGATCGCTACCTTTTGCTGCTGATAAATGCGGTTGTGTGTTTGGCTATTGTGGTAAGCTAATATAATGCTATATTGTGTTTTCGCTGTAAAACATTTAAAAAAATCGACATGTTGGCTGGATTCACAAGATGTTTATCTTTCATTTGCTGTACACCATGTATTTTTTCATAAAATGTTTTTATGATGAGTATTTAGGTATTTCACGTTTGCTCTCTGTAATTAGTCTGGCTGCTTCGTGCTATTTGTGATTGTAGCTGCAATGTAAAACTATGATTTATACCTCAAATATGCACATTTTTCGAACAAAACAAAATGTTATTGTTGTAACGATGTTATAAGACTGTCATCTGATGAAGTTGTTTCTTGGTTAGTGACTAATTATATCTATATTTTGTCTTTTTTTTTTTTTAAAGCTACCTATGCGGTGGATAAATAGCGTTGTGTGTTTGGCTATTGTGGTGAGCTAACAAATACTTATTGTGTTTTCGCTGTAAAACATTTAAAAAATCTGACATGTTGGCTGGATTCACAAGATGTTTATCTTTCATTTGCTGTATTGGACTTGTTAATGTGTGGAAGTTAAATATTTCAAAAAAATATTTTTTGAATTTCGCGCTCTGCGAAGACAGCGGAATGTTGTGGGTGTTCCGCTAGCGGAACCCCGGGGCGAGAAAGGTTAAACAATTTAAAGGCAATGCTACCAAATACTAATTGTGTGTATGTAAACTTCTGACCCACAGGGAATGTGATGAAATAAATAAAAGCTGAAATAAATAATTCTCTACTATTATTCTGACATTTCACATTCTTAGGATCACCACTTTATTTTAACTGACCTAAGACAGGGAATTTTTACCAGGATTAAATGTCAGGAATTGTGAAAAACTGAGTTTAAATGTATTTGGCTAAGGTGTATGTAAACTTCTGACTTCAATTGTACTTGATGAAAACCTGCTCCAGAGCACTCAGGGCCGCAGACTGGGGCGAAGGTTTACCTTCCAACAGGACAACAGTCCTAAGCACACAGCCAAGACAACGCAGGAGTGGTTTTGGGACAAGTCTCTGAATGTCCTTGAGTGGCCCAGCCAGAGTCCGGACTTGAACCTGATCGAACATCTCTGCAGACCTGAAAATAGCTGTGTAGCGACGCTCCCCATCCAACCTGACAGAGCTTGAGATGATCTGCTGAGAAGAATAGGAGAAACTCCCCAAATACAGGTGTGCCAAGCTTGTAGCATCATACCCAAGAAGACTTGAGGCTGTAATCGCTGCCAAAGGTGCTTCAACAAAATACTGAGTAAAGGGTCTGAATACTTATGTAAATGTGATATCAGTTTATTTTTAATAGATTGCAAAAATGTCTAAACCTGTTTTAACTTGGTCATTATGATTATGGTCATTATGAGGTATTGTGTGTAGATTGAAGAGTAAAAATAACTATTTAATACATTTTAGAATAAGGCTGTAACGTGTAACAAAATGTGGAAAAAGTCAAGGGGTCTGAATACTTTCCAAATGCATTGTATGCCTAAGTGAAGGATTGCCAGTACTCCCTAAGATGGTTAGTGGACACCAATTTAGTCAATATTCGAGACAAGTACTAGTTTTAATGAGAGTGGTCCGGTCCGCCAAGGAGAAAACACATTTTCTTACCCCTCCCCAGTGAGGGCGCAGCAGGCCTGGATGTGCCACTGGTGGTCTTTGACTGATGTGAGCTGCAGGCTCTGGGAGATCTCAGCCACAGACATACAGCCCTTCACATCCTGCTTGTTAGCAAAGATCAGCAGGCCCGCCTTCTTCAGATCCTGACGAGAGAGAAAGGAGAGAATTTGGAGTTTAGCACACTTAATTTCAACTATGGAGTACTAAAAGGGATGGAGGAGAAGGACTTGTGAATGATACGAGGGAATAGAAGGAGGATGAGGAGAAAAAGCGAGAGGTGCCCGTATGCTCATAGACCAGGGGTGTCAAACTCATTCCACGAAGGACAGTGTCTGCGTGTTTTGGGTTTTTCCTTTCAATTAAGACCTAGGCAACCAGGTGAGGGAAGTTCCTTTCTAATTAGTGACCTTAATTCAACAATCAAGTACAAGGGTGGAGCAAAAAACACGCAGACACTCGGACCTCCGTGGAATGAGTTTGACACGTGTGTCATAGACCATCATGGAACACCGGCTGCTGCCATGTCTTCTGCTGTGGGATGTATTGAACTCATACCATCTTGACCCACCCATATTGTCATACGTCCTCTCACATAAAACATGTACAAGAAGACCAACAACTCACTTCATGTACAAGCATTCTGTAGAGCTCCTCTTTGGTGACAGAGATTCTCTCTCGGTCGGTGCTATCCACCACTATGATCACAAACTGGAGAGAAAGATGGACAGAGAGATAAGGACAGTTAAAAAGACAGCCGATAACACTTTATATTAAATTGCTCTTATACCCAAGTAAAAACACTGGAAACATTGTATTAAGCCGTTTTTAAAAAACAATTGCATAGCAATATTGTTGAGCAGTTTTTGTTAGTTTAATAAAAAATAAAACTACAAAATAATAATAACTGCCATACAGCCACAATACGTGGTCTGACCTCTGTGTTTGTGTAGTACGTGTTCCAGGAGGATCTCAGTGACTCCTGCCCTCCGATGTCCCACATCAGGAAGTGAGTGTTGTTCACCACTATCTCCTCCACGTTGCTGCCTATTGTAGGAGATGTGTGCACCACCTCGTTCATAGAACTGCATCACAAGCACAGGAGGTTTTCAATCAATGCAAAAAAAAAGTCAGAATTCTGGTAGGCATGAGAACAATGGGGTTCCCGGAGTTCACTTCACTTTGTGATCTATGCCCCATTGTATCATTCTTCCATGAACTGTGGGTTAACCAAAACCTAGCCCAATATTGGACTAAAGGAGCCTAACGTTACTCCTTATAGACCAAGGACCTTAGGCAGGCAGCCTAGTGGTTAGAGAGACGAGCCAGCAACCGGAGAGTTGGCAGTTCGAATCCCGGGTCCAACAGAAGAAGAAAAAATCTGGTAATATCAAGATTTCCGTTAGGAAAATGTGGTGCCGGACAACGTGACCAGGAAGATTTTAATTTACTGGACCCATATGCATTGGGTGCATAAACCATTATGGCGTCCACCCACGGTGCTCAGAATGACAGAAATAACATTTAGATTATGGTAATGCTTCTTAACAGAACATGCAACTCATGTAATGAAGCAGCCAATAAAACATAATTTGCCCAAATGGAATTTGCAGGAAAACACCATTCTAAACAGAGCACCTAATAGCGGTTCTATTTTGTGATAAGATGAAAACCTCAGTTAGAAACTTAGAAATAGGGGGTATCTAAAGATGCAACAACTAAGATGGGTTGCTAATATGACTAGGATTGACAACGAAAGAAAGTTGATATGAAAACCAATAGAACAGAAGATAAATGGCATAGCAGCCCCCCCCCCCAAACAAGCCTGCTTCAGGGCATCAGAAGAGCTGAGAACAGAGTGGCGGAGGAGAGTGCTGAGGGTGAAGCGTGAAGGCTCTTCTTGACTGACTTTCAGGAAACTGTTCTAGGCTTGGCCTATGTGCAGCCCACCGGAGTTGGATGGATGTGACCTATACATCCAACCCAATAACAGCCTCTGTTGAAGACCATTGTCCAACCCAATAACTATCACCACCTTCCGGAGACACCTGAAACCCCACCTCTTATGGATACTGGAATATGGAGAAGTATTCTCTTCTTACCCCCCCCCGCTTAAAAGATTTAGATGCACTATTGTAAAGTGGCCGTCCACTGGATGTCATAAGGTGAATGCACCAATTTGTAAGTCGCTCTGGATAAGAGCGTCTGCTAAATGACTTAAATGTAAATGTAAGTAACTAATGTAGGACTACTTTTGTTTTAGTTCTTACAGTCTTTGAGATTATCAGTATAATGAAAAGCACTACATAATTACATCTTTCCTTTCATAGACGTCCCTCTCATCCCCTTAATTTCTTAAAAAAGGACAATAGGCTACTTACATACTGGTAAAGAATGGTGGTCTTCCTGCATTGTCCAGGCCACATTAATAACCCTTGTGCTCTGAAAAAAAGTGAGAAGAAATACATTTTAAACACACTTCAATAATCACAAGACACTATAAACTTCAAATAGTCTGACTTCAATGCCCGAGTGGCTGCACTAACGCACTGCCAATTATGGAGCAGCAAATTGAGGTCATTTGGATATTTGTATTCAGTCTCTCACAGCAGAGTCCATAATAAACTAACAAGCCATTCATTATAGGAGCTGCAGAGACTTAAGACTTCACAGTGACACACTGGCAATGTTTCAACATATTTCAAAACGGCTCTTCTCGCTGCCTCTTTCTGAGACAAGGCGAGGCAGCCGAGGACACACACACAACCAATTAGAGTGAGTGGTCTCAGTGATGCGCTTGTCTAAGGTTGAGAGGGCAGCAGTGTCGGTAATGTGATGGCACACCATAACGGCATACTGGAGCCCCTGCCTCAGCTGAACCTAACCGGATACGGAGCACCCTGCTCAGCTGAACATAAGGATCGAGGCCACCTGCTGAAGCTTTGACCACAAAGGACTACTGGATGCTTCACTGCTCAGTGAACACATAACGGAAGTACCTGAGCCAGCTCTCACTGAACCAACGATATGAGCCGTGCCTCGCTGAAGCACGGCGGACTGACTGCTCAGCTTGAACACAGAGCGGATATGAGGCCACTGCTACAGCTGACACACCATACGGATACTGAGCCACCTGCTCAGCTGGCACAATAAGGATACTGAGCCACTGCGTCGTGACCACATAATGGTCTGAGCACCTGCTCAGCGAACACATAAGGATACTGAGACCTGCTAGCTGAACATGAGCGGATAACTGAGCCACCCTCAGCTGAAACCATAACGGATACTGACCACCTGTCAGCTGAACACAGAGAGCGGATACTGAACCCACCTGCTCATGCTGAACACTAGCGGACATGACCACCTGCCAGCTGAACACAGAGCGGATACTACCCTGCTCAGCGAATAAGCGGAAGCCATCTGCACTCAAACATACGGCTCCAGTGTAAACACTGTCACTGACAGACAGACAAATAAACACCACAACACACTGGACCAATAACAAAGACAGGTTTATTTAGCAAACACACACTAAATGTTGTTAGCATGGTGCTAGCTGCCACATGACAAGAAATTACATTACACGTGTGAAGTTGGTCTATGTCCTCATGAGTATGACTGAAGAAGGTACATGGTAGCTATCAAACTAGCCTCGTAGAACCATCTGATCTGGCAGACTTACATTCTGTATCCATGTAGCGGTAGTGAAAGAGAATTTAAGCTTGCGAGGTCATCGGGATGGTTCGTACTTGAACGGCAATTCAAGACATATCCAGTATAGGCTAATCCAGACAGATATGGGGCACAGGCTGAGCAAACATATGACTAATAAGCTGAAACAATATCCACCTTTTTAAAAGCTACAGGCAGGAGTAGGCTGTGTATATTTGGATTGGATCTAGAGCTAGGCCTACTCATCCCTCTTCCTGACTCGAATACTCACTGCCCTCTTCCTGACCAATACTCACTCCCCTCTTCTGACCAATACTCACTCCTCTTCCTGACCAATACTCATCCCCTCTTCTGACCCAATATCACTCACCCTCTTCGACCCATACTCATCCCTTCTGACCCAAGTAACTCCTCCTCTCCTGATCAATATCACTTCCCCTCTTCCTGACCCAATACTCACTCCCCTCTTCCTGACCCAATACTCACTCCCCTCTTCCTGACCCAATACTCACTCCCCTCTTCCTTACCAAATACTCACTCCCCTCTTCCTTACCCAATACTCACTCCCCTCTTCCTTACCCAATACTCACTCCCCTCTTCCTTACCCAATACTCACTCCCCTTCTCCTTACCCAATACTCACTCAATAATTACTCCCCTCTTCCTTACTCATGCCCATATTAACATATGTAGCCTAATCATGTGACTGACAAGGAAATGCTGGTTGAGCAGCACAGCAATTACAGAAGTGAATCTCCTTTCTTCACAATCCCCAAAATACCCTGACACACAATGCAGAAATGAGAGGGGGCCTCAAGAACAACTAGAGCCTTGATAGTTTCTGGGCAATAAGGTTAAAGAGTAATTTCTCTTCCTGTCTCTTGCTACATGTATTTTTGGCAGACCTGCAGCACAATCCCCAGTGTTTAGGCTACAGAACCGGGGTTCAACTTGACTGCTACTCGGGACTGTTTACAGTAAATGGAGTGGTCTACTTCGATTCACGGTCACAACTAAGACTACTTTGGTGTTCATTTTTTAAGGAAAGGGAAATTCCTCTTTTTTCTTTACGAAACAACTTCAGATGACACCAAGTAGCATGGGAAGCCAACTTCCCATGTGGGGGGGTCTAAGCTATGACATTATATAGACACTTTTTTGGTGGGCGTTATCTAGATAGACACTAGGGCTGGGAAACGCCAGGGACGATACTTTGGTGCCATATGTCTGCTGCAGAGGGTCAAGAGACAGCCAGGAGAAAACTAATTTTGATCAGTCATGGAAATAAAAGTGCTGAAAACAAAATGTATTTAACAAAGAGCAGACCTTAATGTGAGATTTTTTTTTTGCAGCCACTGCGAAATGCAGATTGCATAGAGCACACATCTGTCACCTGAGTTTGAGATCTCCAGTTAGTCTTGCGTAAACTAATGCATAAGACCTTGTCTCAGTTGCAAAGATACCTCAGGTGTTTTAGGCTATGTGTAGCAGTTAAAATTGGTGCACACGGTTCCATCAACAATATAGACTATATTCACTGTAAAGAACCTTTGTACCTGGTGCTGTGCTAGTCTATTTTACTTGTCATTCACCTTGTGAATGAACATCTTTAAAAAAATAATAAACTGCCACAGCCCACATTGAGAAGCCTTTGAAATTCCTGTTTGAAGTACTACTGACACGGCGACATAAACTTAACGTCTCTCGCACCATGGGCTTTATGACACGTGGAACACTGTTGCTTGTGGACGACTACCAATCAAAGCCTTCCCCAGACACTGGGCATACCCAATTACAATAGGCCTATGTGAGAGGACAAGGTCCTTATATTACAAATAAAGACATTGTGAGAGGAGAGTCCAATGAAACTAGCCTAGGTTAAGATACAATTCAGCTACAGTATCGCTCTGACTGAACCAATATGGAGCCGCTCAGAAATGGGTCATGCTGTATGCCTGTAACAAGAGTTACACTGACAGCGAATTAAGTGGGTCAATAGTTGTTGAAAACACTCATATTTCCCCTTTTCAGCAGCCTTGAAAACTAGGGCTGGGAATTGCCAGGGACCTCACAATATTATTAATATTGCGATATTGTCGATAAATCGTCAAAAATAATATCCCAATATGTAACTGTATCGATTTTTCCCCCCATCACTACTTGAAACGCATAAAAACCTCTTCATGATGGGACATGCTTTGGGTGGGAGGTATACCCGTCTCTAACCTAACCTAGCAGGCGTAAAAAGATGCCTGAGCAGTCCACACATCTGTTTTTCAGGGGAAATGGAAGTTAGGTGGAAAATACCGTTTTCCTGAAAAACGGAAACATCCGCTTTCTACCTACCCCGCGGAGAGTGGCCTGGCTGTCTGGTAGTAACAGGTAAAAAGTATGATGTTGTATTTTGTTAGAGGCAAGCTGTCCAGCCTGTGACAACAGTAGCTCTCTTGTCAACTCCTTATGGAATTGCCATGCCAAACATGTTAGGCTTGACAATGACAGCAATTTAGTTAGCAAACACAAACATCTGGGACCAGCCTAGTACAACAGAACAGGATTCTTCGTCGTCATTCAGAATGAGTGCTTCGCGTTCATCCATAGGTAAACACATTCTGATGTGGCACTGACTGCATGTGGGGATAGGAGTGAAGAGTAAACCTAAAGTGAAATCTTTAGTTTTAATATCTGTGATTGTTTATGTATACAACCTTGATTTTACTAGGCAAACGATCCTTTACCACAGTCAGTGACCCCCTGAGAATAGGCCAAGAGAGAGAACTTTCCATAGGAGCACTCTGCTGCCCTCGGGTCTCGTGTTACAGGTTCGCACAGATCTGTTTACAGATTGAGTTAGTTCAGGATTCAGCAGCAAGGGATTGATTACATTTTCAGCTAATTTAGACAAAAACACAGTGCACTAAAGAGGACGTTCAGCACAGCTCTTAGCTGACCATCTGTGAGGGAAAAGAGGAAAAATACTGCATCAAAGGCCAGTTGCTCGGCTAATGCTCAAAATGAATATTACATTTCCATTTTACTCTCCAGTGATCCTGAACTTTAGCTAGGCTGACTCAACTCACGTGGTACACAGCGAGGATGGGAGTCCAAATGTCATCCCAATGTCCCAACAAACTTCCATAGTTGCGGTCCAGAACCAAGGCTCTCTGAACAATGCAGTACTGACATAGCTATAACAATATACAAAACACATGGTGATATCATTCAATATAGCTAGCTAGCTATTACACCAGGGGAGGATGGCTAATAATAATGGCTGGAACCTAACGAATGGAATGATACCACTCCACTCCAGGCATTACCACAAGCCCGTCCTCCCCAATTAAGTTGCCACCAACCTCCTGTGTATTACACTACAGTACTTTGTGGACGGCATGTAGCCTAGCAGTTAGAGCGTTGGGCCTGTAACCGAAAGGTCGGTAGTTCCCCGAGCTGACAAGGTGAAAAAAACTGTCGACGTGCCCTTCAAATCAAAGTACACATATTTGCTGATGTCATCGCAGGTGCAGCGAAACCCTAATTGCTCCAGGGACTCAGACCCTGGCCGTGACCCCACTCTCAGAGGGTCTCTCAGTCAGGGGAAGTTGGGATATGAAAAAAAGATGTCCAATTCCCACATGCGTGAAATAGGACAGATAAACACCCAACGAATTATTATAATAATTACTTTACACCCCCCATATATATATATATATATATATATATATATATATATATATATATATATAATGTAATAGCAAGCTAGCTAGCTATCAGTTTTGTAAACACTGGAACATTCTTGGCTGTTGGCTAACAGCTGGACTAGCTAAATAACAACATGAACTCAGCTGTATACGTTAGACGCTAGGAAACGTGCTAGGCTAACTAGCTAACTACACACTCGACGTCAACAATAGGTCTGACATACCTTGATGATTGAAAAGCCTCCATAGCTTGGTGAAAATTATTCCCATGGCTGTTGTTGTAGAGCCTTTGGAGGCAACTAACTACGACCAATTTGGCAGTAATTTAGCTAGGTAACGTTAGCTGACTGGCTAGCTAGATTGCTATCTGGCGAATTCCTGAAGATGTTGCTAACGTTAATCGGGCAATGCAGTCACACGACCTGGCAATATTTGACGGTGGAAAAGAGACCAGTAATGTCAACGCTTATTGATAAAGTTCTCATCTTTGCACGAAGGCTTTTCCTTTATGGCCGAAATAGAATTACAGGACGACGTTATTGCATTTCTAGCTACAGAATACAATGGTAGCTGATAGCTAGCCCTGGAGTGTCTAGCTAGAGAATACAACGATAGCTGATTAGCTAGCTCTGGAGTGCAGTCGTCAACACTGACGCATGCTCTCTCCACAATCCGCCCAGTGAGGACGGATTCCAGAGTGATTACCAAATCAGAGACAATTATGATGAATAAAGTTTAGGGTGACACCATATACGTTACATTCATTATGTGTGCAAAGCCCACTATCCAGTAGTACTGCATCCATAGGCACTTCAGGTCATCATCATTTGGAGTGAGGCGATTGCAATCATTCACAAAATGCCACATATTTAATAAGATCGTATATTCAGTTCATAACCCGTGATTCCCAAACTTTTTCTGCACAAAACCCAATTGACAGTAGAAAATGCAGGGGACCCCACGTGGGAAAATGACATTCCCTAACGCTGTGTTCATATTCATTTAAGGTCCCGCTCGCTGTTCCAACACATAATAATTAAATGAAAACGTATTCTAATAGTATAAAAGGCCTTACATTTATACTAAAAGGTTGTATCCTATACTCATTTGAAGAAAAAAGTTCTTCATTTGTTTGATTACCGATTTTCTCAGGGGACCCCAATTTCATGGGACTCCATATTGTCCAGAAGCCAAGTTTGGGAACCACTGATCTAACCTGGCTCTGGGTCAAACAAACATCAATTGCACAACACATCAAGGACATTACAATTGGCCACAATGAAGAAATTATGATTCACTATATCACCCACTGGGTGTGCACCGCACTGTGTTCTGTTTTTGTGAAAATAAAATAATATTTTGATAAGAAGGGCCAACTCAATAGCTTACATCTTAAGATAACATATCTGTTTGAAGATGGGAGTCAATGAAGAAAAGAGGAATCTGGACCATCATTATAACAGAGCTCTGAGTTTATTTGATAAAAAAGTTCATTTTAACTAGTTAGTTCTCATTTTACATCAATTTCCCATAAAACATATTTATCTTTCTTCTTGATAAATTAAAAAGTTGTATTAGTCATGCAGTTTCGCATTTCCCTTTTGAATGTTATCTTTCACAAAAATAACAAGAACACAATCTCATTGAACTCCAATGAAGCCGCTAAGTAGCCGAGGGAGGAAAAGCATCAACATGCAGCACTGTACACATTTGCATAGTACATTTTTCTCTAGATTAGTTTGTCCGATTTTTTCTCTTTACCAGCATGCCTTTATAGAATACAGCACTAACGGAAATCGAGCTATCTTGGCAACAGAAGAAGGTATTCGAAGAAAACAAATGAAATATGTTGTGATTTGTTTGGTTGGGGGTTTCTGATACATACCCTCTATTGGTGCTCTATATACAACTCATAGCATACAGAGAGACATTCTCTGACATTAACTTCTATGCAGAACTCCCTAGTCTGTACCCTTCACACTCTCTTCATATCACTAAACTTCTCTACAGAACTCCCTAGTCTGTACCCTTCACACTCGCTTCATATCACTAAATTTCTATACAGAACTCCCTAGTCTGTACCCTTCACACTCTCTTCATATCACTAAACTTCTATAATTGTTCCTAACCATTTAGACCATAAAAACTATTAAATAAAATGCTACATTTTGAGGATATGTATATGGATAGGAGAGAAGCCACTACATTGCTACAGTACTCCAAAACAAGGCCTGGGTTAAGCAATAAGGCTTTGAACAATTCATTTGTCATGGTGTTTTGATATGCAATGCTTGGGAAAGTAAAATCGTTCATTATAAAACAACAATTTATTTTTAATGGCCAGGACATGGAAGACTTTTAAACGGGGCATTGAAAAGAACAGCTGATGGTTGGCAAATAATTACAATTCATTGATTTGACTTATATATCGCCTTTCTAGACACCCAAAGCGCTTTACATAGTAATTATGACCAAATGTTTGATGTTAGACTCACAATTTCTTTGTTTCATGAAATCAACAATATAACTTCATAGCAGACTGAATGAAGCGCTCTCATCCGCTTATGTGTTACTGTTGATTAAATTAATTGTTCAAATGAGAGTGTCCAAAACAACAGTCACTCACTCAACTACAGTCTCCTAGGGATTTTTCTGGCCTAACACATACATAACAGCACTGAATCATTATTCCATGACATACTGTATATTGACAAAAAGACATGCTGCCATTGATCATTCTAAACCAATGAAACGTCGGTCCACGGACAGCCGTTATTTATTTACTTGCCAAGCAGGACTTTCTTTGAATATATTACACTTGAATTCACAAGACCATTTAAAAGACAATAAAATATGATGCAAATGGCATCACTATAATAGGCTGCTTGTACAGTAAATAGGATGTGGTATACCTCAATTCAAATGATCAATATTTCCCTGATTGGAAGTATATCCATCTATACTAAAGCATATCCTTTGATCATTAGTAAATTATGAAACCCATTTAAACAGTTAAAATTAAGCTCAATGGGCATATCATCCCTCTCTACTGTATATTTTATTCCTAGTCATGAGTACTAATGGAAAAACTTCAATTAGGCTATTTCCTCTTGGTTGCAGCATACTAAAAACTGATAGGCATAGTCCTCACACTAGAGTTTTAAGGTACTGTATATAACGAAGGGATGCACCCTTTCCTGAAAGAGCACAAGATATGAAACTTGCAACTCACTTAATTTACTTAGCAAATTTTTATTAGAAAATTGTGATTTCTTGTCCTGTGTGGCACGTCGCAAATGGCATTAGCTAAGTATCATTGAGGAGAAGAAGGGGATAAAAGCCCTGGAAACTAGAAGATTCCGATTCAGGACCCCCCTAAAAAAATAATCTACATTTTGACAAACAGGAACTTTGCCTACTCTGAGAAACAGGTTGTAGGCTACAGGACTGGAAACACTTAAATCGAAGACAATTTCAAACAACTTAGTGACATTAATTAAATATACAGTGCACTGACTCTGCTGCTATTGGCTCCTGGAAATGTGCAAAGAAGTTCTGTGCTGATCGAGGGACGCTTGACGCTGTCTGGCACTGGTTCGAGGCAGGTGTTGATGGGTCACCAAGACCACCACGACAGCTAGCCCTGCTAACACTGAGACCCCAGGGAGTCGATGGCCAGACCACATGGTCACCCCTTTCACACCAACATGTCAAGGCTCTGCCATGTTAAAAATAAGACAAGCCCAGAGTTGGGTCTTCCCTTAGAAAAAAAACATGGTGAAAATCTGCCCCTCATAAGAAAAAGGCATAGAGATTAGATTTTTAGTTGGTCAATGTTCACATTTTCACCYTGAACCAGTGCCAGAGGAAAAGCGAGGTACTAACACTTGATAAAAAAGTTGGTTACAGTACAATTAAACTAGAGAGTGGTCATGTGGCTCTGTCGTACCCACTGTGAAGGGAAATGAGGCCTAAGTGACATAAGGGGGTCTTCAGCTCAAAGCCTGTGCCTGGAGTCATGGCTGTAGCTTCCGGGGGAGCCGTTACGGTTGCGGTGGGGCTTGTACGTGTCCTGATAGGGGTCATGATAATCCTCCTCCACCAGGGGGTAGTGGACCTGGTCCCGGCTGTGCTGTGAGCCGGAGGACAGGCGGTTACGGCTCTTCCTCTGCCGCTCATTGTGGTAGTTCTCGTCTGATGGCGAGTGTTCTCCTGCTGTGTGATTGCTGTTCTTGTTTGTGTTTCTTTGACCCTGTTCAGAGAGAAAGAGAGCACATATTGTATAAATTCAGCAGTTGACTATAGCATCAGGTTTTTCAAAACGTTATAATTGTTTTTTTTTATCCTGTAGTAGTGAGCAAAACGTCCTTGATGGTGAGGCTACATAAATAGTCAGCAATCCGGTATCATAATCTTGTATCACTTCACTACTAATTCATACCATTTTCAATGAATTATTTACAACCAATTTGCCCAACAACTAGTCATAATTAGGGCTGTTACGGTGACCGTATTACCACCAAACCGGCGGTCACAAGTCATGAAGGCAGTCAAATTCCACATGACCGTTTAGTCACCGTAATTAGGCTTCTCCAAGCTCTGATGCTGCTGATCGTCATTAGTAGCCTACCAAACTTGCTGACTGCCTGGTACTCAGCACTCTATTGTCCCTTTAATCACTCAATGCAAATGTTTTAGAAAATCTAATCAAACACTTGATGAGAGCCCATGAGCTCATGTTGCGCAACATTTCTATAGGCTATACAATTTTACAAGAAAACAGAGTGATGGCCTCTACTAAAACGAGTAGGATCCCATCAGCCTTCTATAGGCTAGGCATACTATATTTCTTTCTCAACTTTCCTAATATTAAGCCAATCGTTTATCTTTACAACAGGAGTATAGCCTACCTCGCTGGCATGAAAATGAACCATGGGAAATGTGTCCTCCATTCGCTATTTTATATAGATTTTTATTTTTTCCCGCTGCCCCTGTTTCGAGACAGGTGCATGATAATGGTCCATTCTATATCAAAACAAATGTCACACATATATTATTTAGTATATGTAAAGACAAGATTAAATCAAGAATAGTCTGATGGGTGACAATATTAGCCTATCACTTGTGAATTCTATATTATCACTTGTGAATGATGCCCAGCATAAGAAACTGCCTTTTTTTGCAAAGTTTTCTAATCATAAAAGGGGATGCGGCTGTGAAATTATAGGTATTATCAAGTACTTGTCAAATTGTGAATGAGAGACTAATGAAGTGTGTAAAGCCTCTGCAAAAAAACAAAGCAGAAATCATGCCTTTCAAGCGACTTTTTCAAATCATCATTAGTCGCAACATGCAGCCTTATAATGTTTTAAAAATCAAAACACATAGCCTAACGTTTATAGAACAACTAAAGTTACATTAATAACTCTAAATTAAGAATATAGAAGTGCCTATTTCTTTGTTAACCACTCAACACAGAATAGCCGCATGTGTGCACTCCCTCAAATTATTTGGAGAAAATATATATATTTTGTTCAATTGTTTTCATCATACAATCATTTGAAAAAAATAATGTCACAGAATTCTAAGCAAATCTTGTCTGCTAAATGAACTAGTGTAGCCCACAGCCATATGGCATAGCCAGATCAGGACCTAACATAAGGACAACTCAGAGTATGCTACTCTGTTCTTCTGAAATAGACTACATTTTGTTCATATCATGTTTCTTTAGACCTGTCTAAAATAAATAATGGATGTATTGTGAAGGTGTAGGCTATATTACATGGATTTATTTGACTTTTTAAAATGTAGATGTTCCAAAGGTCTGCATCAGTGGCTTGTAATCTATGTGCGGAAGCCAGGAGATGCTAAATGTGTTTATGTTAATTAACGGTCAAATACCATGAGACTGACAGTTATTTACTTGACCATCACCAGCTGACAAAATGTTGTGACTGCCACAGCCCTAGATAATAGCTATTGCCACCGCATCTACTTTAACACTGTAAGACCAGTTTCCCAGTCAAATAAGAGGGCAAATATCAGTCAAAGTAAGGTCAGGTTGATTCACCGGTTGGTTGACCAGCCCAGTTATAGCTGTGGGGTACGGAGAAAGGGCAGTGGATCCCAGGTTGCGGCCCAGCAGAGGGTTGAGAGGGGTGCTCAGGGAGGTGTGTGTTGCCCTCCAGTAGGCTTCCAGGTACTCTGCCAGGTGCTCACATGCATCCTCCAGCTGATTCTCATCCAGAATGATGTCAAACATTTCCTAAGAGACAGGGGGAGGGGAGAGAGAGCGAGAGAGACAGAGAGACAGGGAGAGAGGGAGAGAGGGAGAGAGGGGAGACCAGAGAGACATTCCGACTTAGTGACTGAGGAATTGAGTTGCTGGTAGTAGCAGTTAACTGTCGGTTATTGTCCCTCGTGGAAGGCCAGAGACTAGTAGTTGACAGGGTGTACTGAGGGTTATTGTTCCTTGTGGAGGGCCAGAGACCAGCAGTTGACAGGGTGTACTGAGGTTATTGTTCCTTATGGGAGGTAAGAGACCAACAGTTGACAGGGTGTACTGAGGGTATATTGTTCCTTGTGGAAGGCCAGAGACCAGCAGTTGACAGGGTGTACTGAGGGTTATTGTTTCTTGTGGAAGGCCAGAGACCAGCAGTTGACAGGGTGTACTGAGGGTTATTGTTCCTTATGGGAGGTAAGAGACCAACAGTTGACAGGGTGTACTGAAGGCTATTGTCCCTTATGGAAGGTAAGAGGCCAGCAGTTGACAGGGTGTACTGAAGGTTATTGTATACCTACCGGAGGGCACTGTGCTAGTTTGTCTGCTGCCACCAGCTGCACGTTCAAGTGTTTGCTCTGGGATTTCCCTCTCGACTTGATCAACCGCTGCAGAACCTGTGGATAGTTTATATATTCACAGTGCTGGACTTGGACTGAAATAGGTGCTGGTACTCATTTTGGGTGCCGGTACTGTTTATTTTTAGGTGCAGGATCTACACAATACTTTTGAGATAATATTCTATAAGAGGAACAGGTTGTAGAACATTTTATGACGAGCTCCTGCCCAAGTCAAGCACTGTATATATCAAGTCAGAAGAAAGCAGCAAGACAAATCAGCATGGGTCAGGGATGGAAATAGAAAAATGGCAAAACTTTGAATTCACCTTTTTTTTTTTACTCTTACATGTCACTCAGTGGCAGAGGAATTTGGGTACAACTGTGTGTATAAAGGCAGGAGAATTCATACATGTCAAAATGATTTTACTCTCGGAGCCTGGTTCCCTCCCACCTTGGGTAGGTAGCAAAATTAGAACCATTTGAGGATAAGGGGAAGCCTAAAACTTACTTTAGGAGAGGACACTTTAACATGGACGATGATAGGTGCTAAGGACGTCTTTATGAGCTGGGAAGGATGGTTGATTGTGTCAGCATCCAGGACCACCAGCTGTAAGGATCTGGCCAGCTCAAATATCCTCTCAATCTCACTCTGAACCTCCGCTGTGGGGAAACAGAACAGTGATCACAGATGGTGGATCAACAACCCTTTATATTGCCAAAATCAGGAGACATCTATTCCACAAATTCTGTGTAATACACACTTTATAGGATCTGATAAGTACAGTATGTACAGTACCAGTCAAATGTTTGGACACACCTACTCATTCAAGGGTTTTTCTTTATTTTTACTGTTTTCTACATTGTAGAATAATAGTGAACACATCAAAACTATGAAATAACACATATGGAATCATGTTGTAACCAAAAAAGTGTTCAACAAATCAAAATATATTTTATATTTGAGATTCTTCAAAGTAGCCACCCTTTGCCTTGATGACAGCCTTGCACACTCTTGGCATTCTCTCAACCAGCTTCATGAGGAATGCTTTTCCAACAGTCTTGAAGGTGTTCCCACATATGCTGAGCACTTGATGGCTACTTTTCCTTTACTTTGCGGTCCAACTCATCCCAAACCATCTCAATTGGGTTGAGGTAGGGTGATTGTGGAGTCCAGGTCATCTGGTGCAGCACTATCACTCTCCTTCTTGTTCAAATAGCCCTTACACAGCCTGGAGGTGTGTTTTGGGTCATTGTGCTGTTGAAAAACAAATGATAGTCCCACTAAGCGCAAACCAGATGGGATGGCGTATCGCTGCAGAATGCTGTGGTACGCCATGCTAGTTAAGTGTGCCTTGCATTCTAAATATATCATTGACAGTGTCACCAGAAAAGCCCCCAAACCATCACACCTCCTCCTCTATGCTGCATGATGGGAACCACACATGCGGAGATCATCCGCTCACCTACTCTGCGTCTCACAAAGACACAGCAGTTGAAACCAAATATCTCAAATTTGGACTCATCAGACCAAAGGACAGATTTCCACCAGTCTAATATCCATTGCTCGTGTTTCTTAGCCCAAGCAAGTCTCTTCTTATTATTGGTGTCCTTTAGTAGTGGTTTCTTTGCAGCAATTTGACTATGAAGGCCTGATTCACACAGTCTCCCCTGAACAGTTGATGTTGAGATGTGTCTGTTACTTGAACTCTGTAAAGCATTTATTTGGGCTGCAATCTGAGGCTGGTAAATCTAATGAACTTATCCTCTGCAGCAGAGGTAACTCTGGCTCTTCCTTTCCTGTGGCTGTCCTCAGGAGAGCCAGTTTCATCATAGCGCTTGATGGRTTTTGCGACTGCACTTGAAGAAACTTTAAAAGTTCTAGAAATGTTCCAGATTGACTGACCTTCATGTCTTAAAGTAATGATGGACTGTCGTTTCTCTTTGCTTATTTGAGCTGTTCTTGACATAATATGGAATTGGTCTTTTACCAAATAGGGCTATCTTCTGTATACCACCCACCTCTACCTTGTTACAACACAACTGATTGGCTCAAACGCATTAAGAAGGAAATAAATTCCACAAATTAACTTTTAATAAGGCACAACTGTTAATTGAAATGCATTCCAGGTGACTACCACATGAAGCTGGTTTGAGAGAATGCCATGAGTGTGCAAAGCTGTCATCAAGGCAATGGGTGGCTACTTTGAAGAATATCAAATATATTTTGATTTGTTTAACACTTTTTTGGTTACTAAATGATTCCATATGTGTTATTTCATAGTTTTGATGTCTTCACTATTAATTATCCTACAATGTAGAAAATAGCAAAAATAAAGAAAAAACACTGAATGAGTAGGTGTGTCCAAACGTTTGACTGGTACTGTATAATTAAGCAATAAGGCACGAGGGGGTGTGGTATATGGCCAATCTACCACAACTAAGGGCTGTTCTTAAGCACAACGCTACGAGAAGTGCCTGGATACAGCCCTTAACAAACCCCCAAGGTGTCTTACTGCGATTATAAACTGGTTACCAACATAATTAGAACAGTGAAAATAAATGTTTTGTCATACGCCTGGTATACAGTCGGATATACCACAGCTTTCAGCCAATCAGCATTCAGGGCTCGAACCACCCAGTTTGTAATTTCCTTTTTAACATATACAAAACATCTGAGTGAAGAATAACAGTATTCAGTGTCATCCAGATGATACCTAGGTTGGACCTGGTGTTGGACCTTTCGATGATGGCCCGCTTGCTGGGGTTGTTGAGCACTGACCTCTTGGCCAGAGCTATATCTGCTGTTACTCTCGTAATAGATATCCTAAATGCAACAGATTAAATGGATACAGAATATCACAAACCCACATGCAAAGTATGGTTATTACCATGTTTATAATCCTAGAGAAAGTGTTTAGTCAAAACAGGTGGTCAGATGATTTACTTTGGCAAAGTATTCAATGATCATGTATAACTGCTTTACATATCCTGAGTGTACAAAACATTAAGAACACCTGCTCGTTCCATGACATAGACTGACCAGGTGAATATTAGCCTATCACTTGTGAATTATATATTATCACTTGTGAATGATGCCCAGCATAATAAACATAGTCGCACACCTCATGTAGCCTAGCCCATAGGCCTATATGTTTTGATAAGGTTTGTATCACAACTAAAGTGAACAAATAACTTCTTAAAATGAAGCACATTAATCCGCTTTACAATGGGGGTTAGAGCCTAACTGGCATACATAAACAGTGCATGAGTTTCAAATTTGGGGAAGAACATTTTCACCATAAAAATGCACCTTTATAATAAAAGCATTACATGCATAATCACTTTTGATAATGGTGTTTTCCCGCTAATGGAACATTTGTATTTATAGCCTACTACCATGTGTGCATTGCTGCACTAATTATGTGAAGAAATAGCCTAATAGTTTAATACAAAACATTAAGAACACCTGCTCTTTCCGTGACAAAGACTGACCAGGTGAATCCAGGAGAAAGCTATGATCCCTTATTGATGTCACTTGTTAAATCCACTTCAATTGGGAGTGCTACGCAATATTAGGAAGGTGTTAACACTGAGTATACCAAACATTATGAACATCTTCCTAATATTGAGTTGCATCCCCTTTTGCCCTCAGAACAGCCTCAATTCGTTGGGGCATGGACTTTAAAAGGTGTCGAAAGCATTTGACAGGGATGATGGCCTATGTTGACTCCAATGCTTCCCACAGTTGTGTCAAGTTGGCTGGATGTCCTTTGGGTGGTGGATCATTCTTGATACACACAGAGAAACTGTTGAGTGTGAAAACCCCAGCAGCATTGCAGTTCTTGACACACTCAAACCTGTGCACCTGGCACCTACTACCATACCCCCTTCAAAGGCACTCAAATATTTTGTCTTGCCCATTCACCCTCTGAATGGCACACATACACAATCCATATCTCAATTGGCTCAAGGCTTAAAAATCCTTCTTTAACCTGCTCCTCCCCTTCATCTAAACTGATTGAAGTGGATTTAACAGGTGACATCAATAAGGGATCATAACTTTCACCTGGATTCACCTGGTCAGTCTATGTCATGTTTTGTACATTCAGTGTATTTTCCGCACTAGCTTATAGTAGTTTGCATAGGTGCCATGAGCAGCTGAGAGCCTGATGCTACAGTAAGCATGCAGAGTGTTAGTGCAATATGAAGGGATAGGGTTGACAGTATGCAGGGACAGGGATAGTGCCGACAACACAACTCCTCACCTGCCATCAAACCTGTGCTTCAGGAAGTCAAAGAGTGCTTTCTGCATCATGTCTGTCACCTGCACACGCAGCACACAGAGCCAGGGAGAGCAGCAGAGGATGGCAGAGGAGAAAGTTAGGAAAGGATGGAGAAAAAGAAGGGAAAGAGAGAAAGTGAGGTTGAGAAAGAGAGGGAAAGTGAAAAAGGTTGACAGCCAGAAAGTAAATAAACCAGTAGAAATTCATTGACAATTCCTCACAGCTACAGCAAGCCTTTCAAAGAGCCTTCCTCATGGCAAGAAAGCCCTTGTGACAAGACCCCTTTCATATGGTGAAGCTACATACCTTGATGTTCAATGTTAAAGAATAGCACATGTTATGGACAAAGGTGCCCAAGGATGTCAAAAGAACAGTTGTCAACCTTGTCTTCCTTTTTGATTTCAGTATGAGTGCTAAATGAAGACCCTGTCCCATAT
Organism: Salvelinus sp. IW2-2015; assembly: GCF_002910315.2. Taxonomy (NCBI): domain Eukaryota; kingdom Metazoa; phylum Chordata; class Actinopteri; order Salmoniformes; family Salmonidae; genus Salvelinus; species Salvelinus sp. IW2-2015. The sequence continues at coordinate 33,678,692 of NC_036875.1, read as the reverse complement.
TTCCCCATCCACCACCATTACCTATCCAATAAAGATTTCTCCATCCACCACCATTACCTATCCAATAAAGATTTCTCCATCCACCACCATTACCTATCCAATAAGATTTCTCCTCCACCACCATTACCTATCCAATAAAGATTTCTCCATCCACCACCATTACCTATCCAATAAAGATTTCATCCACCACCATTAACCTCATCCAATAAAGATTTCTCCATCCACCACCATTACCTATCCAATAAAGATTTCTCCATCCACCACCATTACCTATCCAATAAAGATTTCTCCATATTCCTCATTATGACATCCAACCGTTAGGTCCATCCGGGCTCCTCTTGCCCTGCCTGTGAATTATCCCACTGGTCCAAAACATCCAGCAAAGGAGAAGCATGATCTCTGGTTTCTTTCCACCTCATTTTATACAGAATTAATCCTGGTTACATTAAATAAGGTGATTAAGGCCTAAAATGAAGTGTCATAAAAACTTGGTGTGATGAATTGGGCTATAGCAGATCAGACCAGTCTCCATTAATGCTATTTTTGCAAGGTATTTCAATTAGAATCTGAAGATGAAAAGAACTGTAGTTGCAAGGACAAGGCTAGCAAGGAGCAGGGAACAATTGTTATATGGTATATCCACATATATAACAACAAGGAGTTGAAGACAATTTGTGTGCTTTGCACACAACAATAACCATATTCTATATACACTGAACAGAATTCAAAAGGCACTCGCACATCTGAACTATCTTTTGTTGCAGGTGCATGGTAACAGTTGAATAAGATGAGACAAAAAGAAGAAACCCGCACACGGCTCTTGCTAGTATCACTGCTTTAAGTTTCAACCTCAAGGCCTTCGTCAGAGCTTTGTGAGTTTTCTTTTAAATAGCACCCTTATAGCTCCACCCACATTCGTTCAATGCATCGAATGGGCTTGGAGTCGAGGGAAAATAAGTGTTACACAAATATTACAATGTGCATTTCATAAATATTCTAATAAAGTGTGTATATTAAACGTATTAAACACGTCTGTAAAACCACAATGAGGACATCAACCCATCAAGCAAGTTTTCATAAATCATTGGGTACAGTGCAATAAAAACGTCAGAGTCATCTGAAATGGTGGAATTAATTCATGTTCACATTTACAGCATAACATACATAGGCATTTCATCATTAAAACCTTTAACAAATAATGTCTAGAGGGTGAAAATCCCAAAACATTCTCTTTTGCTCAGCGTATTATTTATATCACCTCCCCTGTCTGATATCTTAACTTTCTCTTTGACACAAACTCGAAAGGTTTTTGGTTATTAAAATGTACTGAGACTGGATAATCCTGGATAATCCGTGTCTCCTGATTTAATTTTTATGTTAACTAATTCTCTGTTTGAAAGAACGAGAGGTTTTACCTACATAACACAGCCCACATGGACATTTAATCATGTAGATAGCATGGATGGTGGAGCATGTACTAATGTCATTTTTGTGAACAGTTTTCCTGTATGTGGGTGGCAGCAATATTCACACTTCATGTGTTGCACTGTGCGCAACCTCTGCATTTATAGCTACCATTCGGAAGAGGGCGTAAAAGAGCCTGGCTCATTTTCTTTTGTGTCTGGCTGTTGGCATGGACCAAAATAATCGCGTTAATTGCGACCTCTCCTTTATACAATACGTGGTGGATTGTTAAATTCAGCTGGCAATGCTGGGTCCGATGATAAAACATGCCAGTGTTTCTTGACAGCATCTCCCACTGAGCGAGTTCATGTGGTGGTGAACATTATCGTGTTCTTTAGCTCTAGTGGGTCTTTTTGTAGCAGTTAATCTCGTGTTTTCCCTAATGCCAAATTAAGAGCTTAATCCACACATTGTGGAGAGTAGCCTCTTAAAAACCTATCGTGCAAATCCGCTGCTTTTTCTAGATAGTCCTCTGTGGAGTGGCATATACTGTGCAGTCTGAAAAACTGGCTTCTTGGAATTCCTCTTTTTAATGGCTCGGGTAGAAGCTGTCCCCCTGTAATAGAGTATTTCTGTCCATTTCTTTTCTATACAGAGTTGTAAACAGGGTTCCATTTGATTTCTCAATCGACATATTGAGGCAATGAACACGTTTAGTGTCACATTCAATAGTGAATTTGAGATTGAGGTCAATGTCATTGAGTAATGGTATGAAGTCTGACAGCTCTTCTCTCGTCAATATATTGATACCACTTCAGGACTTTACTCACAAATGGATTTTCGTTTTCATTGTTAAGAAAACGTTCAAAATGACCCACATAAAGGTTAGCATAGCTCGGAGTGAATGTGGAGCTCATCGATGATCAATTCGTTTGGAGGTAGTTTTCATTATCAAACCTGACATAGTTATACATCAAAACATATTCAGCCAGCTCTAGAATAACGTTTGTTGGTGGGTAGTTGTTAGTATCTCGGTCTCTCAAATCGTGAGCACGGGCTGCCAGCCCCCGGTATGGGGAATGCTGGTATATAGACTCTCGCCATCTAACGTGACCAAAATACAGTCTTCTGTTAATCCCGTTAATGGTGAGATCTTGTTAATGAAGTCTATAGAGTCTTATACATATGATGGCTATGCTTGCAGATGAGATTTAATAAACTAGTCTACAAAGTTCGACAATGGTTCAAGCATTGAGCATATTCCTGCAACCACTGGTCGGCCTGGATAATACACAATGAACAAAAATATAAACGCAACATGTAAAGTGCTGGTCCCATGTTACATGAGCTGAAATAAAAGATCCCAGAAATGTTCCATATGCACAAAAAACGTAATTCTCTCAGGTTTTGGGCACAAATTTGTTTACATCCCCTGATAGTGAACATTTGAGCCTTTGTCGAGATAATCCATCCACCTGACAGGTGTGTCATATCATGAAGCTGATTAAACACCATGATCATTACACAAGTGCACCTTGTGCTAGGGACAATGAAAGGTCACTCTAAAATTGGCGGTTTTGTCATATTACGCAATGCCACAGATGTCTAAAGTTCTGAGGGACCATGCAATTTTCATAATGACTGCAGGAATGTCCACCAGAGCCATTGCCAGAGAATTCAATGTTCATTTCTCGACCATAAGCCACCTCCAATGTCGTTTTAGAGAATTTGGGAGTACGTCCAACCGGCTTCACAACCGCAGACCACTTGTAACCACGCCAGCCCAGGACCTCCAAATCCAGCTTCTTCACCTGCGGGATCGTCTGAGGGGGGATGCTGAGGAGTATTTCTGTCAGTAATAGCCCTTTTTTGGGGAAAAACTCATTCTGATTGGCTGGGCCTGGCTCCCCATTGGGTGTGCCCCTGCCCAGTAATGTGAAATCCATAGATTAGTGCCTAAATAATGTATTTCAATTGACTGATTTCCTTATATGAACTGTAACTCAGCAAAATCTTTGAAATTGTTGCATGTTGCGTTTATATTTTTGTTCAGAATATTTCACGGCAACGTTAACATTTTTTCTTTCACATTTCACAAGGGACATTTTTTGAGGAAAAAGGATGTTCGGTAAGCTCTCTTGACATTGAGCATTAATAACAACAGCATCATGCTGTTCACACAAGTCAGTGTAATTGGATCGTTTGGACCAATAGACACGTCTCTGTAAATTGGGCAAAAAAAGTCACATTAAGAAGAAGAAATTGTGCCTCCATTCCATCCACCTTTGCATAACCTTGTCTTTGACAGAATTGTCTTGTTTATTTTTTTACACTGTATTATCACGCACGCACGCACGCACGCACGCACGCACGCACGCACGCACACACACACACACACACACACACACACACACACACACAACACACACACACACACACACACACACACAGAGAGAGAGCTTGTTCTGGTGCTGTTTATCTCTGTGTTTCTAATTTCAAGCCATGCTCTACTTTTTCAGACGGATGTGTTTTACCCAGAAGGTTGTTACCATGGCAACACAGTGGCGCGGCGATGAGGACCGACGATGATCCTGGCTCCCCACTTCCCCCATACATATCAAGGAAAAGATGCTGCCCTCCTTTTTCTGCAAACCCTCATTGGTGGTTAGTTACCAATGAATGGATAAGCCAGACATAGCTGTTATTTTTGGATAGCTCCAAATATCTACTCTGACAATGAACGGGGGAGTTATTCACTGTCAGTGAACCTCTTCAATGAAGCTGCATCTCAACCACTAGTCTGCACGCTGACGGTCCTCAATATTGATTCCAAAAGGGAGAGCTGGGAATTGGAGTCACTGTATGGCACACAACCAAATATTGCAGTTGTTCTGAATAGCTGTTTTGGAGGCCGAATAAAACACTTTACAAGAGACTGAAAATATTATTGTTATGACGCCTACCTCATATCCCTTCAGGGACGGTCCTACCAGGACCACTGGTCTCATGGAGGGGACCACGTCATAGGGAGGGATGTGTTCAGTCTGTAGCAGAGGTCGAGGGTTAGAGGGAGCACAGACACAGCAACAGTAACATGTAACATGCCATTCACCATTAAGTCATTTTATTAGGTATTATTTAATACCAAGAAAGTGTATCTGTGGAATTACAGTGTTACAAATGTGTTACAACACAGGTACAAAATAATGAGTATAACAGTAGCTGGATATATTACTATCAGCAATTAAGTTATGCTATTAAGACATTGGGACGTTTCTGTTTTACTTCCTGATAATGTGCTGAAAAAGTGTAATTAAAATACTGCCAGCAGATCATTGTTAAAGATGAGCCATCCAATTCATTTATGCAACTCCTATTTTTCTTTGGTCAATCAATTTAATAGCATCATTAAGCCCTGGTACTTGCCAGGGCTGGAATGAAATAAAAGAAGACAGGTCTAAATGGTATTAAAGTGAGCTCAATCAGGTCTGCAAAGACACGTCATAGTATTTATTCCTCAAATATTAATTGGGGTGAATAAAGTCAAACCTATTAGTTAGTCTGTATGCCTAAAATAAAGATTGAAACGCTGATATGGAGGATGCCATTGCACCTAGATTAATAATACAGTAATATATATATAATACAGTATATTATTAATCTAGGTGCAACCAGATTCTGTGTGGTGACAGATCTTGGGGTTTACCTGTGCATGGATTAAAGAGAATAAAATGTGTTTATACTACTCACCACTTTCTGCTTCTGTTTTCCTGTAAAAATGAGAAAACAACTGATAATTGCCTATGAATGCAAGGTAATACAATATACAGTACAACACATTAGAGAGATATGTTTTCAGTATTCCTCTAATACTGATGGAAATATTTCAAGAGTACAATAATGGATGCAAATACCTTATCACACAAATAAATGAAGTACTACATATACAGTATGTAGACAGTATGTTAGTGGTCAAAACACTTGATTTATTTGTTGCTTCTATTCCAAACCTTCCTTTGCAGGTGACATCCTTGGTTACACTTGTTAAGTGAGTCTGCTAAAGCCTTTGGTAAGTTGCATTATCATTTAAAAGTGTTTTTTTTTTTTTTAAAGAAATCCAAATTAAGAGAGTAATATTTCAATTTATGTTAAGATGGATATATTTGGATAAAGCATCTCTCATCTTAACTTGTCATCAAACCATAATATTTCGCCCAACAGAGTTTGGGCTACAGAGTTATGTTTGCCTTAAAGCAAACTCAATGCATGGACATAATGCTTGTCCATAATCCTCTTGGAGGAAGAGGAGGAGGAGTGGACTGAGAGTGCATGGCTCACCTCATTCCAGTCCAATAGAACGTGCATGGCACATTCTGGAAGACACAAAGATCGCACAACTCCACATTCCATCCACCCAACCTACAGCCACTGTTCCCTATTTTCACATATTAACTTACTCTAAAAGTTTGTATTGAGCAGCTGCAGCATTTTGAAGTAAGTCGATTTCTCTCATTAGAGTAGAACAATGTCATTGAGTACATATACTCCGATAACCATTCAGTTCATAGTTCACTAATGTGAAGTGACCTACAGTTCGTCTAACACTGGATTTGATATGTTAATAAACATATAATAAACAATAATAATAATACAGAAATAATAATAGTTAATAAACAACACACTGAGCAACAATGATATGGTATGTTAGAGACAAGGACAATTAGATCATAGTTTTAGATCATAAATTAATAATTTTGACAAACGGGTAGCTCGACCTGGAGAGACGCTCTTCCCCTAATAGGCTTCTGTCTGGAGGCTCACCTGCAGAGGGAGGGTTGGATCTGAACCCGCCTGAAACCATGTCTCCTAGACTGGAGGAGGAATTCCCACTGGACTTACTGCAAGGCACAAAGGATAATAGACAGAGCGAGAGAAGAAACATTAATGTGGAACACAGACAGATAGTCTCATCCCTCACGGGAGTCCCACACAACTCCCATCCTCAGGAGAAACAGGGTTCTCTGTCTTTAATCAGTCATTTTATTGTTACTTTAGACATCCTTGGTGTTTTAACGTTATTTAATTATTTTTTGTTATTGCCTTTTGCTTGTTTTTATCTCTTTCATTTTATTATTTGTTAATGTAAAGTTTGTTACAGTTTTAAATGCACTTCTAAACTAAAGTTTGATTTGTGTCCATGTTGAATATTTAGCATTAGAATAGAATGGTCTACCAGTAGAATGGTCTACCAGTAGAATGGTCTACCAGTAGAATGGATGATGAAAACTATAAATACATGCTAGAATAGATGAGTATTGACAACACATTGTTCCAGGAATTGTGATAACAAAGGGGCTGGAATTAAAGAGGCTAATATATAATTTATGAGCAGCGATTGTCTTGGAGATAATATCTATCGAGGCACTATGTGAGATGACATACCCACTGTTTTACCACAATTGTTACATAACGTAACCCTCAGCAACATGAGGCCAACGCTGAAGTGTCCTTTAAAGTAGACAACAAAGAGTTAAAACAGAGCTGAATGACTCAATAGTGGGAGAGTGACTATTCTCTCTGTCATAGTCGGCAATGAGGAAACTTATATAAGATGATGCATATCATCTCTTTCATATTAGTGTCACCTAAGAAACACGTCACCAATCTGTTATTCTGAGTAGTCGCTGATCTGTTATTGTGAGTAAACCACCCTAGTTACAGCAGAGCCAGACCTGGAGTAGGTGGTCTTCTCATCAGACCCACCATGTCGCTTTCCCTCTTCAGTAACCTTTTATAATACTTTTATAAATGCTTAATAAAGAAGTTTATAAATAGTTGATTAATGCTTATTCAGGACATTTCTTAGAAACTGCTATCCCCTCGTCACCCAACTCCCAAAACCACGCCTTCATAACGAACACCACATACCAATCCCCCAGCCCAGCTCTAAAACCCCCCTCCCAACCCTACACGCCATCACCACACCTCCAGACTCCTCAAAACACCACCCTCCACCACAGCCCACCAACCAACCCCCAGCACGCCTAAAACCCACCGCTCCACACACACCACAACCAAGCCCCCCCATGCCCCTAGTAATAGCCGCGACCCCTCCCGAACACAGCCCTTCCTACCCAACCAACCCCAGACACGCTAAACCCACCACCCGCACACAACACACAGACCCACCCCAACCGCTAAGAACCCACCCTCCACCACAACCGCCTCCACCCAACCAACCCCCCCAGCCCCTCCCAACCCCCCACCTCCCGATACACAGCCCTCACCACCCACACCAACCCACCCCAGACCTAAACCCACCCTTCAACACACCCAACCAACCCCCAGCCCTAAACCCACCCTCCAACACAGCCCCTCCACCCAACCAACCCCCCAACCTTAACCCACCCTCCAACACAACCCCAACAAACCCCCCCCCAGCCTAAACCCACCCTCACCACAGCACCATCCACCAACCAACCCCCAGGACCCTAAAACCATCCAACACAGCCCTCCCCACAACCCCAACCAACAGCACTCCTCCACACAACAACCAACCCCCCCACCTAAACGCCACCCTCCAACACAGCCCCTCGACACCACCGAACCCCCCCGACCCTAAACCCCCCTCCAACACCACCAACCAACCCCCAGCCCCTAAAGCCCACCTCAAACACAGCCCATCACACCAACCAACCCCCCAGCCCCCAAACCCACCTCCACACAGCCCCTCCACCCAACAACCCCCAGCCCTGAACCACCCCCACAACAGCCCTCACACACCAAACCAACCCCCCAGCCCTAAACCCCCCCCTCCAACACAGCGCCCTCCCAACCCAACCCACCCCCCAGCCCTAAACACCCACCCTGCCAACACAGCCCCTCCACCCAACCACCCCCACCTAAACCACCCCTCAACACAGCCCCTCACCCCAACCAACCCCCCAGACCCTAAACCCCCCTCCAACAACCACCCAACCAACCCCCCCGACCCTAAACCCACCTCCAACACACCCTCCACCCAACCAACCCCAGCCCCTAAACACCACCTCCCAAACACAAGCCCCTCCACCCAACCAACCCCCCAGCACCCTAAAAACCACCCTTCCAACACAGCCCCTCCACCCAAACCAACCCCCCCAGCCCCTGAACCACACCTTCCAACACAGCCCCTCCAACCCAACCCAACCCCCCCAGACCCTATAACCCTCCCCAGCCCCTCACACACCCAAACCAACCCCCCAGCCCCTAACGCACTCTCCAACACCACCCCTCCACCCAACCAACCCCCCGCCCCTAAACCCACCCCTTCCAGAACACAGACCCCCACCCAACCAACCCCCCACCACAAACCGCCCCTTCCAACACAGCCCCCCAACCCAACCACCCCCAAGCCCTAAACCCACCCTCGCCAACACAGCCCCTCCACCACCAACCCCCCCAGCCCCTAAACCCACCCTCCAACACAGCCCCTCCACCCAACCACCCCCGGCACCCTAAAACCCACCCTCCAACAAGCCCCTCCCACCCCCTAACCCTCCAACACACCAACCACCCCCCAGCCCCTAAACCCACCCTTCCAACACGCCCCTCCACCAACAACCCCCAACCAAACCCCCCAACCAGACCCTTACAACAACCAGCCCCTAAACCCCCCTCCAACACGCCCTCCACCCAACCAACCCCCAGCCCCTAAACCCACCCTCCAACACCAGCCCCTCACCCAACCAACCCCCAGCCCTAAACCACCCTCCAACACAGCCCTCCACCCAACCAACCCCCAGCCCTAAAACCCCCTCCAACACAGCCCCTCCACCCAACCAACCCCCGCCCTAAACCCCACCCTCCAACACAGCCCCTCCACCTACCCAACCAACCCCCAGCCCTAAACCCACCTCCAACACAGCCCCTCCACCCAACCAACCCCCGACCCTAAACCCACCCTCCAACACAGCCCTCCACCCACCCAACCAACCCCCCCAGACCCTAAACCCACCCTCCAACACAGCCCCTCCACCCAAACAAACCCCCAGACCCTAAACACCCTCCAACACACCCCTCCACCCAACCAACCCCTCCCAGCACCAGCCCAGCCCATTGCCCAACCAAGCCCACCCCCTCAATAAACTTCTCACCCCCCTGCCCGCCCAGCCCTCCAGCCCAGCCACTGCCACAGCCCCCCCCAGCCCCTGCCCCCCCTGCCCAGCCCCTCCCAGCCCCCACCCCTGCCCAGCCCAGCCTGCCCAGCCCTGCCAGCCCCCTGCCCAGCCCCTCAACCACGGCCTTACCCGTAAGAGCGTGTACCTCTCTTCTGCTCCTGCTGTAGACGGATGTTCTCTAGTTTCAGAGGGCTGGGGATGAATCCGATCTCACAGCCCTCCTTCACCAGCCGGCCAATCCACCAGTCATTACTGTACTTCTGTAGTGGACAAGACAACATAAAACAACACAATGACTGAAGTGAGTGTGTGTGTGTTTGTTATACACTGACATATACACTCATTGCTGTACGTCTGTAGTGGACAAGACAACACAAAACAACAGAACAGAAGAGAGTGTGCAAACTCCACAGAAAAATACACACTATATGTGGCTGTGGGCAAAGCAACACAAAACGAATGTCTTAGAACAGAAGTGTGTAACAATTCATAGACATACAGTCAGGGCCGGCTCTAGCCTTTTGGGGGCCTGTCATGCCAAATAGTGTCCCCGGCCAAATAGTGTCCCCCTCTGCGTCACAATGGGATTCAATGAGTTCTAGCTTCTGTTGCTAGGTCTGTTGCTAGGTCTGTTGCTAGAACTTGCAACATTAATTTGTACACTTTGTTTGTAAATTATTTGCCATCTGGGTTGGGGGTGTTTTCAAAACAGGGGTGTTTTGACTGTACTATGTGGGAGGTATTTGGTCTCCAGGGGTGTTTTGACTGTACTATGTAGGAGGTATTTGGTCTCCAGGGGTGTTTTGACTGTACTATGTGGGAGGTATTTGGTCTCCAGGGGTGTTTTGACTGTACTATGTGGGAGGCTATTTGGTCTCCAGGGTGTTTTGACCTGCTACTATCCGTGGGAGGTATTTGGTCTCAGGGCGTGTTTTGACGGTACTATGTGGAGAGGTATTTGGTCTCCAGGGTGTTTGACCTGTACTATGTGGGAGGTATTGTCTCAGGGGTGTTTTGAACTGTACTATGTGGGAGGTATTTGGTCTCCAGGGTGTTTTAGATGTACTATGTGGGAGGTATTTGGTCTCCAGGGTTGTTTCTGACTGTACATGTGGAGTGATTTGGTTCTCCAGGGGTTTTGACTGCTACTATTTGGAGGTATTTGGTCTCCAGGGGTGTTTTGACTGTACTATGTGGGAGGTATTTGGTCTCCAGGGGTGTTTTGACTGTACTATGTGGGAGGTATTTGAGGACAGCAGCACTGATCTTGATGAACTCACAGATGTTGTTTCAGACTTCTGTAAACTTCTGTGTTGTCAATTGTGCCTACTAAAACCAGAAAAATCTTCTCTAACAGTAAGCCTTGGGTATCAAAAAATCTAAAATCACTACTTAATAGGAAGAGGGCAGTTTATGCTGAGGGTGATAGACAGGCTTTAAGACAGGCTTCAAAAGACAGATACTGGTGGACAAGGAGGCATACAAGCAAAGGGTGAAGAGAACCCTCTCCTCAGGAAACTCAAGGGTGGCCTGGCAAGGTATTAAATCCATGTCTAGTGCCCCCCACATAGGCAGGGGAAAAAACAGTGCTGACCTTGGGAGACATGGGGGCCAGAACATGGTTAATGAACTGAATGTTTTCTTCTCAAGATTTGAATCAGACAACTTTGTGTCGGAGGTAAAACAAATGGAAGCATCATTTCAAATGTTTGAGAGGGTTGTTGTGAAACAGGATGATGTTTTGAAGTTGTTCAGGGGATGTAACGCACAAAAAAGCCCAGGCAAAATAAGTGGACATGTGTGAAAGCACCGTGCTGAACAATTGGCTAGTGTTTTTACAGACATTTTCCAATCCTCGCTCAACCAGCAACACGTGCCAGTATTGTGGAAAAACTCAATAATTATACCCATTCCTAAAGCATCTAATCCCTCTGTGCTGAATGACTACCGCCCTGTCGCCTTGACATCCTTAGTAATGAAATGCCTTGAGAAAATTATGAAAAGTCATGTTCTCAGCACCACCCAGAAGCTCCTCGACCCGTTTCAGTTTGCCTATCAGCCCAACAGAGGAGTTGATGATGCCATTTTTACTCTCCTCAACATGGTCTATAGACATCTAGAGGGTGCCAAATCCCATGTCAGGGTTTTGTTTGTAGAACTTTTCTTCTGCCTTCAACACAATCCAGCCTTACATTCTGGCACAGAGACTCATCCGGGACTTCTCCTTAGATGGGGGGCTGGTTTTGTGGCTGTTGGACCTTCTGATGACACTGCCTTGATCAGCCTGTTGCATGATGACGAGGAACACCATGGCCCGGTCCTAAATGACTTTGTAGAGTGGTGTGACGAATCACACATCTATCAGATGTCAGAACATAGAGACTGTAGAGGAATACAAATATCTGGGTGTCCTCTTGGACAATAAACTTCAGTGGAGTAAATGTACAGACCTGATCTACAAAAAGGGTCAACAGAGACTGTACTTTCTCAAAAAGCTGGGATCTTTTAATGTTGACTGTACTATACTGTTTTACAAATCTTTCATTGAGAGTATTTTTACTTTTTCTATTGTTTGGTGGTTTGGCAATGCCACTGTCAGCCAGAGAAATATGCTGAGAAGGATTATCACCACAGCAAGCAAGGTATTTGGAGTCAAACAGACAGGCCTGGATGAGATCTTTAAGATCAATCCCCCCCCCCCGCAATTCTCACAAAATAATTTTAGACCAAGCCACCCCCTGTACCCGGACCGCATAAATGCTTGCTCAGGGCTTCCCGAGTGGAGCAGCGGTCTAAGGCACTACATCGCAGTGCTAGCTGCGTTACTACAGATCCTGGTTCGATACCGGGCTTTGTCGCAGCCGACCGGGAGAACCATGAGGCGACGCACAATTGGCCCAGCATCGTCCGGGTTAGGGAAGGTTTGGCCGGTCAGGATGTCCTTGTCCCATCGCGCTCTAGCGACTACTATCGCGGGCTGGGTGCATGCATGCTGACACGGTCGCAAGGTGTACCGTGTTTCCCCCGACACATTTGTGCGGCTGGCTTCCGGGTTAAGCGTGCAGTTTGTCAAGAAGCTTGGCGGGGTTGTGTTTTGGAGGACGCATGGTTCTTGACTTTTGCCTCTCCCGAGTCCGTAACACCTACACCTAATGGCATTCTCACATAGGTGTTTCTTTGGTCCAGGTGGGAAAGAGCAGTGTGGAGTGCAATAGAGATTGCATCATCTGTGGATCTGTTGGGGCGGTATGCAAATTGGAGTGGGTCTAGGGTTTCTGGGATAATTGTGTTGATGTGAGCCATGACCAGCCTTTCAAAGCACTTCATGGCTACAGACGTGAGTGCTACGTGTCGGTAGTCATTTAGGCAGGTTACCTTAGTGTTCTTGGGCACAGGCACTATGGTGGTCTGCTTAAAACATGTTGGTATTACAGACTCAGTCAGGGACAGGTTGAAAATGTCAGTGAAGACACTTGCCAATTGGTCAGTGCATGCTCGCAGTACACGTCCTGGTAATCCGTCTGGCCCTGCGGCCTGGTGAATATTGACCTGTTTAAAGGTCTTACTCACATTGGCTGCGGAGAGCGTGATCACAGTCTTCTGGTGCTCTCATGCATGTTTCAGTGTTATTTGCCTCGAAGAGAGCATAGAAGTAGTTTAGCTAGTCTGGTAGGGTCGTGTCACTGGGCAGCTCTCGGCTGTGCTTCCCTTTGTAGTCTGTAATGGTTTGCATGCCCTGCCACATTCGACGAGCGTCAGAGCCAGTGTAGTATGATTTGATCTTAGTCCTGTATTGACGCTTTGCCTGTTTGATGGTTTGTCGGAGGGCATAGCAGGATTTCTTATAAGCTCCGGGTTAGAGTCCCGCTCCTTGAAAGCGGCAGCTCTAGCCTTTAGCTCAGTGAGGATGTTGCCTGTAATCCATGGCTTCTGGTTGGGGTATGTACGTATGGTCACTGTGGGGACGACGTCATCGATGCACTTATTGATGAAGCCAATGACTGATGTGGTGTACTCCTCAATGCCATTGGAGGAATCCCGGAACATATTCCAGTCTGTGCTAGCAGAACAGTCCTGTAACTTAGTATCTGCTTCATATGACCACTTTTTTATTGATCTAGTCACTGGTGCTTCCTGCTTAAATTTTTGCCTGTAAGCATGAATCAGGAGGGTATAATTATGGTCAGATTTGCCAAATGAAGGGCGAGGGAGAGCTTTGTATACATCTCTGTGTGTGGAGTAAAGGTGGTCCAGAGTTTTTTCCCTCTGGTTGCACATTTAACATGCTGATAGAAATTTGGCTAAACAGATTTAAGTTTCTCTGCATTAAAGTCCCCGGCTACTAGAAGCGCCGCCTCTGGGTGAGCGTTTTCTTGTTTGCTTATGGTGGAATACAACTCATTCAATGCTGTCTTAGTGCCAGCCTCAGTCTCTGGTGGTATGTAAACAGCTTCAAAAAATACAGATGAAAACTTTCTAGGTAGATAGTGTGGTCTACAGCTTATCATGAGATACTCTACCTCAGGCGAGCAATAGCTCGAGACTTCCTTAGATATCGTGCACCAGCTGTTATTTACAAAAATACATAGTCTGCCGCCCCTTGTCTTTTCAGACAAGCGTACAACCAGTCAGCTCTATATTGATAGTGTCATTGTTCAGCCACGACTCCGTGAAGCATAAGATATTACAGTTTTGAATGTCCCGTTGGTAGTTTAATCTTCCGCGTAGGTCATTGATTTTATTCTCCAAAGATTGCACGTTTGCTAGCAGAATGGAAGGAAGTGGCGGTTTATTCAATCGCCTACGAATTCTCAGAAGGCAGCCCGCCCTCTTGCCCCTTTTTCACTGCATCCTCTTCACGCAAATCACGGGGATTTGGGCCTGTTCCCGAGAAAGCAGTATATCATCTGTGTCGGGTTCGTCAGACTCGTTAAAGGAAAAAAAGGATTCTGCCAGTCCGTGGTGTGTAATCGCAGTCCTGATGTCCAGAAGTTATTTTTGGTCATAAGAGACGGTATCGGCAACATTATGTACAAAATAAGTTACAAATAACGCAAATAAACAAACTAAAAAATACAATCGGTTGGGGACACGTAAAACGTCAGCCTTCTTCTCCGGCGCCATTTTATATAGCAATGGACGCTAATAGTTTATCGAATCCCATTGTGAAGCAGAGGGGGACACTATTTGGCCAGGGGGACATTATTTGGCATGACAGGCCCTAAGCGAGATTTGGTTGGGCCCCCCCCCCCCATTTTGCCATGGGGTGGAGAGAAAATGTTGTAATTTTAAAGCTAATTTCCTGCAATTATACACATTTTGCCATGACGTATGTCATGTTAATGATATCTGAGTGAGATTGACTAACAAAATCAATGCGGGCCCCCTGTAGGTCAGGGCCCCTGGGCACGTACCGGGCGGTATGCGGCAGTGGTGGAAAAAGTACCCAATTGTCATACCTGAGTAAAAGTAAAGATACCTTAATAGAAAATGACTCAAGTAAAAGTGAAAGTCACCCAGTAAAATACTACTTGAGTAAAAGTCTAAAAGTATTTGGTTTTAAATATACTTAAGTATCAAAAGTAAATGTAATTGCTAAAATATACTTAAGTATCAAAAGTAAAAGCATAAATAGTTTCGAATTCCTTATATAAAGCAAACCATACAGCACCATTTTCTTGTTTAAAAAAAAATGTATGGATAGCCAGGGGCACACTCCAACACCTTTACAAATGAAGCCTTTTTGTTTAGTGAGTCCAAGGCAGTAGGGATGACCAAGGATGTTCTCTTGATAAGTGTGTGAATTTGACCATTTCCCTGTCCTGCTAAGCATTCAAAGTGTAACGAGTGCTTTAGGGTGTCAGGGAAAATGTATTGAGTAAATGTACATTATTTTCTTTAGGAATGTAGTGAAGTAAAAGTAAAAGTTGTCAAAAATATAAATAGTAAAGTAAAGTACAGATACCCCCAAAAAACTACTGAAGTAGTACTTTAAAATATTTTAACTCAAGTACTTTACACCACTGGTATTCGGACATGATTACTATACGTTTAGATAACTGGCTAGACTAACTTAACAATCTAAACAATGTTAGCTGACATGGGCTAACTGAGTGACTCGTCAGTGACTGACAAAACAGGAGAAAAACGGAAAATTGCTGATGCACAACCACATTTAGAACTTGCACCTTGTGTATTCTACTATTCTAACTCTCAACAGCAAGTTGAAACCCTGACTGAGTTCCCCCCCAAAAATTAAGAAATACATATTTTGGGTCAGGGGCTTCTAGCGGCCGGGGGCCCTGGGCGACTGCTTATGTCGCTTATGCCTAGAGCCGGCCCTGCATACAGTACACACTCTATGCAACTTTGAAAGTCAACACAAAACAACACAATGACTCAGAATAGAAAAGAAGAGTGTGTAAACTCCACAGACATACTAGGTTGTATACACACTCACTAGTCCATTGTTCTCGATTCTAAAACGGGACATGCACTATTGATATTGATTCATCCATAATGGCCCTTGAACAGATATGGCTTGCAGCAAACATAGGTTGTCTAAAATGGCACACTGTTCCCTATATAGTGCACTACTCATGGACTCCGGCCAAAAGTAGTGCACTACATAGGTAATAGAATGCCATTTCAGACGCAGGCATAGCTGTAGCAGTAGAGTTGTTATGTACTGTACAGTATATTGTACCTCTTTAATGTGCAGGAAGTCCTTGGCATCGAAGGAGATGGCGGTTCCTGCCACAGGGACATCCTCATCCAGGGCTCCACAGTAACTGACGTTAGTCTTCACAGCAAAGGCCACTGCTTTGGCCTGAGACGATACAGGAAACGCCATGTATAAGAAGATGCCTAGCTAGATAAGCTCAACCATAACACAGTGGGCAAACTGTGCTGCAAATATACCAGTTGTAATGTGGTTTTGATAAACAACTTCCTTTCAACCAGCCTTGCCTTCGGGGACCTTTCCAATGATAGGGGCCTTGTTCTGAACCTATGTGCCTAGTATAGCATAAGGCTCCACAGTGGGACACCCTGCAGGTGGTCTGTCTCACCTTGGCCCTCTCCAGCTGGACAGCAGCCTGCTGCTCCTTCTCCAGCTTGCCGCCTGCCGGCTCCTCCTCCAAAGAGACATCTGAGTCCGATGGTCGGCTAGTGTAGGAGTCAGCTGAACCCTGCAGAGGGACAATATAACAGTCAGACAACAGTTAGATAACAGCCAGGCAACAAGACAACAGTAAAATGATTGGCTAGTGTAGGAGTCAGCTGAACCCTATAAAGGGCCAAGACATTTGTGACATTTGTCCCTGAAAAAGATGACATATTTTTGCTATCTGAACCCCTCTGTAGTTGTCATTGTTATTGTGAGGAATGTTTACCATGCTTACACAGGTCAGTGAGGAATGTTTACCATGCTTACACAGGTCAGTGAGGAATGTTTACCATGCTTACACAGGTTCAGTGAGGAATGTTTACCAGCTTACACAGGTCAGTGAGGAATGTTTTACCATGCTTACACAGGTCAGTGAGGAATGTTTACCATATTACACAGGTCAGTGAGGAATTGTTTACCATGCTTATACACAGGTCAGTGAGGAATGTTTACCATTGGCTTACACAGGTCAGTGAGGCAAGTGTTTACCATAATTACCACAGGTCAGTGAGGAAGTTTACCATGCTTAACACAGGTCAGTGAGCGAAATGTTTTACCATGCTTACACAGGTCAGTGAGGAATGTTTACCATGCTTACACAGGTCAAGTGAGGAATGTTTACCATGCTTACACAGGTCAGTGAGGAATGTTTACCATGCTTACACAGCGTCAGTGAGGAATGTTTACCATGCTTACACAGGTCAGTGAGGAATGTTTACCATGCTTTACACAGGTCAGTGAGGAATGTTTACCAGGCTTACACAGTGTCCAGTGAGAATGTTTACACTATTACACAGGTCAGTGAGGAATGTTTTACCATGCTTACACAGTCATGTGAGGAATGTAGTACATGTGGCTTACACAGGTCAGTGAGGAATGTTTACCATGCTTACACAGGTCAGTGAGGAATGTTTACCATGCTTACACAGGTCAGTGAAGTTTGTGAGCTGTGTCATCACTATGAAAGCTGTAATCCTGAACAGATAAAAGGCTACTTGGTTACCCTACAGTATTTCATTTCTTTATTTAACTAGGCAAGTCAGTTAAGAACAAATTCTTATTTACAATGATGGCCTACCCCGGCCAAACCCTAACCCAGACGGACGACGCTGGGCCAATTGTGCTCCGCCCTATGGGACTCAATCACGGCCGGTTGTGATACAGCCTGGAATCGAACCAGGGTCTGTAGTGATGCCTCTTGCACTGAGATGCAGTGCTTTAGACCGCTGCGCCACTCGGGAGCCAATGTCCTAATATTGTCAGAATGTACTGAGCACGTAGTGAAGGTGGCAGTGATAGGCCTGCAGCCAGGTGTTACAGAGGTGGCGTCCGTACGTTGCGTGGGTGGGAATATGCCTCTCCAAGCGGGATCACAGGGACCCTGATTAAAGCTGGTGAGCCGGGAGACACAACTGACAAATATAGGAATGTTTTTGAAGCCCACAGCTGGCGAGCAGCCCAGCCGATCTTAGTTGAAGTGATCACATTGGAAACCACATTAAGTGGAGAGAGAGTGGGAATAAAGAGAAACTGGCTGGATCAATACTGCATGAGGAGGAACAGAACAGTGAGATAGACACAAACAGAGAAAGAGAGAAGGAGACAGAGAGAGAGAAAAAAATACAGCGAGAGAAAGAGAGAGACAGACAGAGAGAGAGAGAAAGAAAGAGACAGAAAGAGAGTGAAATACAGAGAGACAGAGAAAGACAGTGAGAACGAGAGACAGAGAGAGAACGAAGGAGAGAGAGAGACAAAGAGAGAAAGAGAGACAGACAGAGAGAGAGACAGACAGAGAGAGAGACAGAGAGAGAGAGAGAGAGAGAGAGAGAGAGAGAGAGAGAGAGAGAGAGAGAGAGAGAAAAGAGAGAGACACATATTTCCCTCAGATTACACAGACCCACAAAGAATTCAAAAACAAATCTAATTTTGAAATATCACAGTGTGCCATCACAGCAGTAAGATTTGTGACCTATTGCCACAAGAAAAGGGCAACCAGTGAAGAACAAACACCATTGTAAATACAACCTATATTTAAATGTATTTATTTTCCCTTTTGTACTTTAACTATTTGCACATCATTACAACACTGCATATAAACATAATATTACATTTTAAATGTATTTATTCTTTTGGAACTTTTGTGAGTGTAATGTTTAAAAATTGTATTGTTTATTTCACTTTTGTTTATGATCTATTTCACTTGCTTTGGCAAGTAAACATGTGTTTCCCATGACAATAAAGCCCTTACATTGAAATTGAATTGAAATAGAGAGAGAGAACAGAATTAGAGAGACAAGGACTGCCAGGGTCACACAAGTGGCAAGACAGCTCCATTTCTACATCAATACATCTCAGGCTGAAGGGAGCAGAGTGGACTAGCGTTAGCACTGTGAGTGAGTGACAGGGTAGATGACCTGTTAAACCACCATGATGTGTAGTATAGAGTGGTTGGTCATTACAACTTCTACTAGATTCACTGGAAGCAGCAGCGGGATTCATGTATCTAAAAGGTTCAAAGAAAGCTTGGTCAATGTGTTATCTTTTTAGGCCCGGTGCAACAAGGTTAATCAACCTTCAAGGGGAATGTTCCTTTTGTGTGGGATCTTTTGATTCCTGGATCAAAGTAGTCTATTGCTAATGTATTCAATAGTCCTTTCTCAGAAGAGCACAGGTCTGATTAGAATGAGACAATAGGAGAGAAAGAGAGAGAGTGGGGCAGAGAGGGGGGAGGGAGAGAAAGAAAGAGCGAGCTAAAAAGGGAGGGAGAGCAAAAGTGAGAGGGGGGAGAAAGAGAGACAGAGACAGAGAGATAGTGTGTCGCGGTCTCTGTCTCCCTGGGTGGGGGTGAATACGGTGGCTGGGTCCCCCAACCAGCCTCAGGCAGAGCCAGTCTCATGTCATTACG
Organism: Salvelinus sp. IW2-2015; assembly: GCF_002910315.2. Classification (NCBI taxonomy): domain Eukaryota; kingdom Metazoa; phylum Chordata; class Actinopteri; order Salmoniformes; family Salmonidae; genus Salvelinus; species Salvelinus sp. IW2-2015. The sequence goes on along the minus strand of NC_036875.1, from coordinate 33,659,056 downwards.
ATCAGAAGAGCTGCCCCCCGATACCACACACAACACACACACACCACCCTTTCTCTTATTAACGAGTCAATGGCTGGTGGGACAGTGCCCCGGTACAACACCCACTCACTCAGTCAGAGCGGAAAAGATGGAACGAGAAAGTGTGAAGTGGAGATAGAGGAAGCTATAGGGACAGACTGTACACAAATAGAAAGTAGGGGCTGAAAAGAAAGTGGGAGAGGGACAGAAAGAGAAGGGGGGAAGAAGGAGAAAGGCAAAGAGGGGGATATTGAGAGAGGGGGAAGAGAGGGAGAGAGAGGTAGGGTGAGACAGGGATGCAGCCCCACCCTCTTCAACATATAGTTGAAGTCGGACGTTTACATACACCTTAGCCAAATACATTTAAACTCAGTTCTTCACAATTCCTGACATTTAATCCTAGTAAAAATTCCCTGTCTTAGGTCAGTTAGGATCACCACTTTATTTTAAGAATGTGAAATGTCAGAATAATAGTAGAGAGAATGATTTATTTCAGCTTTAATTTCTTTCATCACATTCCCAGTGGGTCAGAAGTTTACATACACTCAATTAGTACTTGGTAGCATTGCCTTTAAAATGTTTAACTTGGGTCAAATGTTTCGGGTAGCCGTCCACAAACTTCCCAAAATAAGTTTGGTGAATTTTGGCCCATTCCTCCTGACAGAGCTGGTGTAACTGAGTCAGGTTTGTAGGCCTCCTTGCTCGCACACGCTTTTTCAGTTCTGCCCATACATTTTCTATAGGATTGAGGTCAGGGCTTTGTGATGGCCACTCCAAAACCTTCCCCAACCAGAAACCGTGGATTGATGCCAGCATTCGTGCAAAACTGAAAGCGCGAACCACTGCTTTTAATCAGGGCAAGGTGACCGGAAACATTACCGAATACAAACAGTGTAGCTATTCTCTCCGCAAGGCAATCAAACAAACTAAGCGTCAGTATAGAGACAAAGTAGAGTCGCAATTCAACGGCTCGGACAGGAGAGGTAATTGGCAGGGTCTACAGTCAATCACGGACTACAAAAAGAAAACCAGCCCTGTCGTGGACCACGATGTCTTGCTCCTAGACAAACAAAAAACGTCTTTGCTCGCTTTGAGGACAATACAGTGCCACTGACATGGCCCGCTACCAAAACCTGCGGGCTCTCCTTCACTGCAGCCAACGTGAGTAAAACATTTAAACGTGTTAACCCTCGCAAGGCTGCCGGCCCAGACAGCATCCCTAGCCGCGTCCTCAGAGCATGCACAGACCAGCTGGCTGGTGTGTTTACGGACATATTCAATCAATCCTTATCCCAGTCTGCTGTTCCCACATGCTTCAAGAGGGCCACCATTGTTTCTGTTCACAAGAAAGCTAAGGTAACTGAGCTAAATGACTATCGCCCCGTAGCACTCACTTCCGTCATCATGAAGTGCTTTGAGAGACTAGTCAAGGACCATATCACCTCCATCCTACCTGACACCCTAGACCCACTCCAATTTGCTTACCACAGACGACGCAATCGCAATCACACTGCACACTGCCCTAACCCATCTGGACAAGAGGAATACCTATGTAAGAATGCTGTTCATCGACTAGAGCTCAGCATTTAACACCATAGTACCCTCTAAACTCGTCATTAAGCTTGAGACCCTGGGTCTCGACCCCGCACTGTGCAACTGGGTCCTGGACTTCCTGATGGGCCGCCCCCAGGTGGTGAGGGTAGGAAACAACATCTCCACCCAGCTGATCCTCAACACTGGGGCCCCACAAGGGTGCGTTCTCAGCCCTCTCCTGTACTCCCTGTTCACCACGACTGCGTGCCATGCACGCCTCCAATCAAATCAGCAAGTCTGCAATCAGACAGCTTGCACGGCTACGCCCTTGCCATATAACACACCCGACCCAGGCCCACAGCACCGCGCACCAAGCCCGAAAGACGGAGGTTCCAGGGCCCTACGAGCGTAGGTGTCAGACACAACCATAACAACACCACTCGCACACCTCAATGCACGACCAACAAAGAATGATCGTGGACTTCAGGAAACAGACAGACAGGAGGAGCAGTCCCCTATCCCACATCAACGGACAGTAGTGACCAGAAAGAGAAAGAATATTGACAAGTTCCTCGGCGTACACCATCAGTGACAAACTGAAATGTCCACCCACACAGACAGCGTGCGTGAGAAAGGCGCAAGCCAGCGCCTCTAACCTCAGGAGCCTGAAGAAAATTGGCTTGTCACCGAACAAACACTCACAAACTTTTACAAATGCCCCAATCGACGAGAGCATCCCAGCGCGTATCACACGAACCTGGTAACGCAACTCTTGTCAATCCGAAGCTCTCCAGGGTAGTGAGTCTGCACAAACGCATTCACCGGGGCAAACTACCTGCTCCTATAACAGGAACACCCACCAACCCAATTCACCAGAAGGCCAAAAAGATCATCACAGGACAACAACCACCCGACACATGCCTTTCACCCCGCTATCATCCAGCAAGGCCAGAGGTCTATCAAGTGCACTCCAACCAAGCTGCCGAGAGACTGAAAAACAGCTTCTATCTCAAGGCCATCAGACTGTTAAACAGCCATCACTAACATTGAGTGGCTGCTGACAACATACTGACTCAAATCTCTAGCCACTTTAATAATAAAAAATTGGGTGTAATAAATGTATCACTAGCCACTTTAAACAATGCCACTTTATATAATGTTTACATACCCTACATTACTCATCTCATATGTARATACTGTACTCTATACCATCTACTGCATCTTGCCTATGCCGTTCGGCCATCGCTCATCCATATATTTTTATGTACATATTCTTATTCATTCCTTTACACTTGTGTGTATAAGGTACTTGTTGTGAAATTGTTAGATTACTTCTTAGATAGTACTGCATGGTCAGAACGAGAAGCACAAGCATTTCGCTACACTCGCATTAACATCTGCTAACCATGTGTATGTGACAAATCAAATTTGATTTGATTTTGTTGTCCTTAAGCCACTTTGCCACAACTTTCGAAGTAAGCTTGGGGTCATTGTCCATTTGGAAGGACCCATTTGCGACCATGCTTTAACTTCCTGACTGATGTCTTGAGATGTTGCTTCAATATAGCCACATCATTTTCCATCCTCATGATGCCATCTATTTTGTGAAGTGCACCAGTCCCTCCCGCAGCAAAGCACCCCCACAACATGATGCTGCCACCCCCGTGCTTCACGGTTGGGATGGTGTTCTTCGGCTTGCAAGCCTCCCCCTTTTTCCTCCAAACAGAATGACGGTCATTATGGCCAAACAGTTCTATTTTTGTTTCATCAGACCAGAGGACATTTCTCCAAAAAGTACGATCTTTGTCCCCATGTGCAGTTGCAAACCGTAGTCTGGCTTTTTTATGGCGGTTTTGGAGCAGTGGCTTCTTCCTTGCTGAGCGGCCTTTCAGGTTATGTCGATATAGGACTCATTTTACTGTGTATATAGACACTTTTGTACCTGTTTCCTCCAACATCTTCACAGGGTCCTTTGCTCCAAAGTACGTTCATCTCTAGGAAACAGAACGTGTCTCCTTCCTGAGTGGTATGACGGCTGGTTGTGTCCATGGTGTTTATACTTGCGTACTATTGTTTGTACAGATGAATGTGGTACCTTCAGGCGTTTGGAAATTGCTCCCAAGTATGAACCTGACTTGTGGTGGTCTACAAATCTTTTTTCTGAGGTCTTGGCTGATTTCTTTTGATTTTCCATTGATGTCAAGCAAAGAGGCACTTGAGTTTGAAGGAAGGCCTTGAAATACATCCACAGGTACACCTCCAATTGACTCAAATTATGTCAATCAGCCTATCAGAAGCTTCTAAAGCCATGAGGTCATTTTCTGTAATTTTCCAAGCTGTTTAAAGGCACAGTCAACTTAGTGTATGTAAACTTCTGACCCACTGGAATTGTGATACAGTGAATTATAAGTGAAATAATCTGTCTGTAAACAATTTTTGGAAAAATGACTTGTGTCGTGCACAAAGTAGATGTCCTAACCGACTTGCCGAAACTATAGTTTGTTAACAAGTAATTTGTGTAGTGGTTGAAAAACGAGTTTTAATGACTCCAACATAACTGTATCAACAAATTGGCGAGGGAACTAGAACAGTCCGCAGCACCTGGCCTCACACTACTAGAATCTGAAGTCAAATGTCCACTGTTTGCTGATGATCTGGTGCTTCTGTCAACAACCAAGGAGGGCCTACAGCAGCACCTAGATCTTCTGCACAGATTCTGTCAGACCTGCGACCTAAAAGTAAATCTCATTAAGACAAAAATAACGGTGTTCAAAAGAAAGGTCTAGTTATAAGGAACCACAAATACAAATTCCATCTAGACACCATCAAAAGGAACATAAAATTCAACATACCGATTAGGATCTGGCAAAAAATACTGGAATCAGTTATAGAACCCATTTCTCTTTATGGTTGTGAGGTCTGGGGTCCGCTCACCAACCAAGAATTCACAAAATGGGACAAACACCAAATTGAGACTCTGCATGCAGAATTCTGCAAAAATATCCTCCGTGTACAACGTAAAACACGAAATAATGCATGCAGAGCAGAATTAGGCCGATACCCGCTAATTATCAAAATCCAGAAAGAGCTGTTCAATTCTACAACCATCTAAAAGGAAGCGATTCCCAAACCTTCCATAACAAAGCCATCCCCTACAGAGAGATGAACCTGGAGAAGAGTCCCCTAAGCAAGCTGGTCCTGGGGCTCTGTTCACAAATGCAAACAGGCCCCACAGAGCCCCAGGACAGGAACACAATTAGACCCAACCAAATCATGAGAAAACAAAAAGATAATTACATGACACATTGGAAAGAATTAACAAAAAAACTGAGCAAACTAGAATGCTATTTGGCCCTAAACAGAGAGTACACAGTGGCAGAATACCTGACCACTGTGACTGACCCAAACTTAAGGAAAGCTTTGACTATGTACCGACTCAGTGAGTATAGCCTTGTTATTGAGAAAGGCCGTCGTAGGCAGACCTGGCTCTCAAGAGAAGACAGGCTATGTGCACACTGCCCACAAAATGAGGTGGAAACTGAGCTGCACTTCCTAACCTCCTGCCAAATGTATGACCATATTAGAGACACACATTTCCCTCAGATTACACAGATCCACAAAGAATTCGAAAACAAATCTGATTTTGATAAACTCCAATATCTACTGGGTGAAATACCACAGTGTGCCAACACAGCAGCAAGATTTGTGACCTGTTGCCACAAGAAAAGGGCAACCATTGAAGAACAAACACCATTGTAAATACAACCCATATTTATTATTTATTTATTTTCCGTTTTGTACTTTAACTAGTTGCACATCGTTACAACACTGTATATATACTTAATATGACATTTGAAACGGAACTTTGACATTTTCAGGAACTTTAATGTTAATAGAGTTTAATGTTCACTGTTAATTGTTATTGTTTATTTCACTTTTGTTAATTATCTTCTTCACTTGCTTTGGCAATGTAAACATATGTTTCCCACGCCAATAAAGCCCTTAAATTGAATTGAGAGATAGAGACAGACAGATAAAGAGGGACAGAGAGAAAGACAGAAAGAGATAGACTAAAAGCAGCACAGCGAAGCCCCAAATGCCAGCACACAGCACATGCCTGCTGTGAGGGGGTGGATGATTCTGAGGGGGGCTGAGGGGACTCATATTTCAGGCCTCCTGACGAAGGTGCTGCAAGGCATCAGCGGTGCCGGTGACGATGATCACATCTACAGCGCAGTGTGCAGTCACAAAGACAACTGATATAACGCCGTTCTAGGTCACGATGTGTCTACTGTGACGTGTGATGTTGCTAAGGAGAAGACAAGGCACACACCCTACCTCTAGACAAGCACTATCATAATGACACATACAGTGGGGCAAAAAAGTATTTAGTCAGCCACCAATTGTGCAAGTTCTCCCACTTAAAAAGATGAGAGAGGCCTGTTATTTTCATCATAGGTACACTTCAACTATGACAGACAAAATGAGAAAAAAAAATCCAGAAAATCACATTGTAGGATTTTTAATGAATTTATTTGCAAATTATGGTGGAAAATAAGTATTTGGTCAATAACAAAAGTTTCTCAATACTTTGTTATATACCCTTTGTTGGCAATGACAGAGGTCAAACGTTTTCTGTAAGTCTTCACAAGGTTTTCACACACTGTTGCTGGTATTTTG
>NC_036875.1:33650359-33652649 GCF_002910315.2 Salvelinus sp. IW2-2015 | reverse complement strand
CTTGGCCCCTATTTTCTCCATGCAGTATCTCCTCTAGGAGGCAGGTGTGTGAATGTTCGTTGGGCTGCTGTTGCACTGGGCAGCACTACGTGACTCTTTCAACTGCCCTTGCGCAAAGCTATTTTTCGTCATCGGCTGGACTGAGATCTAAGAGAACTGGCCTTAGGCCACTCCAGCGACTTTTGGAAATGCCTTCATTAGCGAGCTCACCTCCATCGTTGCAGCCGGTGCGGCTGTGGCTTTGGGAAGTCATTGTCATGCTGGAAAAAGACACCAGCGCACGTTTCCATCTTCAATGCCAGCTTGACCTGGATGGTCGAAAGGAGGTTTTTACACTCAAAATGTCTCACGATACATGGGCCCTCATTACATTCTATTCCTTTACACGGGATCAGGTCGTCCTTGCGGTCCCCTTTAGCAGAACAAGAGAACAGGCCCAAAGCATTGATGTTTCTGCACCCCCATTGCTTCACAGTAGCATATGCAGTGCTTCCTTTGGCGATTGCCAACTCAGCATTTCTTTTGTTGCTCCAAACACCACGGACTGGAGTTGAGTTTTTTTACCAACAAAGGTTCGTATTTTGGTTTCATTCTGACCATATGACATTTTCTCCCAAGTCTTTCTTCCTGGGATCATCCAAATTGCCTCTCTAGCCAAACTTCAGATGGGCCTGGTGGACACTGTACTGGGCTTAAGCAGGCGGGACGACATCTGGCCCACTGAGGAGTTTAGTCCCCTGGCATGGCGTGAGTGATGCTGTGTTACTGATTGGGTAGGCTTTTGGTTTACTTTGGTCGCCGGGTCTCTGCAGGTCATGCACTAGGTCCCTCCCCGTTGTGGTTCTTGTGAATTTTTTGTGATTCATTTCATTGATCCCCACGGCGTGATATTCTTGCATAGGAATTGCAAGAATCCTTCCCTCGAGGTGCTCTTCCAGATCGAGGGAGATTATCATGTGTCTTTGTATTGTCTCCTCGCTCATTTTCCCTAAGTAAGTGCCTTCGCAGTCTCTTCCTCCTGTGAGAGCTAGAAATCTTGCTTGTTTGTAGGTGACCAAATACTTATTTTCCACCATAATTTGCAAATAAATTCATTAAAAATCCTACAATGTGACTTTCAGGATTTTATTTTCTCATTTTGTCTGTCATAGTTGAATTGTACCTATGATGAAAATTACAGGCCTCTCTCATCTTTTTAAGTGGGAGAACTTGCACAATTGCTGGCTGACTAAATACTTTTTTGCCCCACTGTAAGTTACTTTCATTATGCAATGAAATAAGTTACTTATTATGCCCTAGGCAGGGTTTAATCTGTGCAGATACTGTGCAGACAACTACTGATTAACACTGGCTGTCTGTCCACTTGGCCTATCACATTGTAGGCTACTGTACTGGACTGTTAGACTCACAGGCCCCATAGCATCAGCATCACCATCAGCCACTCGTCACCCCCTGCCCCTTGACCCCAGTCAGTCATGTGACCACATTACGTGTTACATAAGGACAGCAGGCTGAGTGACGAGAGAGAAGAGGGCCACTATCATCTCCACTACGGCTCCTGCTGCTACTACTGCTGAAATTCATATTCTCTCTCTCTCTGACAAACGATCTTAGGCACTGCGTATATCAACCACCACCTTCTCTTCCATTCACTCACAAAATGATTCAGTGTCTGTATCATTTCCCCATGCTATAACCTGTGAAGAACAGCAACCTCCCCCTCTCCTGTGTGGACAGTGTGGACTATGGAGCTCCATTGGCTATAGGAAAACACTAAATACCTAACAACACAGGGACATTTGGAGACATGGAGGTTTCTGTAGATATACTGTGACATGTTGTAACACACATGATGTCACAACCATGTGAGGCATAACATGCCTTTGGCCTATTTACATATATGGGCTGTAGGGTTTTCCACTGTACAATACTGAATAAAGCAAGCAGAGTAGCATATTTCTCTGTGTACCAGCGATGAGCCTATACCGCCACCTCACCTATCCACTCTTAACCCAACCTCTACCTCTTCTCTCCTCTCTGCTCTCAACCTAACCTCTACCTCTCCTCCCTGCTCTCAACCTAACCTCCACTCCCCTCTCTGCTCTCAACCTAACCTCCACCTCTCCTCCCTGCTCTCAACCTAAAAGGAGAGAGAGGTTGTGGTTCAGTTGTCAGAAGGCGGAGGGTTCTTCACCAGCCGCCCGGAAGAACTCACAGTGCGAGACTTGTCAAGTCTATTCGAATCAAAGTCAGCGACGATCACGGTCAGGAAGCTCACAGTGACGATCCT
>NC_036875.1:33637988-33647382 GCF_002910315.2 Salvelinus sp. IW2-2015 | reverse complement strand
CTAACCTCTACCTCTCATCTCTGCTCTCAACCTAACCTCTACCTCTCCTCCCTGCTCTCAACCTAACCTCTACCTCTCCTCCCTGCTCTCAACCAACCTCTACCTCTTCTCTCCTCTCTGCTCTCAACCTAACCTCTACCTCTCCTCCCTGCTCTCAACCTAACCTCTACCTCTTCTCTCCTCTCTGCTCTCAACCTAACCTCTACCTCTCCTCTCTCGCTCTCAACCTAACCTCTACCTCTCCTCCCTGCTCTCAACCTAACCTCTACCTCTCCTCCCTGCTCTCAACCTAACCTCTACCTCTCCTCCCTGCTCTCAACCTAACCTCCACCTCTCCTCCCTGCTCTCACCTAACCTCTACCTCTCTCTCTGCTCTCAACCTAACCTCTACCTCTTCCTCCCTGCTCTCAACCTAACCTCTACCTCTCCTCTCTGCTCTCAACCTAACCTCCACTCTCCTCTCTGCTCTCAACCTAACCTCCACCTCTCCTCTCAACCTAACCTCCACCTCTCCTCTCTGCTCTCAACCTAACCTCCCTCTCCTCTCTGCTCTCAACCTAAACTCTACCTCTCCTCTCTGCTCTCAACCTAACCTCTACCTCTCCTCCCTGCTCTCAACCTAACCTCTACCTCTCTTCTCTGCTCTCAACCTAACCTCTACCTCTCCTCTCTGCTTTCAACCTAACATCCACCTCTCCTCTCAACCTAACCTCCACCTCTCCTCTCTGGTCTCAACCTAACCTCCATCTCTCCTCTCAACCTAACCTCAACTCTCCTCTCTGCTCTCAACCTAACCTCTACCTCTCCTCTCTGCTCTCAACCTAACCTCTACCTCTCCTCTCTGCTCTCAACCTAATCTCCACCTGTCCACTCTTAATCTCCATCTCTCCTCTCTGCTCTCAACCTAACCTCCACCTGTCCACTCTTAACCTAACCTCCACCTCTCCTCTCTGTTCCCAACCTAACCTCCACCTCTAAACTCTTAACCTAACATCCACCTCTCCTCTCAACCTAACCTCCGCTCTCAAGATCACTCCACGGAACTCACAGTCAGACGATCACTCCACGGAACTCACAGTCAGACGATCACTCCACGGAACTCACAGTCAGACGATCACTCCACTTTGGAACATTATACCAGGCAGCCAGCTGGTCTGTCTTACCATTGCTGCTGACTCAGCAATACTGGAGAGGATGGGGGAGAATAGGGGAGGCGCAGCTATATTGGGCGAGGATGGGAGAGATTGGGGGGTGATGGGGGAGACTGAGGGAGGATGGGAGAGACCGGGGAGGATGGGAGAGAGGATGGGGCAACTGCGGGAGGATGGGAGAGAGACTCCACCATCCTGGGGAAGGATGGGCAAGACAGTGGGAGGATCAGGGAGAGACTTAGCTATACTGGGGGAGGATGAGAGAGAGAGGGGGAGAGACACATATAGCTGTGCATAAGGTCATGGGAGCAGAGAAACATGCTTACAAAGGGTTGCTTGACATGAGGAGTTACACATGATGTATTGCTTTACAATACACCCTATCCACCAATGTATTCTCCTGGAATAGCGCTTCCCTTTCCACAACAATCCTAACCAATTACAATCCAGACCAACTTTCACAGTGGAACGAATGCTTTGCATTATTCCATTTTTTGTGATAGAGTCTCCATGATCCTACAATGGAAGCACAAAATAATATGCTTCATGCCCTAAGTGTTATCATAGTGGTCAAGGACGACCCTTCCAAATGAAAAAATACTACAGTTTACTATAGAATACTACAGTACTTACTATAGAATTCGATAGTAAACTGTAGTATACTGTAAAATACTATTGTAAATACTACAGTATTATCCGCAAAAAAACACTAGTAAATACTACAGCAATGTTTGTAAAAAACACTACAGTCCGCAAAAACACAACACTTTTTAAACTACAGTACTGTATACAAAAACACAACTCTTTTTAAACTACAGTACAGTATATACTACAGTATTTAAAATGCATATACCCTGCCCATTCCCCTCCCCCATATTACAATTTGTGCCACCCATAAGTGAGAAACCTACATGCCAAGTATAGACCATATATTGTGTTCCCTACAGAGCAGAAGCGCTGAACTATCTGTTCAGACCCCAGTCCTACCTTCCCCCTGGTTGTAGTATCTTATCACATACATCTCCTCCCAAAACTTAATCGAGCAAATTCCGCACAATTTTTGTAAATAGGAGATTAGTAAATACTCTCCCACACAGTAACTACTGTATGATTTTGGACCAATGTTAGAAAATATACCGTATATACGGTTATGGAAAATTTGCTCTTTTAGTATTTCTCCAGTAGGTTTCCTGAAGGAGATAATAAAACATAAATACTATAGTAAATACTACAGTCAATTCTGCAAAAACACTACAGTGAATACTATAGTATTTATACCATAGTATACTATACTATTTTTCATGTGGGTTCCCTCTGAGCAAGACCGAGGAATGTAAAGATCTTGTGAATCCACTGTAAAACAATATTCATGAGGTATACTGAATATGTATACCAGATAACAATGACGTGTCATGAAAACATTTGAAAGCAATTCTTCCATCCACCACCGACTTCATTGGCCAAGGATATCATTCCACGGAACCAAAAGGTACAGGAAAACTGGAGCATCGTCTGTCCCTTACAAAACTTCACAAATATGCAGAGAACAAAAAAAGGGTATCTTGGGAAAATTATAAATATCCAAGACTGAAAAAAAACATTGAAATCAAGCAGTGAGGCAGTTATGTAAGGATTAATGCTTCCATGGCAAGATGTTCCATTAATACAAATAACTGTTATTTACTACCTCATTACGTAATAAATACATAAAGATGGGACAGTAAAGAAATCCAAATGAGACCACCACACCTTTATTATGTACAGTACACACTGTCACTGTGTAATGTCAGTTATTATGTACAGTATGCACCACACTGTCACTGTGTAATGTCAGTTATTATATACAGTATACACCACACTGTCACTGTGTAATGTCAGTTATTATGTACTAGTATGCACCACACTGGTCACTTGTGTAATGTCCAGTCTCCTTATCAGCTACAGTTACACGACACTGTCACTGTGTTAATGTCAGTTATTATGTACAGTCATGACACCACACTGTGCTGCGTGTAAATGTCAGTTATGTATGTACAGTATACACCAATCTGTCAACTGTGTAATGTCAGTTATTATGTACAGTAATAGCACCACACTGTCACTGTGGTATGTCAGTTATTTATGTACAGTATTACACCTAAACAGCTGTCACTGTGTAAGTGTTCAGTTTTATTATGTAGCAGTATACACCAGCACTGTCAGCTGGTGTAAGTGTCAGTTATCTTGTACAGTATACACCCAACTGCCTTATGTGTTAATGTCAGTTTATTATGTACAGTATACACACACGGGTCACTGTGTAATGTCAGTTATTATGTACAAGTATACACCACACTGTCACTGTGTAATGTCAGTTATTAAGTGTACAGTATACACCACACTGTCAACTGTGTACATGTCAGTGTATTATGGTACAGTATACACCACACTGCCAACATGTGTAATGTCAGTTCTTATTGTACAGTATAACACCACACTGTCAAACTGTGTAATGTGCAGTTTATTATGTAAGTATGAGCACCACAGCCTGTCACTGTGTAATGTCTAGTTATTATTGTTACATGTATCACGCAGCAGACTGTCACTGTGTAAGTGGTTCAAGTTGTATTATGTAGCAGTCTACACCACACTGTCACTGTGTAATGTCAGTTTATTATGTTACAGGTATACACCATCAGCACTGTCACTGGTTGTAAGATGTCAGTTATTAATGTTACAGTTATACACCACAGGCGCAGCTGTGTAATGTTCAGTTATTATGTAGGCAGTATACACCACAGCGGTCACTGTGTCTGTCAGTTATTGATGTACAGTTATACACACAGCTGTCACTGTGTAATGTCAGTTATTATGTACAGTATATCACACACTGTCATGTGTAATGTCAGGTTATTATGTACAGTATGCACCACACTGCCACTGTTTATGTTCAGTTATTAGTGTACAGTATACCCGAGCACTGGTCATGTGTGAATGTCAGTTTATTATGTATCGTATACACCACACTGTCACTGTGTATGTCAGTTATTATGTACAGTTATCACCAATCTGTCACTGTGTATATGTCAGTTTTCATGTAGCATGTATACGGATCACGCACACTCGCCACTGGTGTAGATGTCAGTTATTATGTACAGTATAACCAACACTGGCCACTGGTGTAATGTCAGTTTCAAAAACAATGAACGGTCTTTCTGCTTGGGAACCATCTAGGCCCCTACATAAGAGGGACTTGCCAGTCTGTCTGTCTCCACTATGTCAGACATTGACTGATCGACAAAGCAAACCAGCCAGCCGTTCCACAGGAGGGAACTACTTTGACCTTGCGGCTACAATGTAAGTATTCTCGAAACCAAACTCACACTACTTTTGTGAATATGGGTCAGGAGTGAAAACAAAGGAATAGAAGATTAGAACAACAAAGGCAGTATCTGTTGGCCCCTCTTCACACAAGGAAGGGAGAAGTGCTCGTCGGAGGCATGTCATGATGACACACTTTAAAACATTCCTAAAATGACTGTAGTGACACAAAAAGGAACCAGCCACACCCCTCCCACCACTACCAACACTGACACACTACTAGGTCACTAGTGAGGCAGTTATCTATGTCAAGAAAGCTGGACTTGAATCCATCAGGACACACTCATGCCTGGGAGTGCTCTGTCCTCTGTGCTCTGTCCTCTGTCCTCTGCTCCAGCTCCTATCTGATCCCAGTCAGTCTGAAGCTCTCAGAGAACCACACATGTCCTCTCTCTCTCCCTGTCTAACTACCAATACAGTAACTTTATATCCTGGATCACTTTATATCCTGGATCACTTTATATCCTGGATCACTTTATTACTAAAGATGTCATTTCCATAGTTAGTTTCTTAGCTGTACAGTAAATTTACTAACATTGGTCCAATATCATGTGGTAGAGTATTTACTAATCTCGTATTTATTAAAATTGTGCGTAATTGCGACAGATGCTCGATTAAGTTCTGGGAGGAGATGTATGTGATAAGATACTACAACCAGGAGCAGAAGCGGGGCAGTAGCTCAACCCCCTTTGATCTGCAAGTCTATGGGCCAAATGTCCCTTCCCCTTTGTAAATTCTAATGATGCTCACACCTGCTAGATTGTGATTTGTCCAACTAATCAGTGACTAAAAACTAGCGCACCAGAACAACTGTTGCTCGTTAGTGTTTGCATCGAAAAGTCTTTGACAGACGTTACAATACCCTTTATGTTACATAGTAAGTACTTCATCTCTCGTGGACAGACTAACATTGGTCAAAGACAAAGCATTTGACAGGTGACACAGTGTAGACAGTGTCTGAGGACTGGGTACAGCAGCTAACTGTGGTACCTTAACTGTCATAGTGCCAGATGATATGAACGATCCATCGCTCCTACAACAGGAATGGACCTCCATCTATTTAAAGCTAGAATCCTTAATGGTGAAACTGCCACGTCCATTTGCGATATTACAACAACAAAGTAATTACTGCAAACAACTAACACAGTTTTTCCCCCTTGGACATCATTGCAGACGTGACAGAACAGCAGCATGCCAGTATATGTACTGCAAAAAGTATTGATGCGCTACGCTCCCCCAGCACTCCCCACCTTCCCCAGCCCTCCCCACCTCCCCCAGCACTCCCAACCTCCAGAGCACTCCCACCTCCAGCCTCCCCCTCCAGCACTCCCCTCCCGCACTCAACCTCCCACACCCCACTCCCACCTTCCTCCCCCAGCATCCCAACATACTCAGCACTCCCACACTCCCCCAGCACTCCCAACCTCGCCAGCATCCCAACCTCTTCCCCAGCACTCCCAACCTCCCCAGCCTCCCAACCTCCCCAGCAACGTCCCAACCTCCCAGAACTCCACCTCCCCAGCCACTCCCAACTACTCAGCACTCCCAACCTCCCCCAGACTCCAACCTCCCAGCACTTCCAACCTCCCCAGCCCACTCCACTCCCCCAGCACTCCCATACCTACTCAGCACTCTCCAACCTCCCCAGACTACTCCCACCTCCCCCAGCACTGTCCCAACTCCCACCACTCCACCCCGTCCCAGCACTCCAACTACTTCAGCCATTGTGCCCAACCTCCTCCACGCATTCCCAACCCACCCAGCACTCCCAACCTCCCCCAGCTACATCCCACCTCTCCAGCACTCCCACTCCCTCAGCACTCCCTAACCTACTCAGCACTCCCAACCTCCCCAAGCACTCCCATCTCCCCAGGCACTCCCAACCTCCCCGCATCCACCCCAGCACATCCAACTCCCCTAGCAACTCCCAACCTCCAGCACTCCCACCTCCCCCGCACATCCAATCTCCCCAGCACTTCCAACCTCTCCAGCACTCAACCTCCAGTCACCCATCTCCCCCAGCAACTCCCCCTCACCCAGCACTCCCAACCTATCAGCACTCCCAACCTCCCCGCACCTCCGCGCACCTCTCCCAGCACTCCACCTACTCCCCAGCACTCCCAACCTACTCAGCACTCCCATACCTCCCCCACGCACTCCCCACCTCTTCGCCAGACTTCCACCTCCCCAGCACTTTCCAACCTACTCAGCACTCACCAACTTCCCCCAGCACTCCCACCTCCCCAGCACTTCCCACCCTCCCCAGGCACTCCCAACTACTCAGACACTCCCAACCTCCCCAGCACTCCCACCCTCCCAGCCACTCCCAACCTACCAGCACTTCCCAACCTCCCAGCTTCATCATGCTTTACTCCCACTTATCCAACGTCCCAGCACTTCCCACCTTACCCCAGACTCCCAACCTCCCCCAGCACTCCCAACCTCCCCAGCACTCCCAACCTCCCCCAGCACTCTCCACTCAGTTCCCACTCCCGGCACCCACCTCCGAGCGACTCCCAAACCTACCCCAGCACTTCCGCACCTCGCCTCCCAACTGCCACTCCCACTCTCCCCTAGCCTCCCAACACTCCCTCCAGCACTGCTGCACCTCCCCAGGCCAATCCCAGCACTCCAACCTCCCCCAGCACTTCCCAACCTCCCAGCATCCACCTCTCCACCAGCAACTCCCCCCACCACCCACACCCCACCTCCCCCAGCACTCAACCTCCCAGCACTCCCATCCAGCACTCCCCACCTCCCAGCCACTCCCACTCCCCAGCACTCCCAACCTCCCCAGCCACTCCGCACCTGCCCCAGCACTCCCAAACCTCCTCCAGCACTCCCACCTCCCCAGCACTCCCAACCTCCAGCACTTTGGCATCCTCCCCAGCACTCCCCAACCTCCCCCAGCACTTCCCAACCTCCCCAGCACTCCCAACCTCCCAGCACTCCCAACCTCCCCAGCACTCAACCCCCAGCACTCCCACCTCCCCAGCACTCCCAACACCCAGCACTCCCACCTCCCACACTCCGCACTCCCCCAGCACTCCCACCTCCCCAGCACTCCCACCTCCCCAGCACTCCACCTCCCGAGCACCCACCTCCCCCAGCAGACTCCACCTCCCCAGCACTCCACTCCCCAGCACTCCCACACATCCCTCAGCACTCCCACCTCCCCAGCACTCCCACCTCCCCAGCACTCCCAACCTGCCCCAGCACTCCCACTCCCAGCATCCCATCTTCCCCAGCAACTCCCACTCCCCCAGCACCTCCACATCCCCGCCACTACCCCCCACAGCACTCCACACACCCTCCCCAGCACTCCCAACCTACTCAGCACTCCCAACCTCCCCCAGCACTCCCACCTCCCCAGCACTCCCCCAGACTCCAACCTACTCAGCACTCCCATCCTCCCAAGCACTCCCAACCTCCAGCACTCCACCTCCAGCACTCGCCACTCCCCCAGCACTCCCAACCTACTCAGGCACTCCCAACCTCCCCCAGCACTCCCACCTCCCAGCACTCACCGCATCCCACCTCCCCCAGCACTCAACCTCCAGCACCACCTCCCAGCACTTCCTCCACCTCATCCAGCATCCCAATCCTCCCCCAGCACTCTCCAACCCCCCCACGACCCAACCTCCCAGCACTCCACCTCCCCCAGCACTCCCAACTCCCCCAGCACTCCCCTCCAGCACTCCCAACCTCCCACGCCACTCCGCAACCTGCCCCAGCACTCCAACCTCCTCCAGCACTCCCACTCCCCCAGCACTCCCAACCTCCCCCAGCATCCCAACCTCCCCAGCATCTCACCAACCTCCCCCAGCACTCTCCCAACCTCCCCAGCACTCCCAACACTCCCAGCACTCCACCTCCCCCAGACTCCCAAACCTCCCCAGCACTCCCACCTCCCCGTAGCACTCCCACCTCCCCCAGCACTCCCAACCTCCCCAGCACCCCGCACTTGCCCCAGCACTCCCAACGCTCCTCTCAGCACTCCCACCTCCCCAGCACTCCCAACCTCCCCAGCACTCTGCACTCCCCCAGCCTCCCAACCTCCCCAGCACTCCCAACCTCCCAGCACCCCAACTCCCCAGGCACTCCCCTCCCAGCACTCCCAACCACCCAGCACTCCCACCCAGCCCCACCCCCCCAGCACTCCCACTCCCCCAAACTCCCACCTCCCCAGCACGCCACTCCGCCCATCACCCCTCACACTCCCACCTCCCGCCACTCCCACCTCCAGCACTCCCCAGCCACTCCCCCAGCACTCCCACCTCCCCCAGCACTCCCACCTCCCCCAGCCCTACCTCCCCAGCCCTCCCCACCTCCCCACATCCCACTCTCCCCAGCACTCCCACCTCCGCCAGCACTCCCACCTCCCCAGACACTCCCACCTCCCCAACTCCCACCTCCCCCAGCACTCCCCACCTCCCCCAGCACTCCCACCTCCCCCAGCACTCCCACCTCTGCTTCGTCTACAAAAACAACAATGTTTGAGGGGCGGTCAGTGGCGCTGTTTCCCCTACTGTGGATTCCATCTTTAAATGGAAATGTACGTTTGGGAAATGTGTTTTTCCCCTGTTGTGATGATGCTCCTATAGCAGCTTCTAACAGCTTGCTGAGTGAGGGGGGAAGTCTGATTCATCCATCAGCCAGTGTGTCACCATATTTGACGCATTTCCGAGACGGAGCTCAGTGCTTGGCTTGAACACACTCAGCAAACAAAATCCTGGAAACTGTTTCCTCTTCAAATGAAAAATGAACTATTGGCATCTCCGACCCTGGCTGGCCCTGGGGTGGCACAACATTGCACTACAGTCGATGCCACGCAGAGGGGTCCGATTTTTACCACCCTTTCTGGGGAGAAAGCGAAGCTGGCA
>NC_036875.1:33632890-33636354 GCF_002910315.2 Salvelinus sp. IW2-2015 | reverse complement strand
AACCTCCCCCAGCCCACTCCCAGACGCCCAACCTCCCAGCACTCCCCACCCTCCACCCAGCACTCCCACCTCCCCCAGCACTCCACCTGCTCCCCAGCCACTCCCAACCTCCCCAGCCACTCCGCACCTGCCCCAGCACTCCCGAAACCTCCACACTACTCCAGCACTCCCACCTCCCAGCACTCGCACCTCCCCAGGCACTCCCCACACCCTCCCCCAGCACTTCCCAACCTCCAGCCACTCATCCAACCTCCCCAGCCATGCCCACCTCCCCAGCACTCCCACACCCCCAGCACTCCCACCTCCCCCAGCACTCCCAAACCTCGCCCAGCACTCCCAACCTCCCCAACACTCCCACCTCCCCCAGCCACTCCACCTCCCCAGCACTCCCACCTCCCCAGCACTCCACCTCCCCCAGCACCCCAGCCTCCCCCCAGCACTCCACTCCCCCAGCACTCCCAACCTCCCCAGCACTCCCACACCTCCCTCAGCACTCCCCACCTCCCCAGCACTCCCAACCTTCCCCAGCACTCCCAACCTCCCCAGCACTCCCAACCTCCCCAGCAACTCCCATCTCCCCAGCACTCCCACCTCCCCGCAGCACTCCAACCTCCCCCAGCACTCCCACCTCCCCCAGCACTCCCACCTCCCCCAGCACTCCCAACCTACTCAGCACTCCAACCTCCCCCAGCACTCCCAACTCCCCCAGCACTTCCACCTCCCCCAGCACTCCCAACCTACTCAGCACTCCCAACCTCCCCCAGCACTCCCAACCTCCCCCAGCACTTCCACCTCCCCCAGCACTCCCACCTCCCCACGCACTCCCAACCTACTCAGCACTCCCAACCTTCCCCCAGCACTCCACCTCCCCCAGCACTCCCAACCTACCAGCACTCCACCTCCCCCAAGCACTCCCAACCTCCCCCAGCACTCCCAACCTACTCAGCACTCCCAACCTCCCAGCACTTCCCAACCTCCCCCAGCACTCCCAACCTCCCCCAGCACTCCCACTCCCCAGCACTCCCAACCTCCCCCAGCATCCCACCTCCCCCAGCACTCCAACCCCAGCACCTCGCACCTGCCCCAGCACTCCCAACCTCCTCCAGCAGCTCCCACCTCCCCAGCACTCACCTTCCCAGCATTCCCAAACCTCCCCAGCACTCCCACCTCCCCCAGCACTCCCAACCTCCCCAGCCACTCCCAACCACCCCAGCACTCCACCTCCCCAGCACTCCCAACCTCCCAGCACTCCCACCTCCCCCAGCACTCCCACCTCCCCCGCACTCCCAACCTCCCCAGCACCCCGCACTTGCCCCAGCACTCCCAACCTCCTCCAGTCACTCCCCCACCTCCCCCAGCACTCCCAAACCTCCCCAGCACTCCACCTCCCCCAGCACTCCCAACCTCCCCAGCCACTCCCCAACCTCCCCAGCACTCCCAACCTCCCCCCAGCCTTCCCAACCTCCCCAGCACTCCCAACCACCCCAGCACTCCCACCCCCCCAGCACTCCCAACCTCCCCAGCACTCCCACCTCCCCCCAACAACTCCCACCTCCCCCAGCCACTCCCACCTCCCCAGCACTCCCACCTCCCCCAGCACTCCCACCTCCCCCAGCACTCCCCACCTCCCCAGCACTCCCACCTCCCCAGCACTTCCACCTCCCCCAGCACTTCCACCTCCCTCAGCACCTCTCCCACCTCCCCAGCACTCCCACCTCCCGCCAGCACCTCCCACCTCCCCCAGCACCCCCACCTCCCCCAGCAACTCCCACCTCCCCAAACTCACACACCTCCCCCAGCACTCCCACCTCCCCCAGCACTCCCACCTCTGCTTCGTCTACAAAACAATAACAATGTTTGAGGGGCGGTCAGTGGCGCTGTTTCCCCTACTGTGGATTCCATCTTTAAATGGAAATGTACGTTTTGGGAAATGTGTTTTCCCCGTGTGATGATTGCTCCTATAGCAGCTCTAACAGCTTGCTGAGTGAGGGGGGGAAGTCTGATTCATCCATCAGCCAGTGTGTCACCATATTTGACGCATTTCCGAACGGAGCTGCAGTGCTTGGCTTGAACACACTCCAGCAAACAAAATCCTGGAACTGTTTCCTCTTCAAATGAAAAATGACATTGGCATCTCCGACCCTGGCTGGCCCTGGCCGGTGGCACAACATTGCACTACAGTCGATGCCCACGCAGAGGGGTCCGATTTTTACCACCCTTTCTGGGGAGAAAAGCGAAGCTGGCAGATGCACTGATAAAGTCCAGAATGTGGTTGTATCTCTTTGCATCTTCAAAACAATTCACTCTGTATCATCTATCGTCTCACTTCCGAAAACGGCAGCCATTGACACCTACAGACCTGTGATAAGCACTAATAACAACAGTCTACAGGAATATAGGAGCTATTCTGGAGCAGAGATGCCTTGGAGAAGTAACAACAAGACGTCCTCTCACAGAACAGATGGTGTAAACAAATAGGCTTGGACAGATCTTGAAGATCTTGAGCCCCACGTAAGCAGAACATACAGGAATATAGAAGGTTCATGACCGTATAATAGTAGTGTAATAACAGTGTCATTTCAGTGTACAGGAAGACAGATGGAGCGAGAGTGTAAAAAGGCCTGTTAGATCCCTGCTCAGTGTGAATCTATACTCCCCTTTCCCTCCCTACACTCCCCACCAAGCCCCAACACAGGGTTCTCTTACTGATGCCCATCACACGTCAACGTAAAGCTGGGTTGCTCCATAGCAATGAAGGATAATGGTTATGTTTATGAAGACCTATTTTAGCTCTGCGTAGGTCGACAGACACTATCTCCATACACTGATAGGACTGCGGCATTGCTCAGTTTTAGACCTCAAGGTTCTCTGATCGTCTGCGTTCCTATGTGTGTGTTGTCTTTACTACACGTTTCCCTCGGATAGAAAGAGAGTGAGAGGAGAAAACAACAGAGCGAGAGAAGGAAAATGGTGAGACGCTTTCCTTTTAAATGAGACAAAATGTTTGCAGCTCTCTGTTCCAAGGGGCTTACAGAAGGATACATTAAGCAATCACAACCTTAAAGGGAAGGCTAGGGCTCTGCTGGCTAAACACACACACACAGCAGAGTTACAACGTTTACTGGCTAATCAGTCATCCACAGGCATGGTAGATGGTTGAGAGAGAGCCCTGGATGTCCAGATCAGTGGATGTTCAATGATATGGAATGAAGGAAGGAATGGTTCCTCTGCCTGTTCTCCTTCAGTGGCATCATACAAAGCCAGACAGAGAACCGTACAGAGAAGCTACAGAGAACTGTGCAGAGAACCTACAGAGAACCAAGAGAACCTACAGAGAACCTACAGAGAACCAAGAAAACCCACAGAGAACCAAGATAACCTACAGAGGACCAAGAGAACCTACAGAGAACCAAGAGAACCTACAGAGAACCAAGAGAATCTACAGAGAACCAAGAGAAACAAGA
>NC_036875.1:33631114-33632625 GCF_002910315.2 Salvelinus sp. IW2-2015 | reverse complement strand
GAGAAAGAGAACCAAGATAATCTACGAGAACCAAGAGAACAAGAAGAATCTACAGAGAACAAGAGAAGCAGAGATCTACGAGAACCAAGAGAATCTACAGAGACCAAGAGAACCTAAGAGAACCAAGAACCTACAGAGAACCAAGAGAATCTTACAGGAGACAAGAGAACCAAGAGAAATTACAGAGACCAAGAGATCTACAGAGAACCAAGAGAAACGCTACAGAGAAACCAAGAGAACAGGCAGTTAGGAGGTGACAGTACACAGAGACACTGCGTCCATCTTCTCTCATCACCTTCCCTCCATCCTCCTCTCCTCCCCCCCTCCCTCCCTCCCTCTCTCCATGGTCCACCCACCTTACTCTGTTGGCCAACTCAACAGAGGAAACCAATATACATGCTGAACTCCTCGCAGCCTCCAACCCTGTGTGTGTGTGTGTGTGTGTGGTGTTGTGTGTGTGTGTGTGTGGTGTGTGTGTGTGTGTGTGTGTGTGTGTGTTGGTGTGTGTGTGTGTGTGTGTGTGTGTGTGTGTGTGTGAGTGAGTGAGTGAGTGCATTTTGTGTGTGTGTTTGCATGTTCAACCAGCATCAACTGTGTGGTTCTGTCAATACACAGGCATCTCTCTCTATCTCACACACGCAAACAATGAGAGAATAACAGCACCGTACAGGCAGTTACCACTGCTTACATGGTCTACCCTTACACTACAACCCCTTACTCACCGCCTCCGAATCTTCCAATCCATGTAGGTACAAATTATCATACATGGAGGTTTGATATTCCAACAAGCACCTCTTGAGAATTGACAAAAATAGCAAGGATGGCTTGAAGCACCAGAGATGGATTAACAGGGGTTACATTCCCTCTAGATAGAAAACAACAACACCAAAGCAGAAATTAGAAACAGGTGGAGCTTTTCTTCTTGTTCTCCTCCCTGAGCCTTGATGGTGAATTAGATGGTTTTCCCCCCTAGCTTAAAGAATTGTCCTTATTTCCATCATCTTAATAAGGCAACGCAGAGCTTCAGTTATCCTCAGATGCTGCTGTCTAGATCCAGACCTGGCATTTTATCTCCCTTCCAAACAGAGAGCAGGAGAGGAGAGCCAACCATTCCTCAATCACAGGCTGATGACAGAGCAGGGAGGCAGGCTTCTGATTGGCTGCTTCATGCTCCAGTCAGCTTGGAAGAGCATTCTCACTGATGGAGAATAAGGAAATGAGAGAAAAGAAAAGGAGATGAGGGGATAGGAAAGGAAGAGGAGAGGAGAAGGGTCTGTAGCAGCAGACTTTCCCCTCCACCTCTGACAGTGGTTTCTTGTATTTCTTTACCAGTGTCTAATACCCTGTGTTGTATTCTCTCCATCTCTCTCTCTCTTTCCCTCTATCCGTCTCTCTCTTTACCTCTATCCCACCCCCTCTCTCTCTTCACTTCTATCCCCTCCTCTCTCTTTACCTCTATCCCCTCCCCTCTCTCTTTACCTCTATCCCACCCCCTCTCTCTCTTCACTTCT
>NC_036875.1:33628888-33630541 GCF_002910315.2 Salvelinus sp. IW2-2015 | reverse complement strand
TCCCCCTCCCCTCTCCTTTACCTCTATCCCCTCCCCTTCTCTCTTACCTCTATCCCCTCCCTCTCTCTTTACCCCTATCCCCTCCCCTCTCTCTTTACCTCTATCCCCTCCCCTCTCTTTCCCTCTATCCCCCTCCTCCTTCTCTTTACCTCTATCCCCTCCCCTCTCCTCTTTACCTCTATCCCCTCCCCTCTCTCTTTACCTCTATCCCCTCCCTCTCTATTTTTATTTTCCTCTGTCATTAGGTGGTTTGCTGAAGAGGTGAGTGTGTGTGTGTTTGATCTCCTAACCTAATCACAGGTTAACAACCCCCCCCCCCGGCACCCCGCCACACACACACACTGTCACATCATTCACACACACAGCATCATGCCATACATGAATCATTACAAATTGGATCTTGACCCATGTTGATCCTCACAGTGTTGATCCTCACAGTGTTGATCCTCACAGTGTTGATCCTCACAGTGTTGATCCTCACAGTGTTGATCCTCACAGTGTTGATCCTCAGTGTTAATCATCACAGTGTTGATCCTCACAGTGTTGATCCACACAGTGTTAATCATCACAGTGTTGATCCTCACAGTGTTAATCATCACAGTGTTGATCCTCACAGTGTTGATCCTCAGTGTTAATCATCACAGTGTTGATCCTTACAGTGTTGACCCACACAGTGTTGATCATCACAGTGTTGATCCTCACAGTGTTCCAATACCCAGGTTCTGTGTTAAACCATCTTCATGGACCCACTGGGACCATAAAACACCCAACATGCAGTCTACATATTCACTAGGTCATTAGAATCGGAAGGGATCAAAGGGTCAAGAAAAAAATATCACAAAAAAGACAAATGAATGTGTATAGACTAATCTCATGTGATATACAATTAGACATAAATCAAATGTTATTTTATAATGATGCAATATATTCATGGTATATTTTTGGTCATTTCTGATTCCATTTCTAGAAACGTATAAATTTTCAAACAAGTGTTTCCGTTTGCTTTAATCAAGTTAAATTGCAGTGAAACACATCACATTGTGTGGGTTCCTTTCTAAAGGCATGGTGGAAGACTGGAGCAATATCGCCCTCTAGTAATGAAGAGACGTACAGCAGGTGCAACTGCTACAAACTGGCCATCCTCTAGTCCAGGGTCTCCCAAAGTCGGTCCTGGCGCCCCCCCCCCCGGGTGCACGTTTTGGTTTTGCCCTAGCACTACACAGCTGATTCAAATAGTCAAAGCTTGATGATGAGTTGGTTATTTAATCAGATGTGTAGTGCTGGGGGGTTCAGAGGTGCTTCAACATTTTTTGAAATTGACAGTCCTCCTGTGACCCAAATCCTCCTCCAACAACCCAAATTAAGAAGAAATAATGTGTGATCACATGCCCAGGGCCCCACTTTGGGTCCTGACCCATAGTTGAAAAACCGGTGCTCACCCGGACAGGTTTGAGTCTCTCCTACCCCACCCTTTTAGGATACTGGGGAGGAAGAGGAGTGTTCATCCTTTCCACATCCCCCCACTGTGGTAAACCCTGAGATCCACCCCCCACCTCTGTGGTAAACCCCTGAGATCCACCCCACACCTCTGTGGAAACCCCTGAGATCCACCCCCCACCCGCACCATCTCAGGTGGTAAAACCCCTTAGTCCG
>NC_036875.1:33620746-33628863 GCF_002910315.2 Salvelinus sp. IW2-2015 | reverse complement strand
CCTGTGTAAACCCTGAGATCCACCCCCCACCTCTGTGGTAAACCCCTGAGATCCACCCCACACCTCTGTGGAAACCCCTGAGACCACCCCCCACCTCTGTGGTAAATCCTGAGATCCACCCCCACCTCTGTGGTAACCCCTGAGAGCACCCTCCCCCCACCTCTGTGGTAAATCCTGAGATCCACCCCACACCTCTGTGGAAACCCCTCGCGAGATCCACCCCCCACCTCTGTGGTAAACCCTGAGATCCACCCCCACCTCTGTGGTAACCCTGAGATCCACCCCACACCCTTGTGGAAACCCCTGAGATCCACCCACCCACCTCTGTGGTAACCCCTGAGATCCACCCCCCACCTCTGGGTAAACCCCTGAGATCCACCCCCCACCTCTGTGGTAAACCCCTTGAGATCACACCCCACCTCTGTGGTAACCCCTGAGATCCACCCCCACCTCTGTGGTAAACCCCTGAAGATCCACCCCACCTCTGTGGTAAAACCCTGAGATCCACCCCCCCCACCTCTGTTAAGTTATAGCATGGCATAAAAGGGACAATCAACTCAGGGTCTATGGCGCTCACTGGAAAATAATGCAACCCTGTGGAAGGTCAGTTCACCCTGCTAGAGCGTCGTGGAACACACCTTCCACGTCGTCCATTATTTTCCATAGAACGCATAGCCCCTCATTGATTATACCTTACATAATACATACAGACTATAAAGACCAGCTAAAACCACCTATAACTTAAACTAGAGTTGAGCTGAATGTACAGTATTCTAAGGTGTGAGATTATATGGCCTATGTTCAGTAGTATCTAGAAGCAGGCAGCAGAGAGCATTCGTGACTACAGATGACCAGGGAGAAAAACCCTGCTGCACCAAGAGCTGACACTCTGCCTGAATAGCTGACTGTACTATAATGTATTTAATCTAATCTGAATTAGGGTTCAAAATCAATTAGATTTTCAAAAGGGTAAGGATTTTGTGGTCAATGCACTCTATGAGATGTCAATGTAAGGGAGAGTGGGGTAAATTGAGCCAAAGGGGTGACATTCTAGACGATCTGTGCTTCCAACTTGTGGCAACAGTTTGGGGAAGGCCCTTTCCTGTTTCAGCATGACAATGTCCCTGTGCACAATGCGGTCCATACAGAAATGATTTGTTGAGATCGGTGTGGAAGAACTTTTTATTTTTATTTTTTATTTATTTTTTCTCTTTTTAATTTTTTTTTCCCATTTTCTCCCCCCTTTTTGTGGTATCCAATCGCTAGTAATTACTATCTTGTCTCATCGCTCAACTCCCGTACGGGCTCGGGAGACGAAGGTCGAAAGCCATGCGTCCTCCGAAGCACAACCCAACCAAGCCGCACTGCTTCTTAACACAGCGCGCCTCCAACCCGGAAGCCAGCCGCAATGTGTCGGAGGAACACCGTGTACCTGGCCCCCTTGGTTAGCGCGCACTGCGCCCGGCCCGCCACAGGAGTTTGCTGGAGCGCGATGAGACAAGGATATCCCTACCGGCCAAACCCTCCCTAACCCGGACGACGCTAGCCCAATTGTGCGTCGCCCCACGGACCCTCCGGTCGCGGCCGGCCTGCGACAGAGCCTTGGCGCGAACCCAGAGACTCTGGTGGCGCAGTTAGCACTGCGATGCAGTGCCCTAGACCACTGCGCCACCCGGGAGGCCGGTGTGGAAGAACTTGACTGGCCTGCACAGAGCCCCTGACTTCAACCCCATCGGACACTTTGGATGAACTCGAGGTGAGGAAGGGGTAAGGAGAGGCGGTGAAAGGGGTGAGGATGGGGTGAGAGTGGGGAGCTGTGTCCATAGCCTCATGAAGAAGAAACTCCTGAATAAACTGTTCCAGAGTTCAGCCATGCGACCTACGAAAGAGGGATTAACCGTAGAAATCAGCTCCAGGTAATCCGTTCCCTATAGCTGCTGATGTATAACTGAAAGAAAAAAATAGGCTAACTGGATGGCTTTATTTAAGACAATTGTCTAAGTCCAAATGGCACCCTATTCCCTATATATGCACTACTTTTGACCGACCCTATGGGCACTGATCAAAAGTAGTGCACTATGTAGGCAGGGAATAGGGTGCCATTTTGGGAACAACATCTATTGTGATTTAGAAAGGAAATGACATCTCGGGGCAACATTCAGTCAATTCAGACGAGCTTCCTGGGATCGCTTCACCCCAAATTGTGATTTATTTTGGTGGTGAATAAATGTTGAAGCCCATTCAATTAGAAAATCTAAATATGAACCCTCCCTTCCCAACTCAGACGATCATGATGTAACCTTTGAGCCCCAGAAAAATCATGGCTGGAAAGTTTTCTGTCCAGTACCTAGGATGAGATAAATGATCTCATCTGAGTATTAGTCACTACTGAATTAGGCAAAGGAGCTGAGCAGAGAGTAAGAACAGTAGAGTAGTACTTTATTGATCCCATCTTTGGAAAGTGTTTTTAATTATGACTCACGTTGTCACGCCCTGGCCATAGAGAGGTTTTTATTCTCTATTTTGGTTAGGCCAGGGTGTGATCTAGGGTGGCATGTCTTGTTTATATTTCTTTGTTTGAGTGTTGTTCCCAATCAGAGGCAGCTGTCTATCGTTGTCTCTGATTGGGAATTCATACTTAGGCAGCCCTTTTTCCCACCTGTGTTTTGTGGAAAGTTGTTTTCTGTTTTGTGTCTGCCACCTGACAGAACTGTTCGTTTTGTTCTACTTTGTTATTTTTGTTTCGGTGTTCAGTTTGATTAATATCTATGAACGCTTACCACGCTGCCCTTTGTCTCCTATTTTCATACGACGAGCGTTACATCACTACTAACAGAACCAAATACTGAACGGGGATGTCTTTAATACTGTAGTGTAACAATAATAGAACTGGTAGGCTGTCAGACAGAGTTAGCCAGGGATGCGGATTGTGGAACTACTGTTCATTCAGTCTTGACTCAATAATACCACCTCAGATCAACTAAAGTCAGCCTGCTACCATGGGAATCACATGGGATGGGATTATTTCATTATTTACAGTTTGTTGGTACATCCCGCAAAGACGCAATGTCATTTCAGTCTGTTAACATCCCTTTTTCTTTATTTCAGTAAAGGGTTTGTCGTGAGCGTAAAAACATGTTCATGGGAACAGAGCCAGACTAAGAGACGCGATCAGGGTCATAGGTCAGATTGGAACACGTAATTTTCCCATAGAACTTTAATTACTCATTGTAAATTCTATGACTATCCCATCATAAAGCCCAACACCTGAACATCTGGATACAGGAAGCTCACGTGGACGCCACTGTTTCAAGACACAGCATCTGGGGGTGTAGCGATGAACAAATTAAATGCTGCTGCCAATTCGCTTGAACAGTCTGAATCATTTCACCTTTTCACGAACGTGTCCATTATCTCTCCTCCTCTCTTGACTCTGTCTTCTCTAGCTCGATTCTTTCTCCTCATTAGCCTCTTCAGAAACACTCCATCCTTCCTCATTACTCTCAACCCTCCTTTCTGTCCCTACAACCCTCCAGACACCATTCTCTTCTGGGAGGAGATTACTGTCCAATCACAATACCAGCTCAGAGACCCCTGGTCTGAACAGGCTGTGGAGTTTAGGTACATTTTAAAGATCACCCAAGATCTGTCATCTCTTAGACACTGTCATGCTCATACATGACTAACACCCTAAACGCAACACACCAGCAGAAATCCACTTTTCAAGCTGAAAGAAGATGGGCAGAGTTTACCTCATGAATTTTGCACAATGATGTAAGTCAATAAGTCATCGTTATTAGTCAAAGTGATATATTTTGGGCTTGAGTGACAAACCGAACTGCCCTCTTCATGCATATTATGCCAATGAACGGTTGTCTTTTCCTATGGAAATGACGTTTCAAATTATTTTTTGCCCATGTTTCTTTTAGGGTTGGGTTACGCACCCACCAGCATGGGCATTGTTTTAATTAATCAGAACACCAGGAGGCATGAAAAAATGTGTGCGTCAAACGACTGAGTTGAGCAACACATAATAATTGTCCTTTAGCAGCAGGAAATATGTGGCTCCCATAGACACCAATCGCAATAGCAGCTGGGTTCTGGTCTACCTTAGTTCACTGAACTTTTCATTGAATCCAGAAAAAAACACAGCGAGTGGGGCGTCTCGCTTCCTCTTCTGTCTCTGGTATCTCTGGCTGCCTGAGCCATGGATGCAATTAAAATAGCGGTCAACGTTCATAATCTTTGGATTGCCGACACTAGTCACACCTTGGAAGACATAAGCTTGGACTGTGGCTACAAAAGCCTATAGGAGGCTCTTTCCCATCGATCCATCAAACACATTTGGTGGTGTCATCATAGTTGTTTATGACTTGTGGTGCAGACTCGCTGCAGGTGGAACAAAATGTACATTTGCGCCTTTTTTTCAATTAATGATTTTAAATGTCATTGATAAAACAGAGAAGTGTGCAAAATATTTTTTTCAGTGTAACCGTTTAAAGTAACTTTGTGGGATTCACCAGGTTCATATAAAATAACTATGCATGTTTGATATTGTTGATTATAGCATGTGCCTGCATCCTGGGAATAGGGGAGTGTGTTACAGTCGTTGGCCAAAAGTTTTTGAGAATGCCACAAATATTATTATTTCACAAAAGTCTGGCTGCCGTCAGTTTGTATGAATGGCAATTTGCATATATTGCCCATCGAATGTTATGAAGAGTGATCAGATAAATTGCAATTAATTGGCAAGTCCACTCTTTGCTCATGCAATGAACTGAATCCCCGAGCAAAATTCGCAATGCATTATTCAGCCCTTGCCACAAAAGGCGCCAGCTGACATCATGTCCAAGTGATTCTCTTCGTTAACACAGGTGTGAAGTGTTGACGAGGGACAAGAGGCTTGAGATCACTCTGCTCATGCTACATTGAGTGTCGAATAACAGACTGGAAGCTTCAAAAGAAGGGTGGTGCTTGGATGCATCGTTCTTTCCTCTGTCAACCATGGTTACCTGCAAGGAAACCACGTGGTTGTCGTCATTGCTTTAAGACAAAACAGGTTTCCACAGGCAGGATATTGCTGACAGTAAGATTGCCACTAAATCAACCATTTCATTGGATCAATCAAGAACTTCCAAGGAGAGCGGCTGTTCAATTGTTGTGAAGAAGGCTTCAGGGCGCCCAGACAGTCCAAGCATAGCGCCCAGGACGTCTCCTAAAGTTACGATTCAGGACCGCTGGGTCCTAGTTGATAGTTGGGAACCGCAAAGTACACGAGTTGCTCAGGAATGGCAGCAGGCAAGGGTTGTGAGTGCATCTGCACGCACGGAGATGGCGATAGACTTTTTGGAGGATGGCCCTGGTGTCAAGACAGGGCAGTAAAGCAAGGCCGACTTCTCTCGACTCAGGAAAAACATCAGGGACAGAACTGATCTTTCTGCAAAAGGTAAGCAGGGGGATTTGGGAAACCCCTGCCTGAGGAGAAACCTTGGGGGGGGGTAAAGTCCATTTTCTCTGATGAATCCCTTTTCGATGTTTGGAGCATCTGGAAAAAAGCTTGTCCCGGCCAGAAGACAAGGTGAGTCTACATCAGTCCTGTGTCATGCCAACAGAGTAAAGCATCCTGAGACCATGTCATGTGTGGGTTGCTCTCAGTCAGGGAGTGGGCTCACTCAACAATTTTGCCTAAGAACACAGCCATGAATAAAGAATGGTACACAACACTCCTCCGAGAGCAACTTTCTTCCCAACCATCCAGGACGAGTTTTGGTGACGAGGCAATGCCTTTTCCAGCATGATGAGCACATAGAGGCAAAATTGATAACTAAATGGCTCGGGAACAAAACATCGTATTTGGGTCGCATGGCCAGAAAACTCCCCAGAAACCTTAATCCCATGAGAACCTTGTGGTCAATCCTCAAGAGCGGGTGGACAAACAAAACCCCACAAATTCTGAGCAAACCCAAGCATTGATTATGCAAGAATGGGCTGCCCATCCAGTCAGGATGTGGCCCAGAAGTTAATTGACAGCATGCCAGGGCGGAATGCAGAGGTCTTCGACAAAAAGAAGGGTCAACCACTACAAATATCGACTCTTTGCATTAACTTCATGTAATTGTCAATAAAAGCCTTTGACACTTAATGAAATGCTTTGTAATTATAACGTCAGTATTCCATAGTAACATTGACAAAATATTAAAGACACTGAAGCAAGCAAACTTTGGTGGAAATTAATATTTGAGTCATTCTTCAAAACCTTTTGGCCACGCCTGTACTTAAGTTGACCTGATGCCCGGGCTCAAATCATTTTGATGCACTATGAGAGGTAGACACGCTTTTTCTGTCGTCCTTCGTAAAAAGTTTGATTCTTTTAAGCACAAAGTCAGACACATTGTGTTTTTGTTTCATTCGAATAATGTTGTAATATTTTAGAGTTACTCATAAGTGTACCTGGTATTGTTTTAAGATGTAATTGTAATCTTTTAGGAATAATCATTAACATCTGCACTTTAAACATGTGGTTACTAGTGCTTATGTGTATGTGTGGAACGATAGCTAGCTCCCTCTAATGATCCCAGTCCCTTGTTGTATTGTTGCGTCTAATTGTAGAAAGAGTGCTTATAAACTGTTTTTGTATTTTCTTTGATGCAGGTATGTTGGTTTTATTATGTAAAAATATATGTTCATGTTGTTTGATAAATAATAGGAAGAGGCTGTTTACTGCATGTTTATATCAAGTTATTTTTTTATATTTCAAAATAAAAGTTTTTGCTGGTAATGTAACGGATTAGTTGCGGTTGTTTTTGTAAATCCACTTCATTAACCCAGATATATGTATCCGTTACTCCAAACCTGAATGATAACAGAGAACACAGAATATATGAAAAGGTGTCCGTTGCGTATGTCCAAAATTCAATGACCATATTCTGGCAACCGGACAAAGTTTCACTGGAATTAAACCCCACCTCTGTGGTAAACCCCTGAGATCCACCCCCACCTCTGTGGTAAACCCCTGAGATCCACCCCCCCCACCTCTGTTAAGTTATAGCAATGGCATAAAAGGGACAATCAACTCAGGGCTCTATGCGCTCACTGGAAAATAATGCAACCCTGTGGAAGGTCAGTTCCACCCTGCTAGAGCGTCGTGGAACACACCTTCCACGTCGTCCATTATTTTCCATAGAACGCATAGCCCCTCATTGATTATACCTTACATAATACATACAGACTATAAAGACCAGCTAAAACCACCTATAACTTAAACTTAGAGTTGAGCTGAATGTACAGTATTCTAAGGTGTGAGATTATATGGCCTATGTTCAGTAGTATCTAGAAGCAGGCAGCAGAGAGCATTCGTGCACTACAGATGACCAGGGAGAAAAACCCTGCTGCACCAAGAGCTGACACTCTGCCTGAATAGCTGACTGTACTATAATGTATTTATATCTAATCTGAATTAGGGTTCAAAATCAATTAGATTTTCAAAAGGGTAAGGATTTTGTGGTCAATGCACTCTATGAGATGTCAATGTAAGGGAGAGTGGGGTAAATTGAGCCAAAGGGGTGACATTCTAGACGATTCTGTGCTTCCAACTTGTGGCAACAGTTTGGGGAAGGCCCTTTCCTGTTTCAGCATGACAATGTCCCTGTGCACAATGCGAGGTCCATACAGAAATGATTTGTTGAGATCGGTGTGGAAGAACTTTTTATTTTTATTCACCTTTATTTCTGTCTCTTATACACATCTAGATGTGTATAAGAGACAGATATTGTAATTACTTCGCCACCACGCCTATTTACTATTTATTTTTATTTATTTTTTCTCTTTTTCTCGTTTGGTCAATTTATTTTTGTTTTGAGGAACATAAGGTCTGTCTCTTATACACATCTAGATGTGTATAAGAGACAGAAAAATAGCTGTGCACATCCAATGTGCAAATATTTCACTTAAAACTTTTTATTTTTATTTTTATAAACTTAATTCAACTTTGACATTATGGGGTATTGTGTGTAGGCTGTCTCTTATACACATCTAGATGTGTATAAGAGACAAGTGTTGATCCTCACAGTGTTGATCCTCACAGTGTTGATCCTCACAGTGTTGATCCACACAGTGTT
>NC_036875.1:33527734-33620721 GCF_002910315.2 Salvelinus sp. IW2-2015 | reverse complement strand
TCCCCCTCCCCTCTCCTCTTTACCTCTACCCTCCCCTTCTCTCTTTACCTCTATCCCCTCCCCTCTGCTCTTTATCCCCTATCCCCCCCCTCTCTCCGTCTTTATCTCTATTCTCCTCCCCTCTCTTTCCCTCTATCCCCCTCTCCTCCCTTCTCGTTTACCTCTACCCTCCCTCTCCTCTTTACCTCTATCCCCTCCCCTCTTCTTTTACCCCGCTATCCCCTCCCTCTTCTATTTTTATTTCCTCTGTCATTAGGTGGTTGGCATGAAGAGGTGAGTGTGGTGTGTTTGATCTCCTAACCTAACATCAGGTTAACAACCCCCCCCACCCCGCCACACACACACACTGTCACTCAATTCACATCACACAGCATCAATGCCATAACATGAATCATTACAAATTGGATCTTGACCCATTGTTGATCCTGCACAGTGTTGATGCCTCTACAGTGTTGATCCTCACAGTGTTGATCTCACAGTGTTGTCCGTTCCCAACGTGGTTGATCCTCAACCGTGTGTTGATTCCTCAGTGTTAATACATCACAGTGTTTGATTCCTCCAAACAGTGTTGATCCACACAGTGTTCATCATCCAAAGTGTTGATCCTCTCACAGTTTAATCATCACAGTGTTGATCCTCACAGTGTGAATCCTGCAGTGTTACATCATCACAGTGATGATCCTATCTTAAAGTTTGCACCCACCACAGTGTGAATCATCACGTGGTTGATCCTCAACAACGTGTTCCAATACCCCAGGTTCCTGTGTTCATCCACTCTTCATGGCCCACTGGGACATAAAACACCCAACCATTGCAGTCTACATATTCACTAGGTCCATTGCATGGAAAGGGATCAAAGGGTCAAGAAAATATCAACCAAAAAAAGACAAATTGAAATGGTTGTATAGACTAATCTCATGTGATTACATTAGACATAAAATCAAAAATGTTATTTTATTTATAATGCATGCAAAATATTCATGGTATATTATTTTGGTCATTATCCTGATTCCATTTCTAGATACGGTATAAATTTTTCAAGACAGTGTTTCCGTTGCTTTAATCAAGTTAAATTTGCAGTTGAAACGACATCACATTGTGTGGGTTCCTGTTCTAAAGGCATGGGTGGAGAGAACCTGGAGCAATATCGCCCTCCTTAGTAAGAAGAAGCACGTAGCAGGATGCAACTGCTAACAAAACTGGCCATCTCTAGTCCAGGGTCTCCCAAAGTCGGTACTCTGGCGCCCCCCCCCGCGGTGCACGTTTGGTTTGCCTAGCACTACCAACAGCTGATTCAAAATAGTCAGAGCTTGATGATGAGTTGGTTATTTAATCAGACTGTGTAGTGCTGGGGGGTTCAGAGGTGCTCAACATTTTTTGAAATTGACAGTCCTCCTGTGACCCAAATCCCTCTCCAACAACAAATTAAGAAGAAATAATGTGTGATTCACAATCCCAGGCCCCACTGTTGGGTCCTGACACCATAGTTGAAAAAAAACCGGTGCTCACCGGACAGGTTTGAGTCTCTCCTACAGCCCCACCACTTTTAGGATATGGGGAAAGGAAGAGGAGTGTTTCATCCTTTCCAATCCCCCCACTGTGGTAAAACCTGAGAATCACCCCCACCTACTGTGGTACCCCTGAGATCCACCCACAACCTCTGTGGAAACCCCTGAGATCCAACCCCTGCACCCACCTCTGGTGGTAATCCTGAGATCTCCACCCCCCCCCCTGTGGTAAACCTGAGATCCCACCTTCCCGCAACCTCTGTGGTAAACCTGAGGATACACCCGCACCTCTGTGGAAACCCCTGAAGATCCACCCCCCACCTCTGTGGTAAAATCCTGAGAATCCACTCCACACCTCTGTGGCAAACCTCCTGAGAGACTTCCGACCAGATAGCCACTCTCTGTGGGTAAATCCTGAAGGATCCACACCCACACCTCTGTGGAAACCGCCTCGGAGAATCCACCCCCACCTCTGTGGTAAACCTGAGATCCCACCCCCACCATCTGTGGTAAACCCCTGAGATCCACGCCCCACACCTTGTGGAAACCCCTGAGATCCACCCACCCACCTCTGTGGTAACCCCTGAGATCCACACCCCACCTCTGCGGAACCCTGAGATCCACCCCCCACCTCTGTGGTAGTCCCCTGAGATCTCACACCACCACCTCTGTGGTAACCCCTGAGATCCACCCCCACCTCTGTGGGTAACCCCTGAATCCACCCCACTCTGTGTAAACCCTGAGATCCACCCCCCCCCAACCTCTGTTAAGTTATAGCATGGCATAAAAGGGACAATCAACTCAGGGTCTATGGCGCTCCACTGGAAAATAATGCAACCTGTGGAAGGTCAGTTCCACCCTGCTAGAGCGTCGTGGAACACACCTTCCACGTCGTCCATTATTTTCCATAGAACGCATAGCCCCTCATTGATTATACCTTACATAATACATACAGACTATAAGACCAGCTAAAACCACCTATAACTTAAACTTAGAGTTGAGCTGAATGTACAGTATTCTAAGGTGTGAGATTATATGGCCTATGTTCAGTAGTAATCTAGAAGCAGGCAGCAGAGAGCATTCGTGCACTACAGATGACCAGGGAGAAAAACCCCTGCTGCACCAAGAGCTGACACTCTGCCCTGAATAGCTGACTGTACTATAATGTATTTAATCTAATCTGAATTAGGGTTCAAAATCAATTAGATTTTCAAAAGGGTAAGGATTTTGTGGTCAATGCACTCTATGAGATGTCAATGTAAGGGAGAGTGGGGTAAATTGAGCCAAAGGGGTGACATTCTAGACGATCCTGTGCTTCCAAACTTGTGGCAACAGTTTGGGGAAGGCCCTTTCCTGTTTCAGCATGAACAATGTCCCTGTGCACAATGCGGTCCATACAGAAATGATTTGTTGAGATCGGTGTGGAAGAACTTTTTATTTTTTTTTTAATTTATTTTTCTCTTTTTAATTTTTTTTATCCCATTTTCTCCCCCTTTTTGTGGTATCCAATCGCTAGTAATTACTATCTTGTCTCATCGCTCACAACTCCCGTACGGGCTCGGGAGAGACGAAGGTCGAAAGCCATGCGTCCTCCGAAGCACAACCCAACCAAGCCGCACTGCTTTCTTAACACAGCGCGCCTCCAACCCGGAAGCCAGCCGCACATGTGTCGGAGGAACCACCGTGTACCTGGCCCCCTTGGTTAGCGCGCACTGCGCCCGGCCCGCCACAGGAGTTGCTGGAGCGCGATGAGACAAGGATATCCCTACCGGCCAAACCCTCCCTAACCCGGACGACGCTAGCCCAATTGTGCGTCGCCCCACGGACCTCCCGGTCGCGGCCGGCTGCGACAGAGCCTGGGCGCGAACCAGAACTCTGGTGGCGCAGTTAGCACTGCGATGCAGTGCCCTAGACCACTGCGCCACCCGGGAGGCCGGTGTGGAAGAACTTGACTGGCCTGCACAGAGCCCTGACTTCAACCCCATCGGACACTTTGGGATGAACTCGAGGTGAGGAAGGGGTAAGGAGAGGCGGTGAAAGGGTGAGGATGGGGTGAGAGTGGGAGAGCTGTGTCCATAGCCTCATGAAGAAGAAACTCCTGAATAAACTGTTCCAGAGTTCAGCCATGCGACCTACGAAAGAGGGATTAACCGTAGAAATCAGCTCCAGGTAATCCGTTCCCTATAGCTGCTGATGCTATAACTGAAAGAAAAAAATAGGCTAACTGGATGGCTTTATTTAAGACATTGTCTAAGTCCCAAATGGCACCCTATTCCCTATATATGCACTACTTTTGACCGACCCTATGGGCACTGATCAAAAGTAGTGCACTATGTAGGAGGGAATAGGGTGCCATTTGGGACACATCTATTGTGATTTAGAAAGGAAATGACATCTCGGGC
The DNA here is from genome assembly GCF_002910315.2 of Salvelinus sp. IW2-2015. Classification (NCBI taxonomy): domain Eukaryota; kingdom Metazoa; phylum Chordata; class Actinopteri; order Salmoniformes; family Salmonidae; genus Salvelinus; species Salvelinus sp. IW2-2015. The sequence goes on along the minus strand of NC_036875.1, from coordinate 33,616,811 downwards.
AACATTCAGTCAATTCAGACGAGCTTCGCTGGATCGCTTCACCCCAAATTGTGATTTATTTTGGTGGTGAATAAATGTTGAAGCCCATTCATTAGAAAATCTAAATATGAACCCTCCCTTCCCAACTCAGACAGTCATGGATGTAACCTTTGAGCCCCAGAAAAATCATGGCTGGAAGTTTCTGTCCAGTACCTAGGATGAGATAAATGATCTCATCTGAGTATAGTCACTACTGAATTAGGCAAAGGAGCTGCAGAGAGTAGAGAACAGTAGAGTAGTACTTTATTGATCCCATCTTTGGAAAGTGTTTTATTTTATGACTCACTTGTCACGCCCTGGCCATAGAGAGGTTTTTATTCTCTATTTTGGTTAGGCCAGGGTGTGATTAGGGTGGGCATTCTATGTTTATATTTCTTTGTTTGAGTGTTGTTCCCAATCAGAGGCAGCTGTCTATCGTTGTCTCTGATTGGGAATCATACTTAGGCAGCCTTTTTCCCACCTGTGTTTTGTGGGAAGTTGTTTTCTGTTTTGTGTCTGCACCTGACAGAACTGTTTCGTTTTGTTCRACTTTGTTATTTTGTTTCGGTGTTCAGTTTGATTAAATATCATGAACGCTTACCACGCTGCACCTTTGTCTCCTATTTCATACGACGAGCGTTACATCACTACTTAACAGAACCAAATACTGAACAGGGATGTCTTTAATACTGTAGTGTACAATAATAGAACTGGTAGGCTGTCAGACAGAGTTAGCCAGGGATGCGGATTGTGGAACTACTGTTCATTCAGTCTATGACTCAATAATACCACCTCAGATCAACTAAAGTCAGCCTGCTACCATGGAATCACATGGGATGGGATTATTTCATAATTTACAGTATTGTTGGTACATCCCGCAAAGACGCAATGTCATTTCAGTCTGTTAACATCCCCTTTTCTTTATTTCAGTAAAGGGGTTGTCGTGAGCTAAAAACATGTTCATGGGACAGAGCCCAGACTAAGAGACGCGATCAGGGTCATAGGTCAGATTGGAACACGTAATTTTCCCATAGAACTTTAATTACTCATTGTAATTCTATGACTATCCCATCATAAAGCCAACACTGAACATCTGGATACAGGAAGCTCACGTGCCACTGTTCAACACAACATCTGGGGGTGAGCGATGAACACATTAAATGCTGCTGCATCGCTTGACAGTCTGAATCATTTCACCTTTTCACGAACGTGTCCATTATCTCTCCTCTCTCTTGACTCTGTCTTCTCTAGCTCGATTCTTTCTCCTCATTCAGCCTCTCAGAAACACTCCATCCTTCCCTCATTACTCTCAACCCTCTTTCTGTCCCTAACACCCTCCAGACACCATTCTCTTCTGGGAGGAGATTACTGTCCAATCACACAGCTCAGAGCAACCCCTGGTCTGAACAGGCTGTGGAGTTAGGTACATTTTAAAGATCACCCAAGATCTGCATCTCTAGACACTGTCATGCTCATACATGACTAACACCTTAAACGCACACACCAGCAGAAATCCACTTTTTCAAGCTGAAAGAAGATGGGCAGAGTTTACCCATGATTTTGCACAATGATGTAAGTCAATAAGTCATCGTTATAGTCAAAGTATGATATATTTGGGCTTGAAGTGACAAAACCGAACTGCCCTCTTCATGCATATTCATGCCAATGACGTGTCTTTTCCTATGAAATGACGTTCAAATTATTTTTTGCCCATGTTTCTTTTTAGGGTTGGGTTTACCACCCACCAGCATGGCATTGTTTATTAATCAGAAACACCTGAAAAAATGTGTGCGTCACGACTGAGTTGAGCAACATAATAGATTGTCTTTAGCTACAGGAAATATGGTGGCTCCCATAGACACCAACGCAATAGCAGCTGGGTCTGGTCTACTTAGTTCACTGACTTTCATTGAACCAGAAAAAAAACAGCGAGTGGGGCGTCTCGCTTCCTCTTCTGTCTCTGGTACTTGGCTGCCTGAGCCATGGAGCAAATTAAAATAGCGGTCAACGTTAATAATCTTTGGATGCCGACACCAGTCGCACCATTGGAAGACATAGCTTGGACTGTGGCCTACAAAAGCCTATAGGAGGCTCTTTTCCCATGATCCATCAAACACATTTGGTGTGTCATCATAGTTGTTTATGACTTGTGGTCAGACTCGCTCAGGTGGAACAAATGTACATTTGCGCCTTTTTTCAATTATGATTTTAATGTCATTGATAAAACAGAGAAGTGTGAAATATTTTTTTCAGTGTAACAGTTGTTAAAGTACTTTGTGGATTTCACCAGGTTCATATAAATAATATAGCATGTTGATTTGTTATTATGCATGCCTGCATCCTGGGAATAGGGGAGTGTGTACAGTCGTGGCCAAAAGTTTTGAGAATGACACAAATATTAATTTTCACAAAGTCTGCTGCCTCAGTTTGTATGATGGCAATTTGCATATATTCCAGAATGTTATGAAGAGTGATCAGATGAATTGCAATTAATTGCAAAGTCCCTCTTTGCCATGCAAATGAACTGAATCCCCCGACAAAAATTCCAATGCATTTCAGCCCTGCCACAAAAGGACCAGCTGACATCATGTCAGTGATTCTCTCGTTAACACAGGTGTGAGTGTTGACGAGGACAAGGCTGGAGATCACTCTGTCATGCTGATTGAGTTCGAATAACAGACTGGAAGCTTCAAAAGAAGGGTGGTGCTTGGAATCATCGTTCTTCCTCTGTCAACCATGGTTACCTGCAAGGAAACACGTGGTGTCGTCATTGCTTTAGACAAAACAGGTTTCACAGGCAAGGATATTGCTGACAGTAAGATTGCACCTAAATCAACCATTTATTGGATCATCAAGAACTTCAAGGAGAGCGGTTCAATTGTTGTGAAGAAGGCTTCAGGGCGCCCAAGAAAGTCCAGCAAGCGCCAGGACCGTCTCCTAAAGTTGATTCAGCTGCGGGATCGGGGCACCAACAGTACAGAGCTTGCTCAGGAATGGCAGCAGGCAGGTGTGAGTGCATCTGCACGCACAGTGAGGCGAAGACTTTTGGAGGATGGCCTGGTGTCAAGAAGGGCAGTAAAGAAGCCACTTCTCTCCAGGAAAAACATCAGGGACAGACTGATATTCTGCAAAAGGTACAGGGATTGGACTGCTGAGGACTGGGGTAAAGTCATTTTCTCTGATGAATCCCCTTTCCGATTGTTTGGAGCATCTGGAAAAAAAGCTTGTCCGGAGAAGACAAGGTGAGTGCTACCATCAGTCCTGTGTCATGCCAACAGTAAAGCATCCTGAGACCATTCATGTGTGGGGTTGCTTCTCAGTCAAGGGAGTGGGCTCACTCACAATTTTGCCTAAGAACACAGCCATGAATAAAGAATGGTACCAACACATCCTCCGAGAGCAACTTCTCCCAACCATCCAGGAACAGTTTGGTGACGAGCAATGCCTTTTCCAGCATGATGCAGCACCATAAGGCAAAAGTGATAACTAAATGGCTCGGGGAACAAAACATCGATATTTTGGGTCCATGGCCAGGAAACTCCCCAGACCTTAATCCCAATGAGAACTTGTGGTCAATCCTCAAGAGGCGGGTGGACAAACAAAACCCCACAAATTCTGACAAACCCCAAGCATTGATTATGCAAGAATGGGCTGCCATCAGTCAGGATGTGGCCCAGAAGTTAATTGACAGCATGCCAGGGCGGATTGCAGAGGTCTTGAAAAAGAAGGGTCAACACTACAAATATCGACTCTTTGCATTAACTTCATGTAATTGTCAATAAAAGCCTTTGACACTTATGAAATGCTTGTAATTATACGTCAGTATTCCATAGTAACATCTGACAAAAATATCTAAAGACACTGAAGCAGCAAACTTTGTGGAAATTAATATTTGAGTCATTCTCAAAACTTTTGGCCACGACTGTACTTAAGTTGACCTGAGTGCCCGGGCTCAAATCATTTTGATGCACTATGAGAGGTAGACACGCTTTTTCTGTCGTCTTCAGAAAAGTTTGATTCTTTTAAGCACAAAGTCAGACACATTGTGTTTTGTTCATGAATAATGTTGTATATTTAGAGGTTACTCATAAGTGTATGGTATTGTTAAGATGTAATTGTACTTTTTAGGATAATATTAACATCTGAATTTAACATGTGGTTACTAGCTAGCTATTGTATGTGTGAACGATAGCTAGCTCCTCTAATGATCCCAGTCCCTTGTATTGTGCGTCTATTGTAGAAAGAGTGCTCTATAAATGTTTTGTATTTTCTTTTGGATGCAGGTATGTGGTTTTATCTATGTAAAATATATGTTATGTGTTGATACATAATTAGGAGAGGCTGTACTCATTTTTATATTCAATTATTTTTTTATATATTCAAAATAAAAGTTTTTGCTGGTAATGTAACGGATTAGTTGCCGTTTTTTTGTAATCCCTTACATGTAACAGATTATATGTCATCCGTTACTCCCCAAACCTGATGATAACAGAGAACACAGAATATATGATAATGTCCGTGCGTATGTCCAAAATATCAATGACTTCTGCAACTCGACACAGTTTCACTGGAATTAACAAAAGGCAAAAGTCAGACAAACGTCAACCCTCAACATGTCAACCGCTATAATAGGCACAGTTTAGCGGAGACTCGTCTCTTGGTAGTCTTTTTCTGAAACGGTGCTCACATAACGTGTATTAGCTAGCTAAGGTTAGCATGATAGCTAGTTACAGTGACAGCTGTCAGTCAGTGCCCTATTTGATGTTATTTCTCTGCTACACGTAGAGATCAACACAACGTTCCCACCCCCAATGCCTGAATACGTATTAGCAGCCTGCGTCAGTCTTCGAGGTGGAACCAAATAAGAATTTCCGCTCTAGGACAGGAATTACTCGTAATAAGTGCAGCAACTTTCTCTGAGGTGGGCCATTAAAGATTCAATCTGGGATTTGTTTTTCAGCAAAACAGTAGCATTGAAATGACCATTGAACAGATTCCCAGATCCCAGATTGTACCATTAAGTAGATCCTCAGTAAATCCCCACTCTGGAAAGAGTCACTAGGCACTTCTGGCAGATGTTGCCTCTAGCATCCATCTATATAGTGTTATGAGGGCAAACTGAGGAAGGTCAGCCAGGCAGCAGTGCAGGATATCTCTGTGTGTGTGTGTGTGTGTGTGTGCGTGCGTGCGTGCGTGCGTGCATGTGTATTTTCTATGAATAATGCATGCCTTGTCTACCTAGACGACTTGTGAGAAGCTGTCTTTTCCCTCTAACCTTATGCCTCAATGGGGCACACAGTTACCCATACAGATTCTTCTGTAATTGGCAAACAGCATGAGATGCCTGTCTGCAAGACATAACTGGATAAGCATTTACCATTTCAGAGATAAACTGTGAATGGAACAAACTGTGCTCTACTTCCAATTCAAAGACTTAAATTATTAATAGTGTATCATTTAAGTAGGATATGGTGAACATAGAATGAGGAAGACTAAGACTCTCTGCCTATCCAGACCGCATCTGCGCCCTGAAATACCACAGTATGCAAAGTAACCATTCAAACAGGACATGACTGCAGTGACCTATATATAAAGTAGATTAAATACATTTGTATAGCAAACACATTGAATGATCCAAGCTCTTTGTAACATACACTGAGTGTACAAAACATTAAAAACACCTGCTCTTTCCATGACATAGACTGACCAGGTGAAAGCTATTATCCCCCACTTGTGAAATCCACAAAAAAATCAGTGTAGATGAAGGGGAGGAGGCAGGTTAAAGAAGGATTTTTAAGACTTGAGACAATTGAGACATGGATTGTGTATGTGTGCCATTCAGAGGTATAAATGGGCCTTTGAACGGGGCATGGTAGTAGGTTCCAGGCACACCGGTTTGTGTCAAGAACTGCAACGCTGCTGGCTTTTTCAAGCTCACCAGTTTCCTGTGTGTATCAAGAATGGTCCACCACCCAAAGGACATCCAGCCAACTTAACACAACTGTGGGAAACATTGGAGTCAACATGGGCCAGCATCCCTGTGAAACACTTTCGACACCTTGTAGAGGCTGTACTGAGGGCAAAAGGGCAGATGCAAATCAATATTAGGAAGGTGTCCTTAATGTTTTGTACACTCAGTATATAACGTAATATGTAACACTTGACCGTAGCCCCCCTTTGGTATGCATTCATTAAGCCTCATAAGTGTCAGCAAATCTCTGGACATACTATCTCTGAAAATCTGTAATGTATTTTGTTCATGTCAATTATCTCATCCAAACTTTGAACCTGATTTGTTAAGCTTTACAGACACACAGACACACACGCTAGCTAGCACGTGGTAGACCAGCCCCCTGACAGAGAGATAGAGAAGCAGAACAAAGGTAGGCAATAACATTCAGGTGTCCTTGTGTTGTTGAATAGCCTTGATGGAAGCCAGTTCCCTAGGCAACCCATTAGTTTGGATGTCACAGTCCAGCAGCAAATGGTCCCCTCTGTATTACGGAATAATAGTTTTACACCGAAGGATTATTTTACATATTTTACATTTGTTATACAGTTGAACACAGGTGCTGAGACAACTATGACTTTGTCCAGAACAATATGTCTCACTCATTCATAAAAAATAATACATGAATGGTAGTGAATACAGAGATAATGAGAGGAAGTGAATTCCCAATAACACTCAAATCAAGGCCACTGGCTCCCCTGCAACAGAGGTGACAACCCCATGTTGAAGCAATATTGGTCTTGTTGACCGTTCTCTTATCCCAGAATAATTTAACCATTCAGAATGTTTCATTCGGACAATACATTTTGTACGGGGTGTAGTACAGACAGTATACAACTGTTAATTGGATAACACAACTGGTTGTGGATTACAAGAGCAGTCCCTGCTGAAAAATGATCAGCAAATATGGTTTATAGTATTGTGCATAGCCTGTTTTGGACAAACATAGAGAGTGTAGTGGGATTTGTGCCCCGATACAATTTTTGCTCCTGACTGTGTAGTAATGCTGTAATTACTCTCGTAACAACGTTGTGATAACACGCTGTTACATAGGGATCTATTGGAATTGAGTAGTAATGTGTTACCCATCTGTCTCTCTCACCTGTCTGAGGATGAAGCTGGTGGAGTTGGTGCTCCCGTCAGACCTCTTTAGCCGGCTGCGTCTGGAGTAGGTTCCTCTATTCACCTGAGTAGGTACAGCCAGAAACACACACATCATTCTCACTGTCACTCACTTTGCAGCACGACAACAAGGGCACCATAAGGAACACCAGGGCCCCACAGGTGATCAGGTGATCAGGTGCCTGGGTATAGCCTGTCCCTATTGTATGCATTTCCATCCCGTCTGTAACAGTGTAGCCTGCTGTCCACTTCTGGCTGAGACCTGAAGACTTGCATTGGCTCCCCAAACTAATGGCTAAGCTCAGCTTATGACCTTTCATAAGAACTAAGGATGTAATTTATTGCAGAGAAAATACACCTGCATCACATTGGATTTCTGCCTAACTTAAAAACAAGTGTGTCATTTTTAGAACCTATATATTACATGTTTACTATTTGTTGTAAGATCTTAAATATGTAAGATGGTCTAATATTTTGGTATAAGGCTGTAAAACTAGGTCATGTGTTCAGTCAGTCTGCCCTTCATAAATGGATTCCAGCTACATGGATGAATTATTAAATACCCTATTTCAAACCACATCAATCAAATTCACATACCATCTGCTAAACTTCACACTGAATACGACTACATCACATACAGTGCGAAGTTTATGACGTACCACGGATTATTGAGCGTTGTTCACAAATGTGAGAAAATAAAGAAACTAGCCTATTAATAAATAAATATATAGCCAACATAAATCTGTAACTAACTTTCTGAAGGTAGGTAGTCTCATAGAGAATGCTTTCCCCATTTTGGTGCAGTGAAGTTGGTAGTCATCCCACAGGATAATCTTAATTACACATAAATGTGCAAAAAAAAGTATTAACAGCAGTAAGAGAACCGAGTCAGAAACCTATAGAGCAGACTATCTACTATATTACAGACTATCTACTATATTGCGGTACTTTACCTTCTGGAGTCCATCGCCTGCACCGTGACGGGTGTAGATGTGCCGGGACATTTCGGCTAGTTCGTCGGTCCAGGGGGGAGGCTGCCTCTCTGTCCCGGTCCATGGCAACTGCTGTTGCGGTTGTTGAGTTGGTTCCTCCAGCTTTGCACTGTTGCTTACAAACTGTCAACAGAGAGAGGAATGATATTATACAGTGCTTTCTTGGTAAACAGTCCGTGTGAATTAACCAACCGGTATCTGTTTGCGCGCGTGCAGTAGTGCTTCTCTGTGCTGCTGTTGTAGGTAACGCTACAGATGTGCACGCGCAACTGGCACGCTCTTGGCTGCTGAGCTCTGCCTCTCGCATCATCCATCGTGCTGACTATTTACATGATGTCAATGGCTCTATCTGTCATTCTCATCTGGAGAATGTATTGATGTTTCTAGTGACATCAGCTTCTTACATTACAGTTTTGTTTTATTACAGGTTTGTATGTTATGTTTGTATTTCTTTTTGACCTTGGAATAACCTCTGCGGGTCTGTACATATATATTTGGAATGTAAATAATGTAACAATTTACCCAAGAATGAAATATGAAAACAAGAAATCCTGTTGAAATGTATTTTGGGAATTGATAAGACAATAAAACTATTGTCCATTATTTTAACACTAAATATAAATGTGTATTTGGTGCTCTGTCTTACAGGGTAAACATATAAAAACAGACATAAAACATACATATAGCATTACACACATTGAATATTTACATTTCAACAGACTAATGAGCTGTGGTGTGGTGATGGGATCAAGAGAGAAAGCTGTGATGCCCTCTATTAAAGTATACTGTTTGTAATCCACTGCTAGTCAAGAGAGTGTGATTGGTTGATCAAAGCACTCCCTCTCCCAGGGGCTTCCTCTTCCTCTCCATAACAGGCATGGAAAGGGAGATCCCAAATCTGATGTCACCCCATTGAAGTTGACATTTAAAACGGTTAAGGTAAGAAGAAGAAAAAAACAGTTATGGTAAGGGTTATTTTAATGTCACACCCTGATCTGTTTCACCTGTCTTTGTGCTTGTCTCCACCCCCCTCCAGGTGTCACCCATCTTCCACATTATCCCCAGTGTATTTATACCTGTGTTCTCTGTTTGTCTGTTGCCAGTTCGTTTTGTTCGTCAAGCCTACCAGTGTTTTCCCCTTGCTCCTGTCTTTTTCTAGGTCCCGTTTTCTAGTTTTCCCGTTTTTGACCCTGAGACTGCCTGCCGTTCTGTACCTTATGGACTCTGATCTGGATTGCTGACCTCTGCCTACCCTTGACCTGTTGTTTTGCCAGCCCCCTGTTCTAGTAATACACTTTGTTACTTCGACACTGTATGCATCTTCTCCTGAATTGTGACAGTACAAACTGGCCATGCCAGACCCAGCAGACTAAGACCAGCTCCGCAACGCCATTTCCTCCCAAGGAGCCACCATTAGAAGGCACAAGGAGTTGCTTCATGGTCTTATGGAAGGGTTCCAGACCTTGGCCAAACGTCATGAACGAGCATTGAACACATTATTGGAGCAATTCCGCGGGTTGTCTGTTAGGCAGCCTACCACTACGGTAACTTCCCAGCCCCTAAGTAACCCGGCCACCCCGATATCCCGGGAACCCCGCTTACCTCGCCCGGAACACTTCGATGGAGAGTCGGGCACCTGTCGGGCATTTCTCGCTCAGTGTTCCCTCATCATCAAGCTGCAGCCCTCCTCCTTCCCCTCGAAGATAGCATACCTCATCACGCAATGTCCGGGAGGGCTCTTGCCTGGGCCACAGCAGTATGGGAACAGCAGTTGACCGTATGCTTCAGTCTGGAGGAGTGCGTGGCGGATATGAAGAAAGTTTTTGATGCTCCATTGTCCGGGAGAGAGGCTGCCCGAAAGTTACTCCAGCTACGGCAAGACTCCCACAGTGTGGCAAACTATGCAGTAGATTTCTGTATGTTGGCAGCTGAGAGTGCCTAGAACCCGGAAGCGCTGTTCGACATGTTCCTGCACGGAGTATCGGAGGAAGTAAAGGACGAGCTTGCTGCCCGGGAACCACCGATGGATCTCGACTCGCTCATCGCCTTGACCATTCAGATCGATGGGCGACTACGGGAGCAAAGGAGAGGAGGTTCGATTTCACTCGCCCGCCCAAGGCTTCCACCTCGCCTCCGAGACATCCCGGAAGTCCCAGACGGCTCCGTTGCAGAGAGAACCCGAGGCTACCCAAGATCCCCCAAGAGTCTCCGAAGTCTGCCAATTCACCTCTTTCCGAGCCAATGCAACTAGGCAAAGCTAGGCTGTCTCCAGCTGAACGGCTATACAGGCTTCACACTAAGAGCTGCCTGCATTGCGGGACTACTGGCTATTTCGTGGCCACCTGTCCACTAACAGACCAGGCTCACCGGTAGGAGCGAGTACTCTGGTGGGCCATACGGAGAACTTTTCCTCTCCCCTTACTCGCACCCCTTTTCATGCCATCTTGCTGTGGGGGAACCAGTCGAAATCACTCCGGGTACTCATCAACTCTGGGGCTGAGGAGAGCTTTATGGACGCTACCCTGGCGTCCAAGCTGGGCATCCCCACTCAGCCCCTCTCCATTCCCATGGACGTTAGAGTGCTGGACAGCCCTCTATAGGCTGGGTCACCCACAATACCACCCCCATCAACCTACGTGTGTCAGGGAACCACAGCGAGGCGATCCAATTCCTGCTCATTAAGTCTCCTCAGGTTAGCATGGTTTTGGGATTTCTCTTGGCTCCAGCGACACAATCCCCTTATTAACTGGTCTGCTGGTGCCATCATAGGCTGGAGCCCGTTCTGCCATGCTCATTGCCTGAAGTCAACGCAGCCTGCCCCGGGATGTCTTTCTGGGGACTTGGAAATTGCCCCGGACCTCTCCGCCATTCCCGCGGAGTACCAGGACCTCCGGGAGGTGTTCAGTAAGGCCCGGGCCACTTCGCTTCCTGCCGCCACAATCCTATGACTGCAGGATCGACCTTCTCCCAGGCACCACTCCGCCCCAGGGACGACTGTACTCTCTGTCGGGTCCGGAGACCAAGACAATGGAGACCTACATTAAGGACTTCCTAGCTGCAGGGTTCATTCGTCCTTCTGCCTTCCCCGCCCGGCACAGGGTTCTTCTTTGTGGAGAAGGACAAAACCCTGCGCCTATACATTGACTACCAGGGCCTCAATGACATCACAGTGAAGAACCACTACCCGCTACCACTCATCTCCTCGGCCTTCGAGTGGGCCACCATGTTCCCCAAGCTGGACCTACCGAATGCCTACCACCTGGTGCGGATACGGGAACGTGACTAGTGGTAGACTGCCTTCAACACGGCCAGCGGTCATTCGAGTATCTGGTCATGCCATTTGGCCTTACCAACGCCCCTGCTGTGTTCCAGACATGTTGAACCGGTTCGTCTTCGTCTACCTCGACGACATCCTCGTACTCCATGTCCGACAGGTTCTCCAACGCCTCCTGGAGAACCAGCTTTTCATAAAAGCAGAGAAGTGTGAATTCCATCGCTTCACCATCCCCTTCCTGGGTTACATCATCGTTGCAGGGAGTGTACAGATGGATCCCGGGAAGGTGAGAGCGGTGGTGGATTGGTCCCAGATAACCGGATGTTTGTTCTTGACGCTGTCCACTCCCCGGTCCTGGAGTGGGCCCACTCCTCCAAGCTTGCCTGCCACCCGGGCTCCCGTTGGACCCTGGCCTTGGTGCAACAACGCTTTTGGTGGCCTACCATGGTTCCTGGCGTCGCCACATGCACGATCTGTGCGCAGAATAAGACTCCCGGAAAGCTCCGGCTGGTCTCCTTCAACCTGTTCCTCACCGTCCCTGTTCTCACATATCCTTTGTCACGGGTCTCCCCCGTCTGATGGCAACACCGCCATCCTGACAGTAGTGGACCAGTTTTCCAAAGCCGCCCACTTCATTCCTCTCCCCAAGCTACCCTTTGCCAAAGAGACGGCCCAGCTCATGGTGCAGCATGTTTTCCGGATCCATGGACTCCCAGTGGACATGGTCTCCGACCGGGGTCCTCAGTTCTCGTCCCGGTTCTGGAAGGCGTTCTGCACACTCATTGGGTCATCGGCCAGCCTGTCCTCCGGGTTCCACCCCCTGTCCAAAGGCTAGTCGGAGCGAGCCAACCAAGAACTGGAGACGACTCTTCGCTGCCTGGTCACCGCCAACCTCACCACCTGGAACCAGCAACTAGTGTGGGTTGAATGTGCCCGCCACACCCTTCCTTGCTCTGCCATGGGTCTCTCGCCCTTTGAGTGTTCCCTGGTTTATAAGCCCCCGCTCTTCCTGGAGCAAGAGGTCGGCATACCTTCAGTCAAGATGTTTGTCCGCTGCTGTCGTCGTACCTGGAAGAGAGCCCTCTTCTCAAGACCACCTCCAGGTATCGACGACAAGCGGACCGCCACCGGACACCGGCTCCCCGGTATCGTCTCGGGCAGAAGGTATGGCCGTCCACCTGAGATCTGCCCCTCTGGGTGGAGTCCCGCAAACTTTCTCCCTGGTTTATCAGCCCTTTCCCCATCTCCAAGATCATTAGCCCCTCTGCTGTTCGTCTTCTGTTGCCTGGTACCCTCCGTATACATCCCACTTTTCATGTGTCTAGGATCAAACCCATGTCTCACAGCCCTTTGTCTCCTGTTTCCATCTGTCTGTATCTGGGTCTTCTCCTGAAACATGATAGTTAAGGGTTAGGGTTTAGGGTAGGAGGGGGATAGGGTTAGGCTCTAGGGTAGGGACGTCCCAAGGATCCCAGATAATACTAACCATTTAGGCATAGCAATGGAGGACCACACTGAGTGCACAAAACATTAGGAACACCTTCCTAATAATGAGCTGCACCCCCGTTTGCCCTCAGAACAGACTCAATTCGTCAGAGCATGGACTCTACAAGGTGTCAAAAGCGTTCCACAGGGATGCTAGCCAATGTTGACTCCAATGCTTCCCACAGCTATGTCAAGTTGACTGGATGTCCTTTGGGTGGTGGGCCATTCTTTATACACACGGGAAACTGTTGAGTGTGAAAAACCCAGCAGCGTTGCAGTTCTGGACGCACTCAAACTGGTGCATCTGGCACCTACTACCATACCTCGTTCAAAGTTACCTAAATCTTTTGTCTTGCCCATTCACCCTCTGAATGGCATACATACACAATGCATGTCTCAATTGTATCAAGGCTTAAAAATCCTTATTTTTTATCCTGTCTCCTCCCCTTCATCTATACTGATTGAAGTGGATTTAACAAGTGACATCAAAAAGGGATAATAACTTTCGCCTGGATTCACCTGATCAGTCTATGTCTGGTGTTCATAATATTTCTGTACACTGAGTGCATTCAGTCTTCTCCAAGGACATTTTCGAGTGGGAAAAAGAGTCAAGAAATTGACCCTGCCATAGAGCAATGTTTCCAAACTCCAGTAGCCCTAACAGCACACATTTGTATTGTAACCCTGGACAAGCACAACTGATTCAACTTGTCAACTAATCAAGCCCTCAATGAGTTGAATCAGGTGAGTTTGTCTGGGGGCACGACAACAATCTGTGCTGTTGGGGGTACTGGAGGACTGGAGTTGGGAAACACTGCCCCTAGAGGATCTTGGAAGTGCACACAAGCCAGTACAAGACAGCTCCCATGAAGTGGGATAATTAGACAGGACACCAGGCTTGTTGAACCTTCAACCTCTGTGCTAGAACCTTACTAAGCTAAAGCACCCCAGCTATCATATAAAGAAATCATAAAGAAAAGGCTCACTGAATAAAACGTGTCTCCTGGCCACAGTGAGATTCTCTTTATGTAGTGTGAATATGCTTCCTGCTCAGTAGACCATTGTTCACACCCCTCACCAAAGTTGTTATAATAACAGAATGGACCTAGCCCCTTCACAGATCGAAAGGATGAAACAAACCTTGTGACCCATTGAACATGACATATCGGACAATAAGGGACTACCTCTAGTCCTCCAATTCCACAGGTACAAGATGAATAGTGGTTATGGGTCTCCCTCTTCCAAATAGATATGACCCCATACATCACTCGAAGCCAGTTCCACTGCTTTCTTTCATTGTTCCCCTCTAATCACAGACTGATTTAGACCTGGGACACCAGGTTGGTGCAATTAAGTATCAAGTAGAACAAAAAAAACTTCCAACTCCAGATCTCATAGGGTAAGAGTTTATTACCCCTGCCATACATGGTCAACAAGAAACTGAAAAGACTTGAGACTTAAGTTGTGTAACACAAGGGAATATGACTATGTTTTCTGCACGTGAGAACAAATTCCCACACCATCTGTCTTGTATATTATAGATGCCGTATCTTAATTTGATCATCCTGTTGCAGGTATTTTCCATTTACAGCAGGAAATGCAAACTTGTAGCATATTCAAAGTTTAAAAGGTGTCCAAAGATTGTAATTTCCACTTTAAATTTCAGACCTGATTTGCTCAACAAATTTTTGTTCGGCCCCTACAAAAAAAATGCCCAATAATGATAATTTACATAATTCTCATTTCCAGTTGATTATTTTCCTGCTATGAGAAACTGGTTCAAATTAAGATACAGCATCTGTGCTGCATATAGAAATTCCTTTTATTCTCTTTCTACATCAGAAATGTGTCATTGAACTGTTCTCAAACTCAAAAGTATCCCCTCAAAAAGCACGCACTTACAAGATGTCCATCTCAGAGTATTCAGATAACACATATTACAACATGAAAAAACTGCATCCATCAGTAGAAAGCTGTGAACACAGGTACATTTTATTTTAAAGAATATTAGAGTTGCCGGTGTTACAAAAGGATTTACAATGATAACACAGAGAAATCTTGAAGTAACAAAACATGGAGTCAGTTATAATAAATCGGTAGTACTGAATGGGAACATTCCCTGGAATATTTTTAAATATATAGAGTTCTAGATATACAGCAGCTTCAGGGTCAATTCCTTTCCCAAAGATGTTTCCACTTTTATTTTATTTCTAAAGAAAACAAGGCATCCAGTGGTAAATAAAATGTTTACAAAGTTAAGGTGCAATACCGACAATGCCAGAAGATATTTTACATCTAATATACAACACCTTTTCAGATGCAGATAAAGAAAAAATAAAGTGTACACAGTTATTATTTTAGTCAGAGTAGACTATCCAGCTAAAGGGGGGAAAAAGTAAATAAATCTGGTCCTCGGTTACACCCAACAGTTTCATTAATTTCAGATGAACATTTTAGGCCAAACAGTTCTCTAGCTATAAAACTTTGTACAATTCACACATTTATCAATAAAGACCAATGAGACAGTTCTAACTGTTGGTCACGGTAGCCATTTGTTCTGACACAAATAAAGTAAAACCAAAAAGTATTAAAGGGGAAAGTATACCTTACATTTATAATCCATAAAATAATATCTGATCATATGGATATAATCCAGAGAAAGATAATATACAAGTGATGTCATTTACAATTTCTAATTAAAGGTCCAAATGCAGAGCAAACAGCCATACCAAAGATACCCATTATTTCCATAAAAAGATTTATATGAAAACGTGACCTCCTACAGCCCAGAAACATGAAAAGCACACCGATAATAATTTAATAATTACAAACATCTATTACTAACGTCTATGGTCAAAAGCCTTTTCAACAGAAGAGTGAATGAAGAAGGACCATAGAAAGATATAGCTAGGACTTGGCTCATTTCCAAATCAATCTATTACAACTTGTTACTCAAGATATATTAGGACATCTACCAAGTTGCCAAGAGCCTTGGCACATGAATGTTGTTAATCAACAACCATATCGTCTGAAGATTCCATTTAGCCTGGTCCCAGATCTGTTTATGCTGTCTTGCCAACTGCATTGTAGTCATTGTCAAGGCAAACATGACAAATTCCATAAGGAGTTGGCAATGGAGTAGAAACAGACAGGCACCCAGGCTAGATTACATTTGCATTACTAAAAAAGGGATTTGTGTATGAAAATGTGCACTAAACCTACAATAGCAGTAATTTGGAAAGGCTGCATGGTCACAATTATAAATGTATTTAACAATGACTTCTCAGTTAATTTCATAACAAAATCACCTTTAAGTTGCACACAAATGAAAGTGATAAAACGTGTCACTCCTAGAACATATTAAACACCTAAACAGTGTTGCAAGGCAGGCAGTGTATGGGAAGCTAATCTCTAACTGTACCATAGTATCTAATAAAACATGGTACTGATTATAGCACAAAAAGACTTATACCTAGAGCACTCCATAACCTTTGGCTCCAAGAAGGGTCAACTGAAGTGGATGACGCTGTTAGAGAGAGGGGGATAGAAAAGTCCTGGCCAGGGTTGGGGTCAATTCCATTTCGAATTGACAATGTAAAAGGTTTGACTCGAACCCTGGTCCTGGCCAGTCATGGGTTCCTTCATTTGGACTGATCTCCAGACAGACAGACACCAAACCAGACGGTGAACAGAAAAACAAACATTTAAAAATAGAAGATGATTAAAAAAACAAAACAAACAAAAGATATCTCTGAACAAGGACAAATACACACAACATTAATGAAGCAGGTTGGAAATGATCAGCTGATGAGCTGCCCCCTTAACTGTTTTAAAGAGGCAAATCAAGACAAGGAAAAGTACTTATTTCACACACAGTTTCAAAACATTCATCCCTTCCAAACAGGCCGTGGTGGGTGGTAGGTTGGCATTTGGTCTCCTCCGGTGGGTCTCCACACCTCTCAGACAGACACTGACCTTTGTGACAATCTAGGGGTGTTCCAAATGACTCTCTATTCCCCAAATAGTGTGCTACTGTTGACCAGAGCTCTATGAGTCCTGGTCAGAAGTAGAGCACTACATAGGGAATAGGTTGCCAGTTGGGACACAAGCCTACACAGGCATACCTCATACCATTGCCATAATTTTTTCATAAAGGACAAAAGAGGGGGAGGATTGTGTCATTGTACTGTGTCTGTTGGTGGGGATATGCTGCTGCTCACTCAGACAGCCCTGATAGTATTGCACGGCCTGCCTTTATAGGAGAGGCTGCTGATAGTAGGCCTGTTGCTGCTGTGGGGCCTGCTGCGATGGAGCAGCCATTTGATAGGAGGCTGGAGGCAGGTTGGCGTTCTGATAGGCCGACATGTCCATCTGTGGGGCCACACCCATCTGTGGAGGGTATCCGGCAGGTGCATATGGTACACTGCGGTGAAGAGACAGAATGGTACAATATTAGCTACCTACTACCTAACACAAGCATTAAGAGTGACATTTAACCCTCTTAACACAGGAGCAATGCCACCCCCAAAAATGTAATACTCACAAATCCACTAGTGGGATGTCTCAAAACACAAACATGCAGACACAAGAATGGCCTCACAAAATGGCTGCCATTTAGCTAGCTAGTTTCCTAGTCAAGGCTGGTATACAAAGGAGACATGCAACCCTGTAAAGTACTGGTATACCGAGGAGACGTGTAACCCTGTAAAGTACGAGGCTTACCTGTAAGGAAGCTGTGCTGGCTGACCGTTGGGAGATGTGACGTTAGGGGGGAGTGAGTGGAGGGGTCCGGGCTGGTCAGAGCCCATGTAGGCCTGCTGGGCTGGGGGGCCCTGGGGCATCCCTGGAGGCATGTAGGAACCACCAGGCTGACCTGGGTAACCCTGAGAGAGGGAGGGGGGGAGCAAAAAGAGAAAGTTCAAATTGGGTAAAACACATTTCATAGTACAGTGTACATTGCATTACTCCACTAAACTATACATTACTATATACAACCAACATTACTAGAATGAAAATCACATTGTATGATTTTTAAGTAACTAATTTGCATTTTATTGCATGACATAAGTATTTGATACATCAGAAAAGCAGAACTTAATATTTGGTACAGAAACCTTTGTTTGCAATTACAGAGATCATACGTTTCCTGTAGTTCTTGACCAGGTTTGCACACACTGCGGCGGGATTTTTGGCCACACTCTCCATATCAGACCTTCTCCAGATCCTTCAGGTTCGGGGGCTTGCTGGGCAATACGGACTTTCAGCTCCCGCCAAGAGTTTTCTATTGGGTTCAGGTCTGGGACTCTCTAGGCCACTCCAGACCTTGAGATGCTTCTTACGGGGCCACTCCTTAGTTGCCCTGGCTGTGTGTTTTCAGGTCGTTGTCATGCTGGAAGCCATCCACGACCATCTTCAATGCTCTTACTGAGAGAAGGAGGTTGTTGGCCAAGATCTCGCAATACATGGCCCATCCATCCTCCCCTCAATACAGTGCAGTCATCCTGTCCCCTTTGCAGAAAGCATACCCAAAGATGATGTTTCAACTCATGCCTTCGAACGGTCTTTGGATGGTGATGTCTCTTGGGGTTGGTATACTCGGATCCATTCTTTTCCCTCCAAACACTGTCGAGTGGAGTAGACCAAAAGCTCTATTTTTGTCTATCAGACCATGACCTTCTCCCATTCCTCCCTCTGGATCATCCAGCATGTCTGATTATGCAAAATTCAGATGGCCTGGACATGCGTGGCTTGAGCAGGGGGACCTTGCGTGCGCTGCGGATTTTAATCCATGATGGCGTATGTTGGTACTAATGGTTTTCTTTGAGACTGTGGTCCCAGCTCTCTTCAGGTCATTGCCAGGTCCTGCCGTGTAGTTCTGGGCTTGATCCCTCATGATCATTGATGCCCCACGAAGTTAGATCTTGCATGGAGCCCGGACCGAGGGTGATTGACCGTCATCTTGAACTTCTTCCATTTTCTAATAATTGCACCAACAGTTGTTGCCTTCTCACCAAGCTGCTTGCCTATGGTCCTGTAGCCCATCTCAGCCTGTGCAGGTCTACAATTTTATCCCTGATGTCTTCACAGCTCTCTGGTCTTGGCCATTGTGGAGAGGTTGGGTCTGTTGATGAGTGTGTGGACAGGTGTCTTTTATACAGGTACGAGTTCAAACAGGTGTAGTTTATCAGGTAATGAGTGAAGAGAACAGGAGGGCTTCTTAAGAAACTAACAGGTCTGTGGGCCGGAATCTTACTGGTTGGTAGGTGATCAATACTTATGTCATGCAATAAATGCAAATGAATACTTAAAAATCATACATGTGTTTTCTGGAATTTTGTTTTAGATGTGTTCCTATGATAAAAAATTACAGACTCTACATGCTTTGTAAGTAGGAAAACCTGCAAATCGGCTGTATCAATACTTGTTCTCCCCACTGTATATATTACGGTGGGGCAAAAAGTATTTAGTCAGCCACCACATTGTGCCAGTTCTCCCACTTAAAAAGATGAGGCCTGTAATTTTCATCATAGGTACACTTCAACTATGACAGACAAATGAGAAAAGAAAATCCAGAAAATCACATTGTAGGATTTTTTAACGATTTATTTGCAATTATGGTGGAAAATAAGTATTTGGTCACCTACAAACAAGCAAGATTTCTGGCTTCACAGACCTGTAACTTCTTCTTTAAGAGGCTCCTCTGTCCTCCACTCGTTACCTGTATTAATGGCACCTGTTTGAACTTGTTATCAGTATAAAAGACACCTGTCCAAACCTCAAACAGTCACACTCAAACTCCACTATGGTCAAGACCAAAGAGCTGTCAAAGGACCCAGAAACAAAATTGAGACCTGCACCAGGCTGGGAAGACTGAATCTGCATAGGTAAGCAGCTTGGTTTGAAGAAATCAACTGTGGGAGCAATTTTAGGAAATGGAAGATATACAAGACCACTGATATCTCTCCTCGATCTGGGGCTCCACGCAAGATCTCACCCCGTGGGGTCAAAATGATCACAAGAACGGTGAGCCAAAATCCCAGAACCACACGGGGGGACCTAGTGAATGACCTGCAGAGAGCTGGGACCAAAGTAACAAAGCCTACCATCAGTACACACACTACGCCGCCAGGAACTCAACTGCAGTGCCCAGACGTGTTCCCCTACTTAAGCCAGTACATGTCCAGGCCCATCTGAAGTTTGCTAGAGAGCATTTGGATGTCCAGAAGAAGATTGGAGAGATGTCATATGGTCAGATGAAACCAAAATAGAACTTTTTGGTAAAACTCAACTCGTCGTGTTTGGAGGACAAGAATGCTGAGTTGCATCCAAAGAACACCATACTACTGTGAGCATGGGGGTGGAAATCATGCTTTGGGGCTGTTTTTCTGCAAAGGGACCAGGACGTGATTCGTGTAAAGGAAGAATGAATGGGGCATGTATCGTGAGTTTTGAGTGAAAACCTCCTTCCATCAGCAAGGGCATTGAAGATGAAACGTGGCTGGGTCTTTCAGCAGGACAATGATCCAACAACACACGCCCGGGCAACGAAGGAGTGGCTTCGTAGAAGCATTTCAAGGTCCTGGAGTGGCCTAGCCAGTCTCAGATCTCAACCCATAGAATCTTTGGAGGGAGTTGAAAGTCCGTGTTGCCCAGCAGCCCCAAAACATCACTGCTCTAGAGGAGATCTGCATGGAGGAATGGGCCAAAATACCAGAACAGTGTGTGAAAACCTTGTGAAGACTTACAGAAAACGTTTGACCTCTGTCATTGCCAACACAAGGTATATAACAAAGTATTGAGAAACTTTTGTTATGACCAAATATTATTTTCCACCATAATTTGCAAAAATTCATTTTAATTCCTACAATGTGATTTTCTGGATTTTTTTTTCTCTCTTTTGTCTGTGATGTTGAAGTGTACTATTGACGAGATTTCAAGGGCCTCTCTCATCTTTTTAAGTGGGAGAACTTGCACAATTGGTGGCTGACTAAATACTTTTTTGCCCCACTGTATATATATTTGTAATAATGACAATTACAACAATACTGAATGAACAATGAACACTTATTTTAACTTAATATAATACATCAAATAAAATCAATTTAGTCTCAAATAAATAATGAAACATGTTCAATTTGGTAAAAATAATGCAAAAACAAAGTGTTGGAGAAGAAAGTAAAAGTGCAATATGTGCCATGTAAAAAAGCTAACATTTAAGTTCCTTGCTCAGAACATGAGRACATATGAAAGCTGGTGGTTCCTTTTAACATGAGTCTTCAATATTCCCAGGTAAGAAGTTTTAGGTTGTAGTTATTATAGGACTATTTCTCTCTATACCATTTGTATTTCATATACCTTTGACTATTGGATGTTCTAAAAGGTACTTTAGTATTGCCAGCCTAATCTCGGGAGTTGATAGGCTTGAAGTCATAAACAGCGCAATGCTTGAAGCATTGCAAAGAGCTGCTGGCAAACGCAGGAAAGTGCTGTTTGAATGAATGCTTACGAGCGTGCTGCTGCCTACCACCGCTCAGTCAGACTGCGCTATCAAATAATAGACTCAATTATAATATAATAACACTGAAATACGAGCCGTAGGTCATTAATATGGTCAAATCCGGAAACTATKATTTCGAAAACAAAACGTTTATTCTTTCAGTGAAATACGGAACCGTTCCGTATTTTATCTAACGGGTGAAATTCTGGCAAATTAGTTCGCAATGAGCCAGGCGGTCCAAACTGTTGCATATACCCTGACTCTGTGTGCAATGAACGCAAGAGAAGTGACACAATTTGCCTAGTTAATACTGCCTGCTAACATGAATTTCTTTTAACTAAATATGCAGGTTTAAAAAAAATATACTTCTGTGTATTGATTTTAAGAAAGGCATTGATGTTTATGGTAAGGTACATGCGCTTTTGTTAAACTCATCCCCCGTTTGGCGAAGTTGGCGGTCTTTGTTAGGAATAAATGGTCTTCACACAGTTCGCAACGAGCCAGGCGGCCCAAACTGCTGCATATACCCGGACTCTGTTGCACAGTACGCAAGAGAAGTGACACAATTTCCCTAGTTAAAAGAAATTCATGTTAGCAGGCAATATTAACTAAATATGCAGGTTAAAAAATATATACTTGTGTATTGATTTTAAGAAAAGCGTTGATGTTTACGGTTAGGTACACATTGGTGCAACGACAATGCTTTTTTCACGAATGCGCTTGTTATATCACCCGTTTGGCGAAGTAGGCTGTGATTCAATGATAAATTAATAGGCACCGCATCGATTATATGCAACACAGAACAAGCTAGATAAACTAGTAATATCATCAACAATGTYTAGTTAACTAGTGATTATGTTAAGATTGATTGTTTTTTTATAAGATAAGTTTAATACTAGCTAGCACCCTACCTTGGCTCCTTGCTGCACTCGCATAACAGGTAGTAAGCCTGCCACGCAGTCTTCTCGTGGAGTGCAATGTAATCAGCCATAATCGGTGTCCAAAAATGCAGATTACCGATTGTTATGAAAACTTTAAAATCGGCCCTAATTAATCGGCCATTCTGATTAATCGGTCGACCTCTACTCCATAGACAAACATTGTCAGTAGAATGGCCTTACTGAAGAGCTCAAGGACTTTCAACATGGCACAGTCATAAGATGCCACCTTTCCAACAAGTCAGTTTGGGGGACAAAATCCTTGCTCGAGCTGCCCCGGTCAACTGTAAGTGCTGTTATTGTGAAGTGGAAACGTCTCGGAGCAACAATGGCTCAGCCACGACGTGGTAGGCCACACAAGCTCACAGAACGGGAACGCTGAGTGCTGAAGCGCGTAGCGTGTAAAAATGGTCTCTCCTCGGTTGCAACACTACCGAGTTCCAAACTGCCTCTGGAAGCAACGTCAGCACAAGAACTGTTTGTCGGGAGCTTCATGAAATGGGTTTCCATGGCCGAGCAGCCGCACACAAGCCTAAAATCACCATGCCAAGCGTCGGCTGGAGTGGTGTAAAGCTCACCACCATTGGACTTTGGAGCAGTGGAAATGCGTTCTCCGGAGTGATGAATCACACTTCACCATCTGGCAGTCCGACGGCCAAATCTGGGTTTGGTGGATGGCAGGGGAGTGCTACCTGCCCCAATGCATAGTGCCAACTGTAAAGTTTGGTGGAGGAGGAAAAATGGTCTGGGACTGTTTTCCTGGTTCGGGCTAGGGCCCTTAGTTCCAGTGAAGGGAAATCTTAACGTAACAGCATACAATGCCATTCTAGACGATTCTGTGCTTCCAACTGTGGCAACAGTTTGGGGAAGGCCATTTCCTGTTTCAGCAAGACAACACCCCCGTGCACAAAGCGAGGTCCATACAGAAATGGTTTGTCGAGATCGGTGTGGAGAACTTGACTGGCCTTAACTCCATCAAACACCTTTGGGATGAATTGGAACGCCGACTGTGAGCCAGGCCTAATTGCCCGACCTCACTAATGCTCTTGTGGCTAAACGGAAGCAAGTCCCCGCAGCAATGTTCCAACATCTAGTGGAAAGCCTTCCCAGAAGAGTGGAGGCTGTTATAGCAGCAAAGGGGGGGACCAACTCCATATTAATGCCCACGATTTTGTAATGAGATGTTCGACGAGCAGATGTCCACATACTTTTGGTCATGTAGTGTATGTGACAGTGGTTAGATAGTTTGTTTCTCCTGACCTGAATGGGGACTTGGGAGGCAGGTGCGTATTGGGGCTGCTGCTGCGGTTGCTGCTGGGACTGCAGTTTGGAGTAGGCTGTGTAGAACGGTGCCTCGTTCATCAGTTTGTTATAGAGCTCCAAGGCCTCCAGCACCTTCACATTCAGCTCAGACAGCTCAGAGTGTTGCCTGCCAGGGAGGGAGGGAGAGAGAGTGGGAGGGGTGGAGATAGAGGTCATCACGACACTAGTAGGACAAAGACTGATGATCGTAGCGATCATCCAGATACATATATATATATATATATATATATAGTCAATATGAACTATATCAAGTATGTATAACTACATACAATTTGAATAACTCTGTACAACATATATGCCTAACCAATATAAATAAAACTCTGACATGCAATTGAAAATATAGTCCATTATGAATAATTATACTACAGTTAAATTCATTTTACCTGTCAATGTCTTCCAGCTTGTCATCAATCATTGGATTCATCTGCTCACAAGCACCTGGATGGGTAAAGCATTGATAAGGTGAGGCTAAACAGACAAAAACAATGTGAGTACAGTGGTCAAGCCAACTACAATGTGTGTGTGTGTGTGTGTGTGTGGTGTGTGTGGTGTGTTGTGTGTGTGTGTTGTGTGTTGTTTGTTTTTTTGTTTGTGTGTGTGTGTGTGTGTGTGTGGTTAGAAAATAGTCCAACTGCAGTGTCAGTGGGCATGGCTGTGGCTACATGGCTACTAGGATTTATCAGAGCATTAAGTCATTGTTTTATACCCTCCAGTTGGACCAGCTCTTGGCAGTCAGGTGCTGCATCAGCAGGGTCTGTATTCTGGAGCAGATACAGCGCTCTATCCATCTTCTCCTGCAGAGACAGAGGTGGGGAGAGGGAGGAAGAGAGGGGAGAGACAGAGGAAGAGTGAGAGAGAGGGGTGAGGATGAGAGAGAGAGGAAGAGAAAGGGGGGTGGGGATGAGAGAGAGAGAGGGAGGAAGAGGGGTGGGGATGAGAGAGAGGGAGGAAAGAGGTGGGGATGAGAGAGAGGGAGTGAGGAAGAGAGAGGGGTGGGGATGAGAGAGAGGGAGTGAGGAAGAGAGAGGGGGGTGGGGATGAGAGAGAGGGAGTGAGGAAGAGAGATGGGGGTGGGGATGAGAGAGAGGGAGGGAGGGAGGAGAGTGAGGGGTGGGGATGAGAGAGAGGGAGGGAGGGAGGAAGTGAGGGGTGGGATGCGAGAGAGAGGGGGAAGATGAGGGGTGGGGGATGAGAGGAGGGAAGGAAGAGAGAGGGAGGAAGAGAGAGAGAAAGGGTGATGAGTGAGAGAGGAAGAGAGGGGGGGGATGAGAGAGAGGGAGGGAGGAAGAGAGAGGGTGGGATGAGGGGATGGAGAGGGAGGAAGGGAAGGAGAGGGGTGGGGATGAGAGAGAGGGAGGAAGAGAGGGGTGGGGATGAGAAGAGGGAGGAAGAGAGGTGAGGATGATTGGGGGGGAGAAGGGGGAGGAAGAGAGAGAGAGAAAAAAGGGAGAGGTGGGGATGAGAGAGGGGGAGAGGTGGGAGAAAGATTCTTATTATACGATGTTACATTGCAACTTTGTATAACAAGCAATGCTAGACTTTATTAACCATTCTAAACATTTTACTAAGTTACAACTGACAGACTGATGAAGAGGGTTTTCAATGGCCAAACGATCAAAACTGATGGTGGACTGATTATATCTAAGAAGAAAAGATACACGATGATATAACATGATTTAGGCCTACATGTATGGACAGTCATGCAGTAGGTCCGGTACGTAGAACCACCCACCTCATCTATGAAGACAGGCTCAGGCTCTACGTTGGCTTCTATGCTGGGCTCCTCCGGGGCTGGTGTCTTCTCTACATACGTTACTGTTAGGAGAGGGATTTACATTTTACACATTTAGCTAATGCTCTTATTCAGAGCCACTTTAGAGTCAGGATTTAAAACATGAAACCAAACACTAYACTAGAAGGACTATGGTGGTACAAGAGTGAGGTATGGTACTGGACAGGATAAAGAYGGGAAACGTACCTAGTTCAGGCTCAGTGTTGAGGTTGGTCGTGACAAAGTTGGACGGGAAGAGACCTACTCCTCTGTGGTTCTCTCCTTTCCACCAGTTTGGGTCACTGTGGCATCAACATGGTTAAATCAGTTAAAACATTCTTGTAAGTAAACACTTCCCATTATAAATTAAATGAATGCATGCATTGCATTGCAAAACAACAGACATGTAACTGAAGAACTTTTGTTCCCATATTTGCCTATACAGTAGGCCATCATATGGGTCATCACAGCAGGGGGGGGTCAGAGCCAGGTTTCCATAGCAGCATGTCGTCAGCTACCTGTCGTCCAGGACGAGGATGAGCTCTCCGGTCTTGAAGGTGAGCTCGTTGTCCTCGGCCGCCTCAAAGTCGTAGAGCGCCCGCAACTTCCGGGAGTCCCTGCTACCCCCGCCCCCGTTGGTATTGAAGGGGGGGTCGGCGGTCACGGTGAGGGGTCGCGCCTCCACATACTGCTTCTGCTCCTGCAGGGACAGCTCGATGGCTGCAGATGGGAGGAGGACAGAGGGATTTGAWTTTTTTTTAAATACACTGCGTCATTCTCAATGATTTTAATGTGTCTAATAAATGTATTAATTCATTCATCAACATGCACAATTCATAATGTAATATGATGTGGTATTCTAGAATCTAATATTATTTGTACCTTTGGCCAGGTCGTCATCGTCAGATGGTTTACTAACAGCAGGAGTGGTGCCCTTTAGGCTGGACCCCTGTTGATAAGAGGTGTTTGGTTAGAGAGAAGCCTTCCAGAGCAGAGGGGATTTGGGATTAGCTGTGACTGTGGTGCCACCTGTAGGGATTGATAAGTACTACAGGCTTTACAGGCAGTATTTTGGTAGTAAACAGAGTGAGTAAAGGCGTCAGCATGCTTWGGTTCGGCTAACCCAAACTCGGCTAGGTGAACCAAACTAATGTGCTTGCATACTCCCTTAAAAGACCTTGCTTGAAAAACATGAAAAAAGCAGCAATAGTACTGTTTGTCCATCTTGAGACGCCATAGCGTCAGAATTCATCTAAAATAAGAAATCGGTTATTCATTTACGTTTTGTAGAGACCACACTGTGCAGCTGTATTCATCGACCTGGCCAAGGTTTCCGACTCTGTCAATCACCACATTCTTGTCGGCAGACTCAACAGCCTTGGTTTCTCAAATGACTGCCTCGCCTGGTTCACCAACTACTTCACAGACAGAGTTCAGTGTGTCAAATTGGAGGGCCTGTTGTCCGGACCTCTGGCAGTCTCTATGGGGGTGCCACAGGGAGCAATCCTCGGGCCYACTCTTTTCTCTGTATACATCAATGATGTCACTCTTGCTGCTGGTGATTCTCTGATTCACCTCTACGCAGATGACACCATTCTGTATACTGTGGCCCTTCTTTGGACACTATGCTAACTAACCTCCAGACAAGCTTCAATGCCATACAACTCTCCTTCCGTGGCCTCCAACTGCTCTTAAATGCAAGCAAAACAAAATGCATGCTCTTCAACCGATCACTGCCCACACCTACCCACCCGTCCAGCATCACTACTCTGGACGGTTCTGACTTAGAATATCTGGACAACTACAAATACCTAGGTGTCTGGTTAGACTTCCAAAATGATTTCCAAAATGAAATCTAGAATCGGCTTCCTATTTCGCAACAAAGCATCCTTCACTCATGCTGCCAAACATACCCTAGTAAAACTGAATATCCTACCAATCCTTGACTTCGGCGATGTCATTTGCTGGAGCGTGTGCTACGGGTGGGTGTTGCTATGGTAACCAGTGAGCTGAGATAAGGCAGAGCTTTACCTAGCAAAGACTTATCGATGACCTGGAGCCAGTGTTTTTGGTGACGAGAGCATACAGGTCGCAGTGGTGGGTAGTATATGTTCTTGGGGCGTTACTACAGACCCAGGTTTGATCCCAGGCGCACAATTGGCCCAGCATTGTCCGGGTCCCGGGATGGTTTGGCCAGCCGGGATTTCCTTGTCTCATTGCGCTCTAGCGACTCCTTTTGGTGGGCCAAGCGTCTGCAAGCTGTCTTCGGCCGCCAGCTGGACAGTGTTTCCTCCGACACATTGGTGCGGCTGGCTTCCGGGCTAAGCGAGCAGTGTGTCAAGAAGCAGTGCGGCTTGGCAGGGTTGTGTTTTGGAGGACGCATGGCTCTCGACCTTCGCCTCTCCCGAGTTCGTAGGTGAGTTGCAGCGATGGGACAAGACTAACTACCAATTGGATATCACGAAATTGGGGAGATTTTTTTTTTTTTAAAGACATTGCGGTTCAAACGGCTCTATTTTCCAGGTGAGGCACATCCAGGCCATCTGGCACCAACATTGTCAATTGAAACAAATAAAAAACTAACTATTTTAGGAAGGGGGTAACAGAGTTAGTAGTGAGGGGAAACTGCCTGGCCTATACAATAATAGAGGCAACACTGGGTTAGGGTGATAGACGATAGGTTGTTGACTATATTACCTGTGACCCAGAGGATGGGAAGACGACCCCTTCCTCTCTCAGAGACTTGATGGTGGCACTGACCAGACTGAGCTGTGGATCTTTCTGGAACCCATCACACCACTCCACCATCATCCCCTTCAGTTTGTCACACACCTTGCTGTGGGCCTGCATTGGGGATAGTAATAATTATTATTAGGCTACTTATTTGATAGAGGTAGATACAAACAAAACATTGACACAAAGAGCCAGCTGAATGATAATAATGGCGCCAGAGGGGATGGCTGCCGTTTTACGGGCTCCAAACCAGCTCTGCTATTTTGTGTGTTTTTTTCACATTGTTTGTAAATTATTTTGTACATAATGTTGCTGCTACCATCTCTTATGACCTAAAAGAGCTTCTGGACATCAGAACAGTGATGACTCACCTCCAACTGGACGATTTTTTTCTTCATTGAGTCCAATGCGAAGGATATACTGCTTTCCCAAGACCAGGCCCAAATCCCTGTCACTCGCATGAAGAAAATACGGAGATACAGGGGGAGGAGGTCGAGCTGCCTTGTGAGAATTCAACGGCAAGTGGGTAAACCGCAACTACCATCTGTCCTACTGCCCAACGTGCAATCACTGGAGATTAAACTGGATGATCTACGATCAAGACTATCCTACCAATGGGACATTAAAAACTAATATCTTATGTTTCACTGAGTCGTGGCTGAACGACGACACGGATAATATAGAGCTGGCTTGGTATTCTGTGCATCGGCAGGACAGAGCAGCTACGTCTGGTAAGACGAGGGGCAGGGGGGGTGTCTACTTGTCAATAACAGCTGGTGCGCGATGTCTAATATTAAAGAAGTCGAGGTATTTCTCGCCTGATGTAGAGTACCTTATGATAAGCTGTAGACCACACTATCTACCAAGAGAGTTCCCATCTATATTATTCGTAGCCATCTATTTACCACCACAATCCGATGCTGGCACTAAGACTGCACTCAACTAGCTGTATAAGGCCATAAGCAAACAAGAAAAAGCTCATCCAGAAGCAGTGCTTCTAGTGGCCGGGGACTTTAATGGAGGCACACTTAAATCAGTTATACCTAATGTCTACCAGCATGTCACATGTGCAAACAACTCTAGACCACCTTTACTACACAAACAAAGCTCTCTCTCACCCTCCATTTGGCAAATCTGACCATAATTATATCCTCCTGATTCCTGCTTACAAGCAAAAACTAAAAAAGGAAGTACCAGTGACTCGCTCAACACGGAAATGGTCTGACACAGATGCTACGCTARAGGACTGTTTTGCTAGTAGACTGGAATATGTTCCAGGTTTCATCCAATGGCATTGAGGAGTATACCACCTCAGTCACCGGCTTTATCAATAAGTGCACAATGTCATCCCCACAGTGATAGTACGTACATATCCGAAACCAGAAGCCATGGATTACAGGCAACATCCGCACCGAGCTAAAGGCTYGAGCTGCAGCTTTCAAGGAGCGGGAGACTAATCCGGATGCTTTAAAGAAATTCCACTATGCCCTCAGACGAACCAGCAAACAAGCAAAGCGTCAATACAGAATTAAGATTGAATCCTACTACACCGGCAACGACGCTCGTCAGATGTGGCAGGGCTTGCAAACTATTACAGACTACAAAGGGAAACCCAGCCGCAAGCCTACCAGATGAGCTAAATGCCTTTTATGCTCACTTCGAGGTATGCAACACCGAAGCAAGCATGAGAGCACAAGCTGTTCCAGACGACTGTGTGATAACGCTCTCAGTAGCCGATGTGAGCAAGACCTTTAAACAGGTCAACATTTACAAGGCTGTGGGGCCAGACGGATTACCAGGACGTGTACTCAGAGCATGCGCGTAACAACTGACTTCTGTCACTACATTTTCAACCTCTCCTTGCCCGAGTTGAGTTTATTTTTTACAGGGACAGTGCACATTAGAGTCTGTAATACCTACATGTTTCAAGCAGACCACCATAGTCCCTGTGCCCAAGAAAGCTAAGGTAACCTGCCTAAATGACTACCACCCCGAAGCACTCACGTCGGTAGCCATGTATTGCTTTGAAAGGCTGGTCATGGCTCACATTAACACCATTATCCCAGAAACCCTAGACCCAGTCCTATACGCATATCGCCCCAACAGATCCACAGATGACGCAATCTCAATCGCACTCCACACTACCCTTTCCCACCTGGACAAAAGGAACACCTATGTGAGAAAGCTGTTCATTGACTACAGCTCAGCGTTCCAACACCATAGTACCCACAAAGCTCATCATGAAGCTAAAGACCCTGGGAATAAACACCTCCCTCTGCAACTGGATCCTGGACTTCCTGACGGGCCGCTTCCAGGTGGTAAGGGTAGGCAACAACACATCTGCCACGCTGATCCTCACTGGGGCCCCTCAGAGCTGCGTATTTAGTCCCCTCCTGTACTCGCTGTTCACCCACGGCTGCGTGGCCAAGCATAACTCCAACAGCATCATTAAGTTGGCTGACGACACAACAGTGGTAGGCCTGATCACCAACAACGATGAGACAACCTATAAGGAGGTCAGAGACCTGGCAGTGTGACGCCAGGATAACAACCTCTCCCTCAATGTGAGCAAGACAAAGGAGCTGATCATGGACTACAGGCAAGGAGGGCTGAACAGGCCCCCATTAACATCGACGGGGCTGTAGTGGAGAGGGTCGAGAGTTTCATGTTCCTTGGTGTCCACATCAACAAACTATCATGGTCCAAACACACCAAGACAGTCGTAAAGAGAGCACAACAACACATTTTTCCTCTCAGAAGACTGAAAAGATTTGTCATGGGTCCCTAGATCCTCAAAAAGTTCTATAGGTGCACCATCGAGAGCATCCTGACCGGTTGCATCACCGCCTGGTATGGCAACTGCTCGGCATCCGACTGTAAGGAGCTACCGAGGGTACTGCGTACGGCCCAGTACGTCACTGGGGCCAAGCTTCCTGCCATTCAGGACCTATATACTAGGCGTGTCAGAGGAAGGCCCTAAAAATMGTTAAAGACTCCAGTCACCCAAGTCATAGACTGTTCTCTCTGCTACCGCACGGCAAACGGTACTGGAGCACCAAGTCTAGGTCCAAAAGGCTCCTTAACAGCTCTTACCCACAGCCCATAAGAATTAATCAAATGGCCACCCGGACTATTTACACTGACCCCCCCCCTTCCATTTGTTTTTACACTACTGCTACTCGCTGTTTATTATCTATGCATAGTCACTTTAKCCCTACCAAAATGTACAAATGACCTTGAKTAACCTGTACCCCTGCACAATGACTCGGTACCCCCTGTAATATAGCCTCGTTATTGTTATTTTATTGTGTTTTTATTGTGCTACTTTTTAATTTTACTTTAGTTTATGTAGTAAATATTTTAGTATTTGAGTAACTCTATTTCTTGAACTGCATTGTTGGTTATGGGCTTATAAGTAAGCGTTTTGTATTCGGCGCATGTGACAAATAAAATTTGATTTGATTTAATTGTTATGCTTGCTCACGTGTGTGTAAGTCTGAACATCCTCAATTCATCACAAATATTGCAAAAGAAAAAAACTTGAGATGGCTTCCGTACCCTGCTCAACACAGTTCGGACTTCAGTGGCAAACTCCCGCGAGCAGATCTCTAAGTGAAATATTCTTCCACTGTTATTGACACAGGCAGCCAGCAACTGTAACAAGGAGAAAAGCCAGGTTAGTACAGTAGTCAGTATAGATGATTTATGTAGAAGTTTCACATTACAGCAAGAGAAGTAGCCTAACGCTTTTATTCACTTCCACACATCCACATTTAATTGAATAACAGAAACATTTATTAACATTAATAAATGTAACGCCATTGAAATTATGCATGATTTTATGACAGAGGGAGCTAAAGTTGACTGAGTGAGGAGAGAGATCTAAAAATATAACAGCCATGTGAATATCTACCCTAATGGTGAGTCAGAGAGAAGGATCACATGGTCTGAGGCTTAGCATCATCACTCTATAACAACTCTAAGCAGCAGAGAGAACAGAACAAAGCAGTAAAAAAACTTATCCAGGGCCATGGATCATCACACTCTGGTTGACTGGCTACCCAGAGCAGGAGAATTACGAGCTCAGAGCTCTA
This sequence comes from Salvelinus sp. IW2-2015, assembly GCF_002910315.2. Classification (NCBI taxonomy): domain Eukaryota; kingdom Metazoa; phylum Chordata; class Actinopteri; order Salmoniformes; family Salmonidae; genus Salvelinus; species Salvelinus sp. IW2-2015. Next base: position 33,584,554 of record NC_036875.1, on the reverse strand, counting down.
TAACTGCCAAGAGCAGCAGGAGATGGACCACTCTTCCCAAATACTTTATTACGTCAGACTGGAGGGTGTCACTGAGGCTTATGGCAACAGTCAGAGAACTTTTGATCCACCAGCCTCACTGTCTGAACTAGAGGTCGACCGATTAATCAGAATGGCCGATTAACTTCTTATGGCTGAAGGGGCAGTATTGAGTAGCTTGGATGAAAGGTGCCCATTGTAAACGGCCAGCTCCTCAGTCTCAGTTGCTAATATATGCATATTATTATTAGTATTGGATAGAAAACACTCAAAAGTTTCTAAAACTGTTTGAATTAAGTCTGTGAGATTAACAGAACTCATATGGCAGGCTTTTGGATTTTTTTATGGGGGTGCCATATTTTCAACCAAGCTCTTATTCAAAATACAGAGAGATATGGATGGGTTTTCCCTTCCTACGGCTTCCACTAGATGTCAGCAGTCAAAAGAACTAAGTCTGATGACTCTAATGTGAAGGGGGGTCGAAGGAGACAGAATTTAGTATGAGGTGCCAAGAGGTGATCATGCATTCAACACGCGAGAGAGGCAGCTCTGTTCCATCTCTCAATTGAAGTCGATTTAATTCTCCAATTGGAACGTTATTCAAGATGTATGTTAACAACATTCTAAAGATTGATTCAGTACATCGTTTGCCATGTTTCTACTGACTGTAACGGAACGTTTGGACATTTCGTCACGTTATAGTGGTCGCGCTTTGAGACTTTGGTTAGGGTATTTGGTAAACAATTCGAAAGTAGCTAATTTGACATAAATAACGGACATGAACGAACAAATCAAGCATTTATTGTGGACCTGGGATTCCTAGGAKTGCATTCTGATGAATTCATCAAAGGTAAGGAAACATTTATCATGTATTTTCTGGTTTCTGTTGAGTCCAACATGGTGGCTAATTTGGCTAATCATRTGAGCTCCGTCTCAGATTATTGCATGGTTTATATTTCRGTAAAGTTTTTTTGAAATCTGACACAGCYGTTGCATTAAGGAGAGGTATATCTATAATTCTATGTGTATTACTTGTATTATCATTTATATTTATGTTGAGTATTTCTGTTGAAACGATGTGGCTATGCAAAGTCATTTGATGTTTTTGCAACTAGTGAATCTAACGCCTCAATGTAAACTCAGATTTTTTTATATAAATATGAACTTTATCAAACAAAACATGCATGTATTGTGTAACATGAAGTCCTATGAGTGTCATCTGATGAAAATAATCGAAGGTTAGTGATTAATTTAATCTCTATTCTGGTTTTTGTGAAGCTATCTTTAGCTGGAAAAAATGGCTGTGGTTATTGTGGTTTTGTGGTGACCTAACATAATCGTTTGTAGTGCTTTCGCTGAAAAGCCTATTTGAAATCGGACACTTTGGTGGGATTAACAACAAGATTACCTTTAAAATGATATAAAACACATGAATGTCTGAGGAATTTTAATTATGAGATTTCTGTTGTTTTTTTATTTGGCGCCCTGCACTTCGACTGGCTGTTGTCATATCGATCCCGTTAACGGGACTGCAGCCATAAGAAGTTTAATTAGGGCCGATTTCAAGTTTTCATAACAATCGGAAATCTGTATTTTTGGACACCGATTTTGCAGATTTTATTTTATTTTTTACACCTTTATTTAAACTTCTTATGGCTGCAATCCCGTTAACGGGATGATATGACAACAGCCAGTGAAAGTGCAAGGCGCCAAATTCAAACAACAGAAATCTCAATTAAAATTCCTCAAACATACATGTATCTTATACCATTTTAAAGGTTATCTTGTTGTTAATCCCACCAAAGTGTCCGATTTCAAATAGGCTTTACAGCGAAAGCACCACAAACGATTATGTTAAGGTCACCGCAAAATCACAGAAAAACACAGCTATTTTTCCAGCCAAAGACAGGAGTCACAAAAAGCAGAAAGAGATAAAATMAATCACTAACCTTTGATGATCTTCATCAGATGACACTCAAAGGCCGATACCGGCTTTTTTTGGTCCTCCAATAATCGGTATCGGCGTTYAAAAATCATAATCGGTCGACCTCTAGTCTGAACCAAGAAATTCACACTCAGACTTTATACAAGCAAATTGTTTAAACTCTGCTATCCATCCCATAGCAGGATTCATGACTCATTAACTGTGTCTATGATCGCAGTCACTAAACAAGCTCCAGGGCCTGACACCATGCTGAGACTAAAACACCTGACCTTACACTAACCCCACACCCTATGCAGACTATTTCTCTATTGACATCGGTTTATTCATGTATAATAAAACCTGTTACACAGTTAAGCAGTAGGTTTTTCAACGGTCTACCAAATGATATGCAGCTTTTGCTCCAGGTGTCCTGAATAACACAATAAAGAACTCACGGTGAGGGCCTGCATGGCAACGTGTGGGACCTTGTGGTTGACTCGTTTCATCACGGACCTCAAGCAGTCCTTGGCTCTGGGAGAAGAATGGCAGGTAGAGACATGGTTATTATGGCTCAAGTAGAAGGTTATTCCTACATGAGTTTTCCAAAAGTATACCATCTTCAATATACAGTTACAGTGCCTTCAAAAAGTATTCATACCCCTTTACTTATTCCACATTTTGTTGTGTTACAGCTGCAATTCAAAATTGATTAAAAAAAAACAGAAAATTCACCCATCTACACACAATACCCTATAATAGCAAAGTGAAAACAAGTTTAGACATTTTTGCTAATTTATTTGAACTGAAATACAGAAATCTAATTTACATAATGACACTCCAAATTGAGCTCAGGTGCATCRAATTTCCTTTGATCGTCCTTGAGATGTCACTACAACTTGATTGGAGTKCACCTGTGGCCAATTCAATTGTTTGGACATGAAACACAGCTGTCTATTTAAAAAAGGTCCCACAGTTGACTGGGCATGTCAAAGCAGAACCTAGACCATGAAGTCCAGGGAACGGTCTTTAGATCTCAGGGATAGAATTGTGATGAAGCATATACGGTTGAAGTCGGAAGTTTACATACACTTAGGTTGGAGTCATTAAAACTCGTATTTCAACCACTCCACAAATTTCTTGTTAACAAACTATAGTTTTGGCAAGTCGGTTAGGACATCTACTTTGTGCATGACACAAGTAATTTTTCCAACAATTGTTTACAGACAGATTTTTTCAGAAATGTACATACACTAAGCTGAATGTGCCTTTAAACAGCTTGGAAAATTCCAGAAAATGATGTCATGGCTTTAGAAGCTTCTGATAGGCTAATTGACATCATTTGAGTCTATTGGAGGTGTACCTGTGGATGTATTTCAAGGCCTACCTTGATACTCAGTGCCTCTTTGCTTGACATGATGGGAAACTCAAAACAAATCAGCCAAGACCTGAGAAAAAAAATTGTAGACCTCCACAAGTCTGGTTCATCCTTGGGAGCAATTTCCAAACGCCTGAAGGTACCACGTTCATCTGTACAAACAATAGTACGCAAGTATAAACCTGTCTCTTATACACATCTAGATGTGTATAAGAGACAGCCTTGAGATGAACGTACTTTGGTGCGAAAAGTGCAAATCAATCCCAGAACAACAGCAAAGGACCTTGTGAAGATGCTGGAGGAAACAGGTACAAAAGTATCTATAAACACAGTAAAACGAGTCCTATGTCGACATAACCTGAAAGGCTGCTCAGCAAGGAAGAAGCCACTGCTCCAAAACCGCCATAAAAAAGACAGACTACGGTTTGCAAATGCACATGGGGACAAAGCTCGTACTTTTTGGAGAAATGTCCTCTGGTCTGATGAAACAGAAATAGAACTGTTTGGCCATAATGCTGTCTCTTATACACATCTAGATGTGTATAAGAGACAGCTGCAGGAGGGACTGGTGCACTATACAAAATAGATGGCATTATGAGGGAGGGAAATTATGTGGATATATTGAAGCAACATCTCCAGACATCACTCAGGAAGTTAAAGCTTGGTCACAAATGGGTCTTCCAAATGGACAATGACCCCAAGCATACTTCCAAAGTTGTGTCAAAATGGCTTAAGGACAACAATGTCAAGGTATTGGAGTGGCCATCACAAAGCCCTGACCTCAATACCATAGACAATTTGTGGGCAGAACATGAAAAAGCGTGTGCGAGCAAGMAGGCCTACAAACCTGACTCAGTTACACCAGCTCTGTCAGGAGAAATGGGCCAAAATTCACCCAACTTATTGTGGGGAGCTTGTGGAAGGCTACCCAAAACATTTGACCCAAGTTAAACAATTGAAAGGCAAAGCTARCAAATACTAATTGAGTGAATGTAAACTTCTGACCCACTGGGAATGTGATGAAATAAATAAAAGCTGAAATAAATAATTCTCTCTACTATTATTCTGACATTTCACATTCTTAAAATAAAGTGGTGATCCGAACTGACCTAAGARAGGTAATTTTTACTCGGATTAAATGTCAGGAATTGTGAAAAACTGAGTTTAAATGTATTTGGCTAATGTGTATGTAAACTTATGACTTCAACTGTATCTGGGGAAGGGTTTAAAACAATTTCTATATTGTTGAAAGTTTCCAAGAACACAGATGTCTCCATCATTGGGAAATTGAAAAAATATGGAATTACCCAGACTCTGCCTAGACCCAGCCGTCCGGCCAAACGGGCAAGAAGAACCTTGGTCAGGGAGGTGACCAAGAACCCAATTACTACTCTGACAGAGCTACAGAGTTCCTTGGCTGAGATGGCAGAACCTGCCAGAAGGACAACAGACTCTATAGCACTTCACCAATCTGGGATTTATGGGAGAGTGATCAGATGGACGCCACTCCTGAGAAAAAAAGCACGCTTGGAGATGGCAAAAATGCACATGAAAGACAGATCATAAGGCGAAAGATGTGGTCTGATGAGAGAAAAACTTCTTTGGCCTGAATGCAAAGCGCCATGTCTGYAAAAAAATCAAYCCCAGCTCTTCACACGCCTAATGCCATCCCTACTGTGAAGCATGGTGGTGGCAGCATCACGCTATGGGGATGCTTTTCAGCAGGTAGGGACTAGGATACTGGTAAGGATAGAGGGAACAATGAATGGAGCCAAATACAGGCAAATCCTTGAGAACCTGCATCGACCTTAGACTGGGGGCGAAGATGTACGTTCCAACTGGACAATAACCCCAAGCATACAGCCAAACCAATGCTGGAATGGATTCAGAACAAGAATGCGAAAGTCCTTGAGTGGCCCAGCCAAAGCCGAGACTTGAATCCCATTGTGGTAAATCTTGGAAGATTGCTGTTGACCGCCGCACCCCATCTAGCTTAAGAGATTGAGAATGTCTGCAAGAAATAATGTGAGAAAATCCCCAAATTCAGATGTGCAAAGCTGATACAGACAACCCAAGATTACTCAAGATGACTCAAAGCTGTAATCACTGCCAAAGGTATTTCTATAAAGTATCAGGGGTGTGAATACTTATGTAAAATAGATCTGTATTTCATTTTTAAGAGATTTGCAAACATGTTTTCACTTTGTTATTATGGGGTATTGTGTGTGTGTGTGTGTAGATGTTTATTTTTTAAAATATTTAATCCATTTTGAATTCAGGCTGTAACAACAATTTGGAATAAGTCAAGGGGTATGAATACTTTCTGAAGACACTGTATTTACATTTAGTAGACACTCTTATCCAGAGCAAATTCCAGTGGTGACTGCATACTTTTTCATACAGATATGAATACGAATTGAATTTTGAGTCACTGCTATTCAATGCCATAGCTATTTAAAAAAAAATCATAACCAATAACCTCAACTTGAGTCCTGGAGTTAGTTTAGAGCAGTGGCATTATAACTTGTTCAGCAGGAACCTKATTTCTCGTGAACCCACCCCACCAATAATGACAACCTTAAAATCGCTACATTTCGATTTGTACATCAACAAATAACCTTCAATTAATTCATGTTCATCTCATATCAAGATGAAACAAAGTTAAAGGTTAATTTTTTTTTAAAGGAAACAAAAACAAATGTACTCAATTGTCTTTTCAAATGATCTTTCTCAAATGTTTGTATATTGTCCCATACAATAACCTGTCCTGTTCATTTTTGGTATAATTTTTTTTTTTTTTTTAAACAATGCTGATATTTTAGAAATAGGAAGTCGGGACTTCAACTTACCCATTGGGCGTCTGTCCAACTCTGTCACAGATATCCATAATCAGAGCCCAGTCCTCCACTGTATTGGTTTCATTGGTGGCTTTCTCTGAAAATGTGGTACACCAGGATACATGTGGTTAGTTGGGAAAATACAATCTGTGGTTGGCATGTAGTGTGTTGGGCCAACATTAACTCAATATTATACCTCTAGTTCTCATTGCTTTAGTTCACCACTATATTTGTATAGGATTGACAGTTAATACATAATTCTGGAAGTTGTATGACTAGACTAGGAATAAAGTCAATTATTCCGTATCTGATTTGTGATACAAGATGGCACAGTCACCGTGTTTCTAGCTCCTAGCCAACTTTGCAGTATTTTTTTATTTGCTCAGACCATATGTATTATTACTTAGTCACTCAATAGAAATGTCGACATCCCGGGCCTGGCTTAATTGCTTTCTTTTTACTTTCTGGATTATGTGATTGGTAGGTATTTTTTATTACTGCACTTTTTGTTGGGAGCTAGAAACAAGCATTTCGCTGCACCTGCAAATCTGTGTACCCGACCAATAGACTATTTTATTTGTGATAAAGCCATTACACATGGCTAACTACATATTTATGTACAGAGTGAAATTCGTATTATTGTAGCTACAAGGACACTTGGAGATACGAGAGCATCTGTTCCAAAGATGGTGGTTAAACTGCTCACCCTCGAGGGGGTTAGCTAGCTACAGTGCATTGGGAAAGTGATCCGACCCATTGACTTGATCAACATTTTGTTTTACACTACAGCCGTATTCTAAAATGTATGACGTTTTCCCCCCCATCATTCTACACACAATACCCCATAATGACAAATCAAAAACAAGTTTAGATATTTTTACGACTTTGTAAAAGAAATAAACTGAAAACGCTTTACCAAAAGTATTCATGCAATTTACTCAGTACTTTGTTTTAGCACCTTTGGCAGCGATTACAGCCTCAAGTCTTCTTGGGTATGATGCTACAAGCTTGGCACACCTGTATTTGGGGAGTTTCTCCCATTCTTCTCTGCAGATGCTCTCAAGCTTTTGTCTGGTTGAATGGTGATCGTTGCTGCACAGCTATTTTCAGGTCTACCCAGATATCGAGTTCAAGTCCGGGCTCTGGCTCGGCCACTCAAGGACATTCAGAAACTTGTCCCGAAGCCATTCCTGCGTTGTCTTGGCTGTGTGCTTAGGGTCGTTGTCCTGTTGGAAGGTGAACTTTTGCTCCAGTCTGAGGTCCTGGAGCCGGTTTTCATCAAGGATCTCTCTGTACATGGCTCCATTCATCTCCCCCTCGATCCTGACTAGTCTTCCAGTCCCTGGCTCTGAAATCATCCCCACAGCATGATGCTGCCACCACCATACTTCACCGTAGGGATGGTGCCAGGTTTCCTCCAGARGTGGCACTTAGCATTCAGGCCAAAAGAGTTAAATGTTGGTTTCATCAGACCAGAGAATCTTGTTTCTCATGGTCTGAGTTTTTAGGTGCCTTTTGGCAAACTCCAAGCAGGCTGTCAAGTGCCTATTACTGAGGAGTAGGTTCCGTCTGGCTAATCTACCATAAAGGCCTAATTGGTGGAGTGCTGCAAAGATGGTTGCCCTTCTGGAAGGTTCTCCCATCTCCACAGATGAATTCTAGAGCTCTGTCAGAGTGACCATGGGGTTCTTGGTCACCTTGATCAAGGCCCTTCTCCCCCGATTGCTCAGTTTGGCAAGCTCTATGAAGAGTCTTGGTGGTTCCAAACTTCTTATATTTAAGAATGATGGAGGCCACTGTGTCCTTGGGGACCTTCAGTGTTGCAGACATTTTTTGGTACCCTTCCCAGATCTGTGCCTCAACACAATCCTGTCTCGGAGCTCTACGGGCAATTCCTTCGACCTCATGGCTTGGTTTCTGCTCTGACATGCACTGTCAACTGTGGGACCTTACATAGACAGGTGTGTGCTTTTCCAAATCATGTTACCACAGGTCGACTCCAATCAAATTGCAGAAAAACATCAAGGATGATCAATGGAAACAGGATGCACCTGAGKTCAATTTCGATTATCATAGAAAGGGGTCTGAATACTTATGTAAATACGTTTTTTGGAGGGGCAAAAATGTTTTTAAAACTATTTTCGCTTTGTCATTATGGGGTACTGTGTGTAGACTGAGGATAACATGTTTAAATCAATTTTAAAATAAGGCTGTAACGTAACAAAATGTGGAAACAGTCAAGGGGTCTGAATACTTTCCGAATGCACTGTATAGTATATGCATACAACGTTTGCATACAAGATCCTCCTTCCCTTTCAGTAAACTTAAAACTAACCCAACTCATGAATGCATCAAGCTAAATTAACTAACTAGCTAGATAATGTTGATCTTGTTGAATGTGTGAGCTTGTTGCAGTTTAGTCAGTCTTGTTATTGAAAATTGTTCATTACGATAAAGTGATGACACAACAACTAGCTACTAGCTAACATAGCTAGCACAAAGTCTGACCAATGACTGTCTGCTACAAGCTAGTTACCGAGTTTACCAAACCGCATAACTAGCTAGCTATGTGGATAATCTCACAATTGATCAGAACGTCAAGGTAGCTAGCTACAGACATGTAGCCTGGCTAACGTTAGCTAGCTAGTTGTTGTTAGCTCACGGGCGAGAGGTTTCGCTATGTACGAAGCTACGGTAGTTACGCTAGGTCACTCCGAACCAAAATGCCAAATGAAGCGCTCAACTTACCAACATCTTGGTCGAATGGATTCTGCGCAAATAAAGGCATGTCTACTTCTTTAAATAAACCGACGTTGTTGAGAAAGAAAATGTAGCTAGAATATTTATTTCAAGAATATAAAAAAATCCCCTGCTCATCCATCAAACCCTGTACACTTTCACCAGTTGCTCTTCCGTACACTTAGGTGGCTGCGAAAATGCCTGAACACATTTGTGAGCATTACATGGAAAATAAATAGAACTGAAATCATATCGACACTTATTAATATATATTTTAAGATCATTAATGAGCGTACATTTAACATTGCTGTATTTCTGCATTCAAATGTATCATGTACAGGCAGATAAAAAGACACATTTTATGACCCAATTAAAAATCCCGGTGTACACTGCCACCCCTAGGGAGGAAGAAGTACGTATGAGAATATCCCAATGTTAATTTTATTTTATGATAAGGCTTTAATAATAATGGAATGGTTCGAAAAGCATGATGTATATTGCCACTCACAAAAAGTCATGCAGCAACAGCAGTAAATCTGTCTAAATTGCCACACCGATCAATATTCATAATTTGTTGTAATTAGAAATATAGGCTTTGCACACAATATTTTGTTTGCGCCAAAACAAGCACTAAACTAAACTGTTCTCTGTAAAGTCAAACGCTGCCGAAACAGTCCCATAATATACCGCGCAGGCCCACTTTACGCCTTTCATTTCCTGATTTGGTGGACCGATTCCTTAGCATTGGGATTACCGTTCAACTAGCAGCAGGATATTATCAGAGATAGTTATACAAATATTTTATATTATGCTGGCAGCACGCTGATTTTGGGAGGGAATAAGAGTCCCACTGCAAAGACATGCTATATTTGGGGAATATTGATACTTTTTTGGAACTCTAGTGCATTTCAACTGTTTTGCATAGCATTGCAACTACATTTGAATAAATAAAAGGATCATTTGGCGTATTTTATTTTTAATAATGTATTACTTATACCAGCATTTATTTTGAAAGTGTACACAAAATATTGGTATGTTGGAAGCTATTGTATAGGTAGGCTATATTTAAAGAAATACACTTTTAATAAAATACAAATATATGTTATTGGAATTACTCAATATAGTCTGTAAAACTTAAATAGGTCTCCTGTGCTCGGCAACGGGTTTAATACAGAGTACTTGTAGACTCCTTACTCCACCCGCTCCATTCACTGCAATACACGGTATATGGGATACTTATTGGCTTGTAGAGAGAGCTTTTTGACCTGTCTCAGCTGAAGTTGGGTGGGAAATACTCAGTAGGGTCTCTACTAACCAAAAATGGTTTGTTTTGTAGGGGGACTGTGTCGTACATACCTAGCAGCACTTAATTCTCTTCCCCCTCCATAGCCCCCAATGCACTGTAACAGACTGTACATGGGATACATATTGGCTTGTAGAGAACTATTCCACCTGTCTCAGTGTGGTGGGAAAACCTCAAATATGGTTCGTTTTGGWGTGGGACGGTGTCGTACATATCCAGCAACACAGCTTTAAATGACTCAGCAGTATCCACGGTCCTGAAAACAATACACCAAAAAAGAAAATAAACACAAAAGCAACCTTTTAAATCAAAATAAGAAATGTAATGAATATTAACCAGGCTAGGACACAGTATAATCACACTTTCTGAACAGCAATGGAGAAAATTATTTACAAGTCTTATCTATGAAGTTTTGCCGTATCGAGCAGTGTTTCCCAACCCTGGTCCTCCAGTACCCCCAACAGTACACATTTTTACTGTAACCCTGGACAAGCACACCTGATTCAACTTGTCAACTAATCATCAAGCCCTCAATGAGTTGAATGAGGTATGTTTTTCCAGGCTTACAATGAAAATGTGTATTGTTGGGGGTACTCGAGGACCAGGGTTTGGAAACACTGGTATAGAGTAAAGGCCTGTTACCTAGTTTAAAAGGGTAATAACATAGACAAGATTATTTATAAGCAACATTGTCTTGATTATCTTTCAAGGTCAGCAAAGGCATTAAATTGGGGCACCGATGAGAAAATGAATAGTTAAGTGTCACATCCATGAAGTACCAGATACTGTAATGCCAGGTATTTCTGAAGGGGAAGTAGTGTATCCTTTAATTCTCTTTCATACTGGTTGAGGGGATATGACACCCCTCCCCTTTTACAGGTAGGCCTATCAAATTAGAGATTTATTTTGGAAATTCTACCCAGCAATTGAAAGGGAGGTTGGAAGGACCACAAGGGAAGGAGCACAAGTTAAAACAACATTTTTTTAAAATAAAGTATAAAACAGGTGAAAAGTGTATTTCAGACTCATATTGTGCTTGCTTCCATATGCATTTTTTGGCACATGTCAAGGCTGGCCTTGAGCTGATTTAAATCTGTAAAGATGAACCCATTACCATCGCCATTAAATTAATCTGGGTTGTTTACATGTATGCCATTCCATCATTGTTTACATTTTGTCTTTGTCTAAATTTTCATTTTATTTCACATTGGAAGCAAACCGGGTAAGCAACATAAGAGTGTTAAAGTTAAAGTTTCCCATACACTTTAGCTGAGACAGGTACAAGCTTTCTCTCTAAAAGACAATATGTATACCATGTACAGTCTATTACAGTGCATTGCATTGGTGGCTATGGAAGGGGTAGAGAATGAAGTGCTGCTGGTATGTATGACACAGTCCCTCTCCAAAACTAAGCATATTTGGTTAGTAAAGACCCTACTGAGTATTTCCCACCCCACTTTGAGCTGAGACAGGTAGACCATTTTTCTCTCTACAGCCCAATATTCGCAACATACCAGTGTTATTGTATTTTTTTCATTATTGGTCTTAAAAAATGTTTTTATAACCATATTTCTTCTTTACTTATTGCATATTCTTGTTGTCACAATAAACGTAGCTATTGATTAAAATTCAATATCATTTGAATGAGTTATCCACATTGCAATGTTTTGAAATGCAGGCTTTTATTTAGAAGGTTTCCTCATTACCATACGAAAGTGACGTCATAGTTTGTGCTGCTTGTAGAATACTAGTACCATGGGGCACACTTATCCGGCAGCGCCAAGTGGGTTTCAGTCATGTCGGCACCTGCTATGGGGACCACGAAGACGGCTCACAGTGATGTGGCCCCGAAGAAAAAGAGGGGACCGGGTGCACTGGCTACGGCGTATCTGGTTATATATAACGTGGTTATGACAGCTGGGTATGTACACAATTCTGATACACTTCTTGTTGTAGGCTACTTGACGACAATTGGGTGCAAGCGTGCATGACATGCCAGAGTGAATGGCTTGGGAAGAACACACGCGCCTGCTACGAGACTCGATCCCGAACTGTTTTTATGGATATTTTGCACAATAATGCCTCGTTTCATTGTGCTGCCTTCAGCTACACTGTAGCAAATCAACTCAGCCACACACTGAACTTCTGTGTTGTTACTTTGTAACCTCCTTCGTCGGGAATGTATCAATTGTCTGTGTCTTTGGTTACATTGTTGCCGAGTGAGCGTCTAAAATACAAAAAAAAAACATTTTTGTATTGCTTTGACTAAAATGTGCTGGAAATATCTCTGATTTCACTTAGGTTATTATGGCACAAAGTTGTTGTGAAGGAAATCCCATAGGGCGGCGCACAATTGGCCCAGCCTCGTCCGGGATTGACCGGTGTAGGCCATCATTGTAAATAAGAATTTGTTCTTAACTGACTTGCCTAGTGAAATAAAATGTACTGTAATCCCGTGAATGGTGTATTTCAAGAAACAATTGGCGCCCACGGTGTCATTATGTACAGTTATACCTATTGTTCTTTACTGCATGTAGTTTTAATCTAATCATAATTGGTTACATTAAATACATATTTGTATTGCTTTGACTAAAATGTGCTGGCAATATCTCTGATTTCACTTAGGTTATTATGACACAAAGTTGTGAAAGAAATTGCACAAGTGCAGAATTATGGATGCTCTCCCATCCTGACCAGTTAGGTGACTTTACACAACCTGGTCTCAGAACATTTTGTATTATTGAGTATGTAAATGCAAGACACAGATTTTAGTATGATATGTATGGTTTGTTACGAATTACAATTCGTATTATATGTTATGAATTTGAAAAATGGATGAGAAGTTACAAATTCTAGCTAGGTGGCTAACGTTAGCTAGCTCGCTAATGTTAGCTAGGCTAGGGGTTAGGGTTAAGTTAGGTTAAAGGGTTAGGGTTAAGTGAAGGCTTAGCTAAGTAGTTGTAGCTAAAAAGTAGTTGAAAAGATGCTAAAGTTGACGTTCACGTTATACTCCCACTCATCTACCCCTACCAACCACCCTCCTTTTTTTGCCTTAAGTAACCATTGTCTTATTGTCTGTTTCCTGTGTGGTGAGGTGATATTTTCCCTGTGTCATACTTTCTCTGTCTATTGAATACCAGCTACAGTGGGGTACATCCCGCCTTTTCAGGAGCTATGTAGCCTGCTCAGTATCTATTACTTTATTTAGTAGATGAGTTTCTATCTGTTCAAAACCTCAGTCACTCATACCAATCATGCCTATTCAAGTATATTATTATGCAGATGCTCCTTCTATCTATGTATTGGGCCTCCGTTCTGCGTGGTTGGACTGTTTTGCTTTACCCTGTCCTCTAAGAGCAAACTGAGGCTATTATTTTATATCAGAAACATATTCCCACCCAGGACTCCTTGGACAATAGTGACATTTGTTACCGAGTGGACTATCCTGGCTAAATGACCTAACTGAAAATGTGTGTGTTCTTCCAGGTGGCTGGTCATAGCCGTGGGCCTGGTGCGGGCCTACTTGGCCAGAGGCAGCTACCACGGCCTGTACTACTCTATAGAGAAACCACTGAAGTTTTTCCAGACCGGAGCTCTTCTGGAGGTGAGTGGCTGAAGGCCAAGGGTGTAATCATTATGCCGATTCTGTTGCAAAACGTTTTGCAACAGAAAACGTTTACTCTAAACTAAAAATACAGACGAGAGTTTCTATTGGACAAATTCAGGTAGGTCCCTCCCTGTTTTGTTCCATTTGCTTCCGTTTAAGAACCAAACAGTAAATGGTTTCCGTAATGAATACCCCCCCGAGTCTCTGTTGTATAGGTCAGACCTGGGTCATGTTCATTAGGTACACTAGCAAAACGTTATGCAACAGAAAATGAAAATCTGTTTCGGTAGTGCCTCCCCCCTTATTTAAAAACATTAACGAACTTACAGCAATGTATTTTTATACTTTGTTGAGGGGAAATATACTTGCTATGATTGTGATATGTTATTGTCTCACCTAGCAATCTTAAGATGAATGCACTAGTTGCTCTGGATAAGAGCGCCTGCTAAATGACTAATAAAAACATGTGAATTTCACTCCCTTCCAAACGTTTTSTCCCCACTGAATACAAGCTTTTATTCAGAGAAGGGTAAATAGAACAGACTCATCGCTTTCTGTGGGTGGTGAGTTGGGTATGTCCCCTACTGTACGAATACAACTTAATGGCAGGAATGTTTAGTCTCACAGTGCTGTTACATTTAAAAAGAAATAGAAACTCCTCCATAGTGAATGGCCTTGGCCTTTCCCCTCTGTCCTACTCTACTCAGTACAAATGCCTAGTAGGGTGTTAATGTGATCCTCTCCAGCCAGCCACACTGTAACACAGAGATAAGGGATTAGGCCTAGTGTAACTCCAGCTCTGTCTACCGGGTAATTGTCCTCTCAGTCATACTAACTCCATTCATTCATAAAAACGTCTTCAAACACTGGCCATTTCCTGTGCTGTGATTAGGTTTAGAGACTAGTGTAGGCTATTATCTATTCCTTGACTAGTGGAAAGAACTGTATTGGTGCACATATCTATTGTGTTCCAACAAACATCTTATTTAAATTTTTAACCATGGTTCATTGAAGAACAATTTGAGGACTTTTTACATACAGTATACCGTAGCTGTGTTATTGCAACATTATTATGACAATTCAGCTTGAGTATTTATCTAGGAAATTATATTATTGCATGTTTAGTATGTTCACTGACCATGTGTTGTTTATGTATTAAGTTATTTTCTTTTCCCCTCAGATATTGCACTGTGCAGTAGGTAAGTTCATTCTTCTGCTCCTGTTGAAAGTCCCATACAGGTTCAAGGGTGACCACATAGTGGTATTTCTTTATGACTAAACCAGGCATGTGGACCTATAGGCCTACTACAAAAAGCCATTCCCTCAGCTCAGAGTCTATATAGAAGATGGTGGATAAGCTAAGGCTGATAACAGCCTGGCCCTGCTACGTTGTGGTCGTGGCGTTCCAGGTTCACAGTCCACTACTCATTATCTGGGATTTAAAGCTAAACCTGACCTTTCACATACTGCAGCTGTCTGTCTACACTTGGCCTTGTTCTCTGCTACTCCCTACTGGCCAAACACAGATGCCACACCATAGCATGTATTCTCATGTACTATAGAGTTATACAGTTGAATGCTACTGTATTTGAATGAGCTAATATTGCTACTGTGCATTAGGTTTTGCTACCTATTTATCATTCTTTGTAGCATACTTTTTATTTGTAGT
The DNA here is from genome assembly GCF_002910315.2 of Salvelinus sp. IW2-2015. Classification (NCBI taxonomy): domain Eukaryota; kingdom Metazoa; phylum Chordata; class Actinopteri; order Salmoniformes; family Salmonidae; genus Salvelinus; species Salvelinus sp. IW2-2015. Next base: position 33,569,082 of record NC_036875.1, on the reverse strand, counting down.
CAACTCTTGATTGGCTAATTGAAATCATATCATTTTCTCCATATCACCGTGCTCTAAAACGTGGTAAAACTGAGGTGATACATCTTCTCTAACCGTTGTCTTCTCCTGCTCCAGGGATCGTGCCATCCTCAGTAGTTTTAACAGGGTTTCAGGTCTTGTCACGAGTCTTCCTCACCTGGGCCGTGACACACAGTGTTCYAGAGGTACGTCTCTTCTCTTTCTCTTATCCCTTCTCTCTATGTGCATCAGTGTCAATCAATCAATGACATTTATTTATAAAGTCCTTTTTACGTCAGCAGTTGTCTTCGTCCCAAAGAAAGAGCTTTGCGGAGACACTAAGGTCTGTGAGCCTGAAATAGTAAACATGCTTGAAATCAACATGGTGAATAACACTGACATGCTTGTGAGCTCTGAAACATTCAAACGRTCTATATGTTTGTGAGCATTTGAATCTGTTAACTTACCAAGACTGAGTTTAGCTTTTTAACTTGTGCTGACATGTCTCTGTCTCCATGCCTGTCACGAGATGCAACGTTACTATAGAATGCTGTATGTAGTGGGTGCTACAAACTGCACGATTCTGCCATAACCCCCGCCTATCTCCTGCTAGAGTGCTTCCTGTTTCCCACCCTCATGCTTGTCTGGTGCCTGTGTGGTCCCTACAGGTCCAGAATGAAGACAGTGTCCTGCTCTTTGTGTCAGCCTGGACCATCACAGAGATCATCCGTTACTCCTTCTACACTTTCAGTCTGCTCAACCACCTGCCCTACCTCATCAAATGGGCACGGTAAGGCTCACATAATGAAATATAACAAAATCATTATATTTGAAGATACGATATAATTTTTTGAATGCATTATGTATCTCTATGGCATAACCCTGGCGCCGGAGAAGAAGGCTGAAGTTTTACGTGTCCCCAACCAATTGTGTTTTTTTTGTTCGTTTCTTTGCGTTTGTAACTTATTTTTTACATGTTACTTTTATTTCTTATTCTTATCTGTTTTTTTTTTAAACTGCATCGTTGGTTAGGGGCTCGTAAGAAAGCATTTCACTGTAAGGTCTACACCTGTTGTATTCGGCGCATGTGACTAATAACATTTGATTTGACTTGGACAGGTGGATGACACAGGCACTCACATTTAATCTAATAGGATGTAATAAATACAGCGTAATGATCTGTATCATTTTAACACGTGGGTCCAAAAACACCCCTCTATTTATTCACTAAAAGTCTAAGGCCATAAAGCAAAACAAAAGCTATATTTTAATTGGTAGGGGAAACTTTGCCTTTGACTTTGTCCTTGGAGGCTTTCTTATTCTATATGTCCATGGAAGTTAAATATAGAATGATGGAACATGGGAGTGTTTGAAACTGTTATGACACTCCACCTCCATAATATATTTTTTCTCAGTCACAACCATGGCAACAAAGTCTTAATGAGCTCCAGTAGGCCTACTGGTGGGGAAGGACCTTCTTTTGTTGCCTGGTGGCAAATGTTGATGAATCTTCTCCCAATGTCGGCCAATGTTCTGGTGCTTTGTTCTTTTCACATTCAAATTGCTTTTCAAAGGCAGATTGAGGTATATGACAGGTAGCGTCACATAGGTGAGAAATTCAACTAAGGGTCCCAAGATTAGCCTCTCAGTGATTTAGAGCAGGTCTCACACCCCATTACTATGCAATTATAATGCAAATACTAATGATAATACAATGTTACTATTGTAATTACAGRGTTACTACTACAAGCAACTTGTAGTGTTATCTTCATGAGCTACCCATTTGGTGTGCTAGTCCCTGTTTACCAGTGGTGCCTCCTCTCCCTCTTTCCAGTAGCTAAATGGTGCCAATAAAGGGTTTCTAAAAAATGAAATAAAATCTCTCCAGGTACACATTCTTCCTAGTGCTGTACCCCATGGGAGTAACTGGCGAACTGCTGACTGTCTATGCAGCCCTGCCCTACGTTCAGAAGACAGGCCTCTACTCTGTCACCCTTCCCAACAAGTACAACTTCTCATTTGACTACCACACCTTCCTCATCCTCACCATGGTCTCCTACATTCCATGTAAGTCTCTCTCCTACCCACCACAATACACCACTGATGTACAGTACTACTGTAGCTGGGTTGTTCCATGAATAGAGTACATTTTACATTTACATTTAAGTCATTTAGCAGACGCTCTTATCCAGAGCGACTTACAAATTGGTGCATTCACCTTATGACATCCAGTGGAACAGCCACTTTACAATCTGTCTCTTATACACATCTAGATGTGTATAAGAGACAGGTATTCCTTAAAGAGGTGGGGTTTCAGGTGTCTCCGGAAGGTGGTGATTGACTCCGCTGTCCTGGCGTCGTGAGGGAGTTTGTTCCACCATTGGGGGGCCAGAGCAGCGAACAGTTTTGACTGGGCTGAGCGGGAACTGTACTTCCTCAGTGGTAGGGAGGCGAGCAGGCCAGAGGTGGATGAACGCAGTGCCCTTGTTTGGGTGTAGGGCCTGATCAGAGCCTGAAGGTACGGAGGTGCCGTTCCCCTCACAGCTCCGTAGGCAAGCACCATGGTCTTGTAGCGGATGCGAGCTTCAACTGGAAGCCAGTGGAGAGAGCGGAGGAGCGGGGTGACCCTTTGATATTCTAAGTAGAAATTGTTCACCAATATTGCATTTTAAAAGCCTGTTATATTAAATGAAGTGACCACATGGAAAATTCAATAAATCWGATTTTTTTATATGAAAAAAGACTTGCTAAAGTACCTCCGCCATGTTTTTCTGACTTCTAGGACGATTTTTAACCCACTTAACCACATTTCAAGTTTTCACCATCATTGTAAAGCCCTAGTTATATTCTTGCTTTGGCAGTCATTTCTGAAGATTTTTATTGATTTCATCATGTGATTAATTTACATGTGTCCCTCATTTTAAGGTCAACCCTGTTACGTGAACTGAACTCTCGTTTTAATATAGTGAAACTATTCCTTTTTAAATAGTTTTTTCAAAAGAAACATTGAACATCATAGTGTAAAAGCAGGTGAGCTGGTTCTACTCTTTTTGCCCATTTTCTGGTGTTTAATGGTGGTAAACTGAGTGCGTCAAGCATAACATGTCAACCCTGTTACCCATAGATAGGCTAGACATTTTTTTTACCTCTACAGGATCGGTGTCCCTAAAKCGGGATTGTTGTTGCTCAATATGCGATAATGTGACCGGYAAAAGTTGTATACAACATCCAACTTTCCGGAACATAGACATGTTTTATATGGGCAGAAAATAATTTAAGCTGTTAATCTAATTGCAGTGTCCAATTTTACAGTAGCTATTACAGAAAAACAATACCATGCTATTGTTTTGAGGATAGTGCACAACAACAAAACACTTTTACCACAGCAACTGGTTTGATTGAATCTCCTCTGAAGGTAAACAATGTACTTAAATTCAGTAATCTTGCTCTGATTTGTCATCCTGAGGGTCCCAGAGATAAAATGTAGCATAGTTTTATTTGATAAAATRCATTTTCATATTCAAAAGTAGGAACTAGGGTCTACAGTTTGAACTGCTGTCTCTGGCTCCACACCCACCCTGCCCGGCCATCTAGATGTGTGAATGTTGGTGTATTTTCTGTAGGGAAGCTAATTATTCATGTATGACTTCCTGGGAGTGTAAATGTTTTACTACCATAGCATTTTTGTATGTTCTTTATAGTTATGTATTTGAAAATGTATAAATTGACCAATTCGGCACATTTGGGTAAACTCCTGGCAGACTTGATACAAAATATTGTGTAGTGATGTAAATATTCATTGGATCAGTCTGAAACTTTGCACACACTGCTGCCATCTTGTGGACAYAATCAAAATTACACCTAGATCCTAACTCTATATGGTTATTCTCTTGCATTTCAAAATAGAAAACGCAATTTTTTMMGGTTTGTATTATCTTTTACCAGATCTAATGTGTTATTCTCCTACATTAATTTRACATTTCCACAAACTTCAGTGTTTCCTTTCAAATGGTATCAAGAATATGCATATCCTTGCTTCAGGTCCTGAGCTACAGGCAGGCAGTTAGATTTGGGTATGTAATTTGAGGTGAGAATTGAAAAAAAGGGTCTGATCCTTTTATTAAAAACGTGTGAAGCTTGCATTCAATTGCCCCTCCCTGTTGCACACAAGCTTCCATTCCCCCTGTCACAAGGGGATTTATGGCTGATTTTTAAGATGAAAACCTCAACCCTGTCAGTCGGTACTGTCACAGTCAAGCCTGTTTCTTTAATGCCGCTTTATTGGCAATTACTATAGTATTTTTATTTGATTTAACCCCTGAGATGGGGGAACATGTTTTTTTTATGGAGTTGAACATATGCTCTTTATGACAGAATGTTAAAATTAGGTGATTTAAAACTTTTTTTTTTACCAAGTTACACTACCCAAAATGCACTCTATTCGTGGAAAGACCTAGCTATGTATAAGGTGAATCAGCTTCGTGCTGTGAATTGTAATATTCTACCTTGCACTTCGTGCTTGCTTACTCTCGATCAGGGGTCTCCAACAGGTAGATTGCGAGCTCAGCCTACCTACGAGTAGCTCACCAATCAAATCTGAAAGTACATGCCTTTTTTTTCATGTGTTCCATGGCAAACTGTCATAAACATAAAGCTCCCGGCTACTATCCAATCAAAGCCACAATGACATTATCCCACCTCTGGTTAGCCACTATTGGCTTAAAGTTAAACGTAACACAATATCTGCCAATTCATTTCCATCAATATTGCCTGCCTGTCTGTTTGGTGCGAGTTTGTCTATCAGTCCGTAAATAGCCAGGTAGTGAAAACCGGGTGTCTTGTGGGTAGACGGAAAGACGTTCCCTATAAACTGTCTCAATTAAGTGTAAACTGCAAAGTAGGCTGACACAATGAATCATGATATAGTTCTATCAATTTGGGTGGCCATTGTATTGCAAACTCTGCCATGACATTTTCTGAAACAGTCGTCCTAACAGCAGAAACCTTTCTAGACTGACACATTCCTCTCTTGATAGATGCTCAATTAATGGGGAATTACACCCCAAAAAATCTACATTTTGTTATTTATTTTTTCCATACTTAAAAAATGTGATTTAAAGCATTGATGTGGACTCGGAACATACATTTTTGTTTTTTCTGTATGAATAATTGTTATATTGAGAGTAAAAAAAAACTAAAATCAAACTGAGAAAACAGAATTCTGGAAAATACAAAGATAATTTGATGGGGCCTGTCATGCCAAATACTGTTTATTAACCATTTATATTACCAGGTAAAGTATATTGTCAGAACACATCTCTTCTATACCAAGGACCCGGGAAAGAGTTTCAGGGTAGAGGAGAATAATGTGCCTATTTGAAAGCTATAAAAAAGAGTAGCAGTCAACGTTTCATTATTTTTTTTAAGTACCTTTCATGCTAGAAAAGGTTAGACTCCTGCTCTAGATCTTATGGTGACCCATTTTAGCATTCATCATTTTATGAAACTGCTCATTAATTAATTTTTTGGAAGAGGAAAAAGGGTTAGCACTGTAAAAATCCCATGTATTATTGTCAACACACTTAAATTGATAGATCTGAGTATGACTCTATGGTTCCTTGTTGTTGATCTGACTGTTTTCCTTCCAGTGTTTCCTCAGCTCTACTTCCACATGATGCGTCAGAGGAAGAAAGTCTTGTGCCATGTGGAGGAGTACAAAACAGAGTAAACAAACACAATGACACACAGCAGCCTGATCACGTCATGACACGGGCAGGAATGGAAAAAGACGAGAACCTTTTAAATTGGTCAAGCATGTTTTTTAATTTTAATTTTATTTTTATGTCTGCTTGTTGAAATATCATAGAAAGCCATCTCTTTTTCAGATCAAGAAAATAACATGGGTAATGGGGACGATCGTTCTAACAATGGTTCTTGGTAATCACTTGGTTCAGTTTTGGACTGTTGCCTGGTTAATCAGATGCTCAAGTCATTTACAATATACAAACTGCTTTTTGTTTTCTTTATAAGCCTTATGGTCCCTGGTCAAAAGTTGAACACTATATTGGGAATAAAGTGTAATTTGGGACACAGCAATGCCTTGTGCTCAAATGAATAGTTGTTATTGTTGTTAAGATAGAAGGTTCCATATTAGTCTGAGCACTATGCTGTTAAATGATTTGAGTCATTTATTTCTGAGACCTACTCCTTTATTTTAATCTGCAGAACTTCTGATCACATTCCCTGTTTTGGTGTAATAAAACAATTTTTATTTTATTCTGTGTTTACATAGTTTTCTTTTCAAATACTCACGTACTAACTGAAGTAACTGAGTGCTTATTGTCATAAGATAGCTTCTTGCTTTTATGTTTAGGATTTTTTTTGTGTGTTGACATTATTTGGACCATTGGGTTTCTTTACATGAATATATTAATGTTGATTGTGGGTTGGTTATTGATTTGTAGGGGTAGGCCTCCATGACCTAGAGTGGATAGTACGTTGATAGGTGGACCAGTTGTAAATGTACTTGTGCTTTCTTGTGTATATTTTCAGAGGAAACTCAATTATTTGATTTAAGCTTTAAAACTAAAGGTTGTCTTCGTGTGACGTTGGACCAAGACACTGGTGGACATAGCTCTTCAATATGTTTTCAAAGCAAACCACCCACGAGCCATTTTGGACAATTAATTCATTTTTTATTCATTAAAGGTTTGTGTTGAACTATGGTAGGGTGCCAGGACATGAACTGATCGACAGGAAGCTTGCGTAGACACGGGAGCCAATTGAATTACAGAGCTTGTAGTCATGCATTTCCAATGAGTTAAATCTAACAACAAACAGAGAGAGCTGGGAGTCAGTCAGGTGTTTCTGTGTGTGGTTCAGAGTTTCTTTCCATCTCCCTGGCTTAGAAATTAACTGAGAAATTATTTTGCATATGAGTACATTTGGATGTGAACAGTAACTGCACTGCACAAGCATTGACTGCTCAAAGAACCAGATTTTTGTTTCAGCTACTAAATTGTTGTAGAACCATTTTTAAGTCCACAAAATGTAGGTTGTCTTTCACAATTGTTCTACAACAATTTAGTAGCTGAAATGAAAATCTGGTTCTTTGAGCAGTCAATGCTCATGCAGTGCAGTTACTGTTCACATCCAAATGAATACCTGTTAGCCTACAAACAAAGTGTCCAGGTTGTGTCTGAGTAGTGATCCCTGTCTGTGGGACTGCATCTCTGCATGCAGTTGTAGACATCGATCAGGAGTTACCTCACACGGGTATTGGCCTGATGTTCTTTGAGCTGCGTATATTTATGATACCCTGAATGATGCTGTGAAAGGCCTACTATTTGCAAGCCATTGTTCTCATAAATAATGTCTGTTTCCCTCCTTTTCTCCAAATGTCCCGTTGTCCTGGTAGTTGTTGAGTTCCTGTGTTTCTGTTCTTTGTTGACCTTAAATGTAGTCTACACCCCTATGAAAGAGTTGAGCTAGCAATGTGAACTGAAGGTGCCTTTAGTACATCAACAACCACCCAACATTCCAACTAACTTGATTTAACATTCCCTTGGTGTAGAGGAGGACATTTATTAAGTGTGGCCAGAACTGTTGGAAATGCTTGCGAGAGGAATGAGTGCCTATGCATATCCCAATTTTGGGATATGTAAATAATGTTATGAATATTATATTAGAATATGTAACGTGCAAAAAATATTGAAGGAAAATTGGAATTTGCCGTATACAAACCTAACATGATGCACAGGAATTACATTTACTCTTACAGGTGGCCAAACATTTTCTGAAAACCACGCCCCTTGTAGGCCACACCTCCTGAAAATAACCTATGGATTACATTTATAAAAATAAAAAAACAGCTGCTGGGTCAACCCAATTGATGGTTACAAAAAACTGATGGTAAAATTAACCCATGTTTGGGTAATCCAGACAACCAAACATTTTGGGTTATTCACACAACTCAACTGACTGGGTCAAAATAACCCAGCACGTGTTCTGTCCAATATTTACCTGGCGCTGGGTAACCAAATAACCCAAATTGAGTTGTTTTTAACCCAGCATTTTTTAGAGTGTACATTTGCATGTACCAAAGTGATGATACTTTGGTACAATTTACAGTATGGAAAAAGCATGGCACAATGCTATTCCATCCACCGGTTCTACTGAACTTTTTGATACAAACGTTTTGCATGGGGACCAGCAGACTTTGTATAAGTATGATTAGTTATATAACTATATATTTACAATAAACTCTTAACATGGGAAGTAAAACAGATTTCATGTTTTATTTTTTCAATTTTGAGGACTGTTTTGATGATCCACATCTGTGATCTGATTACTGTACTTGTGTGTCTGTGTGTGTGTATGTGAGAGAGCGATGAAGCAGTACTGATGTGGAACAAATGCATTTACCACTCACATGATGGCAGTAATGTTCTATGCCAAAGCTATGTCAGATGTTACAGTTGTACCCTTTCCCCCTAGATAAATAACTATATTCAGACACTTTTTGCCAGTGCACGTGTGGACGACTGCTTTAGCAGGGTAACTTTATCCCATAAATCAGATTCCTGTTGTTCTATATTGACCACCACGCCCCTTATGTACATCAAAACTGAGGACTGAAACGCATGCTGATGCTACACACAGGCCAGGGTCACTGCATTTCCAGTATGTCCAGGTACAGGCAAAGACATCAGTTTCCATTGGAAGAAATGGGGTGAGTCTCACGTTTCCACGAATGCCTATTGAATACAGGTTTAATCCTCACTGTGATTCCCACAGTAATATAACTGTTCATCGGGAAACAGCAGAATTAATGATCAAGATGTTGGTAGTTTTTTTAATGCTTGGGGCTCCCGAGTGGCACAGCGGTCTAAGGCAATGCATCTCAGTGCTAGAGGCATCACTAGAGACCCTGGTTCGATCCCGGGCTGTATCACAATCGGCCGTGATCGGGAGTCCCATAGGGTGATGCACAATTGTCCCAGCGTCATCTGGGTTAGGGAAGGGTTTGGCCAGGGTAGGCCTTCATTGTAAATAAGAATTTGTTCTTAACTGACTTTCCTAGTTAAATAAAATAAAGGTAAAAAAAAAAAAAAAATGACAGATAGTAGAGCTGTCGGAAAGACAAGGGTCACGTGCACTTCCCTACTCTGTGTGTTTTGTGTTCGTTTTGTTCAGAGCCATTTGTTTCACTCACCAACAAAGGCAATGATACTGTATGCCATAATGACGGACTCTGATGTTGAAACATGCGATCAAGTTCCTTACCATTGTGTAGTTTCAGTGATCCTATTATGCTTGTTTCCAGAATGTCCTGTCCCTGGAAAGTGAAACATATACACTATTCGCCTTTCAAGAGGTTAGCCTCTTGAAACCACATGTCGATCTAAATTCCGCAATTTTAACGGCATGTTTGTCATATGACCGCTTGGTGAAGGGGTTTTTAATGCTGAGAGGAGCTCTCTGTGACTCTGTCACATGTATAACTCCTTATATGGCCATAAAAAAAACAGGAAGCTAAGATCCCAACCACACCAAGTCACCATTTTATACATTCCGTGTTTTTTTCTTTGGTCACCTGATAAACCGATTGCATGAATTACAACCAGGAGAGACAATATGCTACTGTGTCTACTATCTATATCGTGTTGCACGCAGCACGTCCTAAGAACATGCTCGTTTTAGATGTTGTATTTGTATCGTAAATCGTAATGACACTGGCTGTGTGTCCAATGACTTCTTACTAATTCTTAACCTAAACCTATGTAACCCTATGTTCATATCATTACTATCATGGACTATATTATGAGTTGAAATGATAACTGAGAGAGAACAAGTTTGGAAAGTTATTAGAATAAAGATTTCGCCCCACCATACTGCTCAACTTGTCTATATCTCACTAACTCAACAAATACCTTGGCCATTTGACTCAAGAATGACATTGACTTGCAAGGTACAGGGCTGTCAACTGAAATTTATAGCAGTCTCCTCCAGGCTTTGGTCTAGAGACCATAAAAGGAAAATGACCCTTGGTTTCCAGGGTGGCAGAAGTCACACCCAAAATCAATTAGGTCTGCTGCACAGGTCACAGCAAAAGTGTCTTCTATTTGCTTATCAATATGCCCCACCAAATAAGCTACATAGGGGTCCAGCAGCACTTCGGGGGTTTCATTTGCTTTCGCTCGAGGTCCAGCTGTGATCACAGACCCGCCGATTTATCCAAACGCAGGAGACCGCGCAGGAGTCGCGTCTCCAAGTGACACGGTCGAAAGCCAATGAAAAGCTTCAAAGTGAAAGTCATACTCTTGCATATCCAATGGGAATGAGCAAAAGGCCGACTTTCGGAATCAGATTTGGTTGAATGGCAACCCAACAACAACGAGCAGTAAACCGATGATGCCTGCCTGATTGATCGCCTACAACCACAATGCATGACTCCATATCATACCCTGCAGGGATTGCGCGCAGAATTTTTTTAAATTCCGGTCAATCGGTCTGAATACTTTACGTTCGACGTTGCAGGAATCCAAATAGGGGACGGAACTAGGACCAAATGCTGCGGTGTCGTTTGGTGATGTGTGCTGCATGAATCGCATGGATCAAAACTGGATTGAGTCTTCAGGGATTTAGCAGTTTGTCATACTATGCAGTCATAGGCTAATACAGATGAGAACCGTTTTTTGGATGTGGGTGTGTGGGCTTTTGGGTGTGTGGAATCGCGGAGTCTTCCTCTCCTCTGCTCGGCAATGAAAGCGCGCGAGGGTCGTGCTGTGACGGTTTCGTAATTTACATTTCATTTGCATTTGAGTAATTTAGCAGATGCTCTTATCCAGAGCGATGTACAGTAGTGAGTGGATACATTTTCATATTAATTGTAAGGATGTAACCATCCAAGCATCGACAAGGCTGCAATGAGATGCACAGGTGTACGACTTCTAGCACTGGATGAGACGCTCAACTAATGTAGCCTAGACGTCAATATGGGAGTGTCCCCCACAACATCACATTTTTTATTTTCATAATTTTTTAAAATAAAGTGTTTGGGCAACATATTCGCAACGTAATAGATGTTTGTATGGCCAACTATTGGAGTTGTGTAACGTTTTTATTCCATGGCCTATATAACAACATTCGGCAACATTTCTGCATACAGAGCTTCATGTTTGGATTATAATTAATTAAAACGAACTTCTCCTGGAAATATATTATCCACCAGAGTTGCGTTTGTTGTTATCGTATATCTCCCAGGTGACTTTTCTTCCTATTTCATTGATTTTAAGTGATTTTCAGAGCATTTTACCATCTGCTGCCAAATGTATCCCAAGTCATGAATAGGCCTATGCATCACATTTTCAAAAGTATCCTGGACACACATTTGTTCTACCATAGTGGACTTTTAACTGGACACATTTAATTTACTTTAACGTCCTCTGATTGTTACCTTACCTCTAGAATTAACTCGTCACTGATTTACCAGGCGTTTCATAGACCTGCCGCTGAAGAAAACATTGTAACAATGTAACAAATGTAACAAAATTGTAATAAGAACAATAGCCTAATTCTTAAAAAGGTTAGGGTCGAGTTGGCTTTCATAAGAAACTTTGAGCAGGCACGTGTGTGGTCCTGTGCGTTGCTTTTTCTATTATTTTTTATCTGAGAAATATCATGTCCCGATCTAACAGTGTTAGCCCGCCCGGAATCGGTGCGCCTGGGCTGAGGGGAGGGACTGAACTGAGATCAGCTTGGGGCGAGTCTGAGTCTATTGCCAACGGATGCCCATACTCGGCTAGATCTCCGAGCAAAAAGCTCGCCCGTTCGAACAGCAGATGGACTGAAGGAGATGATGATCCCGACCGACAGCCCAGACCAGGACGAGCCACGACAATGGTTAGCAGGGTCAGTTTTAGGTCTAGATCTGCGTGGCAAGAGCATGGCACTGGAGAGGAGAGCCGTAACAACAACCGATCGTCCCCTAAACACGCAGATGGAGCCGGGGAAGTGAGACCCAAGTCTGTGGAGTTGGGCTTGGAGGACCGTAGAGTGAAGGGCACCAAACCCGAGGAGGAGGAACTCATGTCTGAAGTACACTTTTCCATGGTCGCGTGCTGCAGCAGCGCGATGCAGATTTTCAGATCCAAGAAATTCCAATCGGAGAAGTTGGAGAGGCTTTACCAGCGTTACTTTTTCCGGCTCAACCAGAGCAGTTTGACCATGCTCATGGCCGTTTTGGTGCTCCTGTGCGCGGTTATGCTGACATTCCATTGCGCGGGGGGAGGATGCCGGATAGCTTACGTTGTGGTCTTTTCTTTGGCCACCTTACTTATCCTCATCTTGATGGTGGTGTGCAATCGGAACGGGTTTCATCAGGACCACATGTGGATAGTCTGCTATGTGGTCATTCTAGTCGTGCTGGTATTACAAGTGATTGGGGTCCTCCTCGTACATCCGCAAAGTGCCTCTGAGGGAATTTGGTGGACAGTGTTTTTTATCCATGTCATTTACACGCTGCTCCCGGTTCGGATGCGGGCTGCTGTTATCACTGGAGTTATACTGTCTGCCATCCATGTGGTCGGGTCTTGGAAGTTAAACGAAAAGGATGCCTTTGTATGGAAGCAGGTAAGTCCTGTTTTATAAACTTCTTATTAGGCGACGCATTTATTACTCATGAATAAATTGATACATGTGAAAGTAACTTTACGCATGGAATAGTCTACCAAATATTTTTAGTTTAAAGATGGATTTTGGGGGGTGCCTTCCACCAAGTGGCAATGTTATTACGCCAGGTTGGAGCATAATTGCTGAGTCAAAGGCCTATTTTATTGCAAATAATTCAATTTCTCATAATTGACCGAATACTCATTAGGAAATACAGGAATGCAATGTCTCTCATTATTGCTAGAACTAATGTTTCCCACATTCAACGCTTTTCACTGGTTAATAGACAGTGACTTATAATGATGCTGCATTTGTCTTGAGGTGCTGCTGATGCTTGTTGCTACGGAAACGGTCTCGATTGACCATTGCTCAGTTCCCTAGTTGTTATCATGGAGAAGACCATTAGCAAAAGCATCCATTTAATATTAGATAGCGAAAAAAACACGTATACGAAGCCAATCAGAGCGCACTGGGTAAAACGGAAGTTTTAAGAATTTAGGAAAAAAATAAAATTAAAATAACAGTTCTAGAAGAAGTTCTAGAATTATGAGGCAGAATGGAGATGATAGTGCTGCCACAGATGAGCATCCTCCTGAAGTTACAGTGTTTACTGTTTAGGATTTGTAGACTTCAGAAGAATTGGGATGGAACATGGGGTTATTTTGTTATTGAGATTTTGCGAAGGATATGCCTGTAGAGAAACAACAGTTATATGCTGTTTTGGTTTCATTGTGTTGTATTATGTTCCTAATAAAATGTTGAGGCCCACGGCTCTATTTTATTCATTTTAAAAACTTTGACCATCAGAGCTCAGAGCTCTTGATTTGTAAAACTCCATGCATGTCATCTCTCATTCCCCTCTTATTATTCGGCTTACTATTGATCATTTGGCGTTTTGATGGTATATTAAATCATTTTTATTTGTTATTTTACCTTATTTAACTAGACAAGTCAGTTAAGAACAAATTGTTATTTACAATGATGGCCAAACCCTAACCCGGATGACACTGGGCCAATTGTGCGCCGCCCTATTGGACTCCCAATCACGGCCGATTGTGATACAGCCTGCAATCAAACCAGGGTCTGTAGTGACGCCTTTGGCACTGAAATGCAGTGCCTTAGACCGCTGTGCCACTTGGGGGCCCTTTGTATCATTGCGTCTGTCCTATTGAAATGTGAATTGCTTTACAATAAACTAGGCCTTTATAGATTGTGTCTGAGGTAGGGGAAATGTTTGGTTCGGCCACTTAAATTACTTAGGATGTTTGTAAGAGATAAGACATTTTTAGTATCAAGTTCTATGTCAGAAGGAACTTGTGTTTGCGAGCCTCACCAGATCATGTCTATGTGCTCTGTAGAATATTCCAAAAACAATTCAGGAGACTAAGGGTGCATCCCAAATGGCAGTATCCCCTATATAGTGCACCACATTTAACCTGGACATATAGGACTCTGGTTAAAAGTAGTGCACTAGGGAATAGGATGCGTTTTGGGTCTTTGGGGGTCTCTCTCTCTCTTACACTCGCTCTCTTACACTCTCTCTCTCTCTCTACTACATATAAAGATGTGCTCTTCCAAAGAACTGCTGTTTTACAAACCTGGGTAATGGAAAGAGTTCATCAGTCCCCTATTGAAATTTAAGGGCTTGTAAATTAATTATTGAGCAAGTGAAAAAGATTACTCAAACTTAAAATCAAGACTCCACACAATACCACCTCTTTCCCATAGGCTACAATGGGTCAGTTGTGTGTTGTGTTCCAATACAGCATTCTAGATCAGTCTTATCCACTTTCTTTGTCTTTTGATTATATCAGTCAGAGAGTTTGTGATACAGACATGTGACCCTTATATCTAAGTGTGGGAACAGACTGCTGTATTTGTTTCTCTTTCCTCACGATCCTGTTGTTTTTACTATATCAGAACTCCCCCTGTTTATATAGGTCCCAGCAGCTCTCCACTGTTGAGCTGTATGTTTATGTAAGCTCCCCAGATGATGCTTGTATCAGGAGTGATCACATGAATTAGCCCAAGGCACAAAATAACCATGCTGGCTGAGTCTTGGCTTGAGATGGTGGCTTTGTATTTTGTGTATGTGCACTGTACTCCAGATGCCTGCAGGGATGACCCGCTTCTTCCTTAACAGTGAGGTACCTTGAACTGTCTAAAAGTTGACAATACCAGAAAAACATTTATAAACCTGGTAGTTTAGATACTGGATGCTTATTGGCTAAAATCACCATGAATATGACTTTTAGCCTTTTCACCTTGATAAAATGGCTACATCGACAATAGTTTGACATGCTTCAATATAGTGTTGACCTTCTCTTCTATCCATCTATGAAGGGTTAATTCCTGGTTTGACAGGAGTTTCTATATTTTAAGGAAGGAGGAGACTGCCCTGCTCCTCCCAAGCCCTAGGGAGTTCACACCTGCAGTACCTTCCATATCACCTGGCTTGTCTCTGGCAGACAGTGCCACTGTCCCTGCCTCGCCTGGCTGGAGAGGGGCCTTCAGAGGGGGGACGTCCAGTCAGGTGACACACAGCACAGAATGAACCAGCCAGGGCTGTGTGGCAGTTAGCCAGCTCACTCCTCTTCTTCTCTGCTCCCTTCGTTTTAAGTCAATGTGGATGGAGAAAAACGTGGTTCTAGTGCTAATCAGATAAATTGACATGCTGTTCCAAAATGAACGAATGGCTAGAGTCAACGCAATCGCGCATTATATGACACATTTTTAGCACTATTTTCAAAATGTCAAGTACTATAAAACATTCATTTTTCACATTCTATCTAGTATGGGTATTCGGACAGGGATCTTATGCTACACAAATATAAGAAATATATATTTTTTTATACTAATCCAATCTGTATGTGGTTGGATATATAGCAACTGTTAGTGAGATAGTTGTTCCAGTTTACATGGTGTAGGTAGTCTTCATGTGCTGGATTTCCTCCCCTACTCTGTCAGGCATTCTAAATGCAAGTTTTGAGAGACGTAAAAGCTCTGGTCATCTTCCATTTCATTGGCTTCCAAAAGAGATTGAATATCACACTGCAAACCACCATAATGTGACACATTAAGAAATATTCAAATAAAGCTTTACACCTTTATAACTCAAAGGAAGTCAATTGAAAGGTAAGTGTACTCTGCTGTAGTTGATTGTTAATTCAAAACAACACAGAAAAGTGTAAAATGTTCAGGTAGTTAATTAAAAACAACAAATATATAATTTTAATTACCTCCAAAACATCAACACCATGACCAGAGTTGTTTTAACACAAAATGGGGGTCAAATAGTGTTGCATTTGACTCCATGGTAGTTGAATTCATTCTGCCGATTTGACTGTGTAGGTGAGCGGGCTCAAGTCTCTCCTGGCTCCCCTCCAGCTGTAACCAGGTTTGTAGCCACTGTAATTGAATTCCCCTGTGCCGTAACGTGAATCTCCCCCGACAGATCTGCTATTAATTTTCCTCTGAGATTCAACCCCCATGGAACCATTTAACCACCTCCTGAGTACTGGAGTATGTGCATTCTAGAACGAGCCCTCGCTGAAAGTGGTCCGGGGACTGAGGCTCTGAATCACCTGGCGCTAGACCGTTCAAAGGCACTTAAATATTTTGGCACACATACTGTACACAATCCATGTCTCAAGTTTCTCAAGGCTTACATTGTTTTTTTACCTGTCTCCTCCCCTTCATCTACATTGATAAAAGTGGATTTAAGAAGTGACATCAATCAGGAATCATAGCTTTCAGCTGGATTCACCTGGTCAGTCCATGTCATGGAAAGAACAGGTGTTCTTAATGGTTTGTACTCTCAGTGTATACTATACAGTATACTTAAGCAATCTGGCAGCCCCAATCTCCCTCTTGTGTCTGTCCATGTCCAGGTGTATTCTATCAGAACAGTTTGGTTTTTGGTTGATTCCCGTGACCACATGTACAATGAGGTGTGTACAAGTAAAAAGGGAAGTCACATTTTGTGGAAAAGTCAAAAGGGGTTAGGGTCAAAAGGGGTTAGGGTCAAAAAGCATTAGGGTCAAAAGGGGTTAGGGTCAAAAAGCGTTAGGGTCAAAAGGGGTTAGGGTCAAAAGGGGTTAGGGTCAAAAGGGGTTAGGGNGGGTTAGGGTCAAAAGGGGTTAGGGTCAAAAGGGGTTAGGGTCAAAAGGGGTTAGGGTCAAAAAGCGTTAGGGTCAAAAGGGGTTAGGGTCAAAAAGCGTTAGGGTCAAAAGGGGTTAGGGTCAAAAGGGGTTAAGGTCAAAAGGGGTTAGGGTCAAAAAGGGTTAGGGTCAAAAAGGGCTAGGGTTAAAAATGGTTAGGGTCAAAAGTTAGCCCAGTAGATAGGTGTATTTCCCATGCGTTTGGAGTTGATCTTGAGGACCAAACGTCATCATCCCCATCACCTCTCAGAAACCACTTTGGCTGTGACCCCCCCCCCGTAGATCCTGCATGCACACTGCTTCCAGTATCTTAGCAACATAAGCCCTTTATCACAACACAACACCATCCAGAACCTCTTAGAGAGATCTTCCCTGCAAGAAGACCTCTGTCTTTTCATCTCTTCACCCTCCCTCCCGCCGCTGAGTGTACACTGGCACCCCAAATGGAACCCTATTCCTTATTTAGTGCACTTTTGTGAACTTCATAGCTAATAGCGTGCCATTTGGGACGAAGCCTACAGATGTAGGCTCAAATTGGAGATAATTGAGAAACAGCTGGCCTCAGTGTTATTTGATTTACTTTACCCTAACCTAACCTCCCCTCCTACCTCCTCCTTCTTTTATCTTCTAGTATCATGTTAGTTGTTATTACAGAGGTTTTAGGTGTAGAATGTTGATCCAGTCAATATCACATGCAACAGGATCTCTTATGATCTCTTAGCTACCCCTTTGCCATTGCATTTCTATTCCTCTACTCTTCAGAATTCTCTCTGGCCAAAGACACAAAGCAGAGGCTATAGCTCTGTCCAAATGTTGCCCTCTGGTTTACACGTTATTGATCACTTTATTTACCCCCTTTATTGACGTTCCACTGTGAACAACATGGACTTGATTAAGCCTAATCATTACAGAGGGAGGCACCATGGCCCAGTCCACACCTGCTAGATAAAAACAATTCATAAATACAAGAAAGAGAGGATAATAACAACAGAAAGAGACCCAGGTATACTGCTTTGAGAAACTGTTGGACAGGGAGACCTTTTTGTGATAATCACAGCAGCTGAGCAGCACCTCTCCTCCCTCTATCCCATCCCATCCCTCCTTCCCTACCCTACCCCGCCAGTCCCTCCCTCCTCTCCTCCCTCCCTCCATCCCATCCCATCTCGCCCTACTAGTGCTGAGTGAATAGTGCTTTTTGAGGTCGGTTTGGTTTCGGTTCGATTATTAAAAAATAATCACAGTTTTCTATTTCGGTTTTGATTATTTTTTTAAACATTCAAAGCACTTTGCATTATGTGGGTTGAACGCTGTAATAACACAGAATTAAACAATTAATACAAGTCCCATGATGGTAGTGACTGCCCATTACTGCTTATTTCTTACAGTATTAACCATCATTTACTTTAATCAAATATGTCAGTTGTTGTGTGTATTACATTTGTTTTATTTGATGACTTTATTATTTCATTCCAAGTCATCATCTCATCTCTATAGAGCTGCTGCCTATTCTGTCTGACAAAATCACTATTTTAGTTCTTCAAAGTAAATAAGGCATACTTTTATGACTGCTGAATACCAACTATCAATCACTTAGATCATGTATTTTCAGGTAGAGATACCTCACAAAGCAAATGCTCTTGATCCCTCTCGATCGCGCAATGGATTATGGTCATTGTAGTTCATTACTACGTGTAGTGGTGATTGCCTATGAAAAGCCACTGGCACAGGAGAGCCGTCCATAATGCGTTAACAAGAATCAGCTTTCCAAACGTTACTCTTTTCGGGTGAAGTTCCCAGTTATTGCGCATATAAAATATAAATAGCGCCAATGCACATATTCCTATACAAAAGGTGAAGGGAGATGGATTCTATAAGCTGTGATAAGGTAAGAACTGTATGCCCTCTCCTCTCATCTGTGCTAACCCTTCCTGGTCATCTGTGCTAACCCTTCCTGGTCATCTGTGCTAACCCTACCTGGTCATCTGTGCTAACCCTTGCTGGTCATCTGTGCTAACCCTTCCTGGTCATCTGTGCTAACCCTTCCTGGTCATCTGTGTTAACCCTTCCTGGTCATCTGTGCTAACCCTTGCTGGTCATCTGTGCTAACCCTTGCTGGTCATCTGTGCTAACCCTTCCGGGTCATCTGTGCTAACCCTTCCTGGTCACCTGTGCTAACCCTTCCTGGTCACCTGTGCTAACCTTTCCTGGTCATCTGTGCTAACCCTTCCTGGTCACCTGTGCTACCTATATACATGTGACCAGTGACCCATGACCCCAGCATATAGTGCCCTCTACTGTACAAAACAAGTTAAAATAACTCTTGATGGGCTTGATCTAATTTATCTGTAGAGAAATGCACAATGTGGGCATTGAGCTCACAAAAAGAAAGAAAGAAATGGAATCAAAATATTTGATCCACATTGGTCAATTAGTTGTTTAAAAAATGAGAAATAACCGACATTTCGGTTAATCGCTCAGCACTATCCTCCCTCCCTTCATTCCTCCCTTTATCCCTCCCCCACCAGTCCCTTCTTATTGCATCCACCTCACTGCTTTCCTTTCTCACCCGAGTCACTTCGTGTCTCTCTCTCCTCTCCCACACAAACCTCCTCCTCATCAACCTCTCGGTTGCTCTGTTGTTAGTCAGGAGAGTGAATAGTGCCATAGAAATGGAATCCTTCCGTATGGAATTCTATAGGGAATCAATTTCTATGAACAGTGCTCTGTCCATGGCCTGTGCCCCAGCCCTTGTCTAAGTGGAAATGGCTTCGGTTGGCTATTTCAGTGTAAACGTTATCAGCACAACTCCCCTTTTTAAACAGCTTGATGTCAATCCGTGTCAAAGCCTGGTGTGATTTTTATGGCCCCAACACTCAACTGGCGGACCGTGGGTCCCTGACAAAAAAAATTATAAATACTATATATGAAGAGTTTATTTCCAAAATGCTATATCCATTTTTTTTCACCAGAAATGATTGCTTATGAGTACCTTCACTGGCGTACGGGACACCCCTGTAGATCCACTTGTGTGTGGGGGGGGGGGGGGGGGGGGGGGGGGGGGGGGGGGGGGGCACGAGCTGTGAGGGCCCATGCGCTTGTCATCGATGCTTGTTTTCTAAAATGTAATAACTTATTTTGACAGTAACCCTTCAAAAAGTATTTCCTAAGCCTTTTTTATTTCCATATGTACTAGGAAGCTAAGTGTTTGTTTCTTGGGATTCAGGACTGTGACTGAAAAAGTGCCTCAGGCCTTGAAAAATAAAAATATTTAACTGATTGAACGTAAAAGGGGATATCGGTGAACAAGTGCTGTGATCAAAGCTACGACGGCGCAAGTGCAATGAGTGGAGTTTACTCCGGTGTTCAAAAGTGCATATCAGACACAGAGTCCAATGCTTCTTAGGCAGTTCTTTATGAATTTTAGTTTAGAAAATGATCTCTCCATAGAAGCAACAGTTAGAGGGATGATAAAAACAACTTGACTGCCGTAGCAACATCAAGGAAACAGAAGGAAGTGGTGCTTCAAATACAGCAGTTCTGCAACATATTTAATTGAGCCTCTCAAACAATTAAGCAGCTAAATTAGCTAGCTAGTTAACTTGAGCCTACTAGGCTACATATTGGACTTCAATCGTCTCAGGCCAGTGGCACAGTATATTAATTTATGGTCAGATCAGAATCGGCGTCATAATCATTGGCCTGTACACAGAATTAAGTAAAAACCACAAGTCCAAATCCACATCTCCATCCATGGCTTAGGAAAGGGCTAATTTAGCAAGCTAGCTACTGCAGGACATCAACACAAGCAGACCAGAAACAGACACATTTGTCTGTCAGTGATGAGGTTTTGCTTAGGATGTGATTTGATTGGTGTGAAGCCAAATACAAACTGGCCTCCCTTGGGGGACGTTTTGCTGCGACAGGACAACCGACAGTTGAGCTCAGCTCAACACTGATTGGCTAATTTTTTTATAATTTTTTTATCAAGTGAGGCCAAATGTGTCATGCCTGCTCCCGCTCCTCCTCCCTGGCGCTCGAAGGCACCAGGCTACCCGTCATCATACACTCCTGTTACCAACATTACACGCAGCTGCGCTCATTGGACTCACCTGGACTCCTTCACTTTGTTGATTACCCTCTGTATATCTGTCTGTTCCTTGGTTGTGTTCCCTGTGTCAGCATTGTTCCGTATTGTGTTTGTTATGTGTTCCTGTCCAGACGCTGTTCCTGTTCCGTTTCATATCCGTCAGCTAATAAACCTTCACTCCCCGTACCTGCTTCTCATCTCCTGCGCCGCTCCCGTGACAATATGTGACAGAATGCGTACACCACTACAAGAAGCATCGGGGAGTTATTTTTGTTTTGTGAGTGACGTCGGACTCGGGGGCCGCCACCGATGGAACCGGGGATGCCTAAGCCAGCTCGTCGGGCTTCCACGCCCTAGCTGGCTCGAGAGGTTTCCTTGCCTCGGTTCGCTCGGCAGGTTCCCATCCCATGTCATGCTTCAGCCGGCCCATTGGGTTTCTACGCCGCAGCGGGATCTTCAGGCTTTCACGCCTCGACTGGATTTCCAGGCTCCTACGCCTCAGCCGGTTCGCCAGGCTCCCATGCCTCTGCCGGTTCATCGGACTTCCACGCCCCAACCGGCTTGCCCAGCGCTCATGTCTCGGCCGGTTCGCCCAGACACCCCCTGAAGGGGGGGGGGGGTACTGTCACGCCTGCTCCCGCTCCCGCTCCTCCTCCCTGGTGCTCGAGGCTGCCAGGCTACACGCAGCTGCGCTCATTGGACTCACCTGGACTCCTTCACTTTGTTGATTACCCCCTGTATATCTGTCTGTTCCTTGGTTGTGTTCCCTCATACTCTTTTGTTCCAGACAGCATCAAATACATAGGCTACACATACTGACACAGAGGGGCGCTGTTTCCCTCCCTCGGATGATTTCTCCGGTGCGATTCAGCCACTTGCGAATTGATGGAAAAAAAGTGCTAAACAAATCGAAAGATATTTTAGATGTTAGATTCTTCAAAGTAGCCAACCTTTGCCTTGATGACAGGTTTGCACACTCTTGCCATTCTCTCAACCAGCTTCATGAGGTAGTCACCTGGAATGCTTTTCTAACAGTCTTGACGGCGTTCCCACATATGCTGAGCACTTGTTGGCTGCTTTTCCTTCACTCTGCGGTCCAACTCATCCCAAACCATATCAATTGGGTTGAGGTCGGGTGATTGTGGAGGCCAGGTCATCTGATGCAGCACTCCATCACTCTCCTTCTGGTCAAATAGCCCTTACACAGCCTGTTTTGGGTCATTGTCCTGTTGAAAAACAAATGATAGTCCTACTAAGCACAAACCAAATGGGATGGCGTATCGCTGCAGAATGCTTTGGTAGCCATGCTGGTTAAGTGTGCCTTGAATTCTTAATAAATCACAGACAATGTCATCTGCAAATCACAGCCATACTATCACATCTCCTCCTCCATGCTTCATGGTGGGAGCCACACATACGGAGATCATCCGTTCACCTACTCTGCGTCTCACAAAGACACGGCGATTGGAACCAAAAATCTCACATTTAGACTCATCAGACTAAAGGACATATTTCCACCGGTCTATTGTCTATTGCTCGTGTTTCTTGGCACAAGTAAGTCTCTGCTTATTATTTAGTATTGGTTTCTTTGCAGCAATTCAACCATGAAGGCCTGGTTCACGCAGTCTCCTCTGAACAATTGATGTTGAGATGAGTCTGTTGCTTGAACTCTGTAAAGCATTTATTTGGGCTGCAATCTGAGGTGCAGTTAATTGCCGATTTCTGAGGCTGGTAACTCTAATGAACTTATCCTCTGCAGCAGAGGTAACTATGGGACTTCCTTTCCTGTGGCGGTGCTCATGAGAGCCAGTTTCATCATTGCGCTTGATGGTTTTTGCAACTGCACTTGAATAAACTTTCAAAGTTCTTGACATTTTCCGGGTTGACTGACCTTCATGTCTTAAAGTAATGATGAACTGTCGTTTCTATTTGCTTATTTGAGCTGTTCTTGCCATAAATGGACTTGGTCTTTTACCAAATAGGGCTTTCTTCTGTATACTACCCCTACCATGTCACAACACAACTGATTGGCTCAAACGCATTAAGAAGAAAAGAAATTAACAAGGCACACACTTGGCTACTTTGAAGAAACTCAAATTTAAAACATATTTAGATTTGTTTAACACTTTTTTGGTTACTACATGATTCCAAATATGTTATTTCATAGTTTTTAAATATTATTCTTCACTATTCTACAAAACCCTGGACTGGTACTGTACATATAGACATGTAGAAATTGTGTAAAATTCAAGGAAATTTGCTTTAAAACCGCAACATTTTCTCTCCGTCAACAAGAGGGGTGTGAACAGGTTTGACATTTATACGTAGCACGGGTTGGGAGGTGGGGATTTGATACTACGCCGATAAATGAGAATATCCATCCGGACCTTTGTCATTTAGGACATTTGTGTGACCTGACCTTCATAAATAATACTTAAGTTCCCCTGCTCTATGTTATGGGGGGAATGGGAGATAAACATACAAAAGCAAAGTTCAAAAGTTCAAGATTAGAACTCAAATGGTCGGTGTACCGAACATGGTCGGTGTATTTTTTGACTTAATCTGTGTCCAGCAAACCAGCTCCGATTGTATAAAATAGTATTATGAAATCAAATCAAATTGTATTTGTCGTGTCCACATATTTTCCTTATTATATTGCGGGTGTAGCGAAATGCTTATGTTCCTAGCTCCAACAGTGCAGTAATACCTAACAATACAAAACAATACAGGCAAATCCACCAAATAAAAAGAAAGGAATTAAGAAATATACAAATATTAGAACGAGCAATGTCAGAGTCCGGAATATAAATATACACAGAGTGCACAAAACATTATGAACACCTGCTCTTTCCATGATATAGACTGATCAGGCTAATCCAGGTGAAAGCTATTATCCCTTATTGATGTCACTTGTTAAATCCACTTCAATCAGTGTAGATGAAGGGGAGGAGACAGGTTAAAGAAGGATTTTTAAGCCATGAGACAATTGAGACATGGATTGTGTGTGTGTGCCATTCAGAGGGTGAATGGGCAAGATAAAAGATTGAAGTGCCTTTGAACAGGATATGGTAGTAGGTGCCAGGCGTACCGGTTTTTGTCAAGAACTGCAATGCTGCTTGGTTTTTCAATTTCCCATTTGTATCACCACCTAAAGGACATCCAGCCAACTTGACACAACTGTGGGAAGCATTGGAGTCAAAATGGGGAGCATCCCTGTGGAATGATTTTGACACCATGAAAGTCCATGCCCCGACGAATTGAGGCAGTTCTGAGGGCAAAGGGTAGTCAGCTAGTATCAGTGACTAAAGTTCAGTGCAGGGTACTGGGCGGAGGCTGGCTGGTGGTGACTATGTAACAGTCTTGTGGCCTGGAAATCCCAGCTTTGATGCACCTGTACTGTCTCCACCTTCTAGGTGGTAGTGGGGTAAACAGGCTGTGGCTTGGGTGGCTGAGGTTCTTGATTATCTTCTTGGCCTTCCTGTCACACCGAGGGATGCTGTTGATGTACTGGAGGGCAGGAAGTGTGCCCCCGGTGATTCTTTGGGCTGACCGCACCACCCTCTGGAGGGCCCTGCAGTTGCGGACGGTGCAGTTGCCGTACCAGGCGGTGATACAGCCAGACAGGATGCTCTTAATGGTGCATCTGTAGAAGTTTGTGAGGGTTTTCGGGGCCAAGACAAATTTCTTCAGCCTCCTGAAGATTCAGAGGCAATGTTACACCTTCTTCACCACACTGTCTGTGTGGACGGACTATTTCAGGTTGTCAGTCATGTGCACGCCGAGGATCTTGGAAGCTTTTGACGATCTCCAATGCGGCCCCATCCATGTGGATCTCCTGAAGTCCATGAATATCTCCTTCGTTTTGTTGATGTTGAGGTTATTTTCCTGCCACCACTCTGCCAGGGCTCCCACCTCCTCCCTGTAGGCTGTCTCGTCATTGTTGGTAATCAGGCTTACCACTGTTGTGTCATCTGCAAACTTGATGATTGGGCTGGAGACCTGCGTGGCCATGCAGTCATGGGTGAATAGGGAGTACAGGAGAGGGCTGAGCCTGTACCCTTGTGAGGTACCCGTGTTGAGGATCAGCATAGCGGAGGTGTTGTTGCCTAACTTCACCACCAGGACCCAGTTGAACGGGGCGGGGTTCAGACCCAGGGCCCTGAGCTTAGTGATGAGCTTGGAGGGCACTATGGTGTTGAAGACTGAGCTGTAGTCAATGAACAGCATGATGACGCAATCGATGGCGTCATAGAGTATTATAGAGTATTGGGTAAAGTGAAGGTGATATGATACTTAACTAGCCTCTCAAAGCACTTCATGATGACAGAAGTGAGTGCTACGGGGCAATAGTAATTTAGTTAAGTTACCTTCGCTTTTTTAGGTACAGGAACAATGGTGGACATCTTGAAGCAGACTGGGATAGGGAGAGAATGAATATGTCCGTAAACACTCCAGCCAGCTGGTCTGCACATGGTCTGAGAACGCGGCTAGGGATGCTGTCTGGGCCGGCAGCTCTGCAAGGGTTAACATGCTTAAATGTCTTACTCACGTCGGCCATGGAGAACGAGAGCTCACAGTCACTATGTTTTCCTCGAAGCGGGCGAAGATGGTGTTTAGATGGTGTTTAGCTTGTCTGGGAGCAAGCTGCTTTTGGCTGCTTTTCCCTTTATAATCCATGATTGTCTGGAGTCCCTGCCACATACGTCTTGTTTCTGAGTCATATCAGAAGTCACAGCTAGGTAGAACATTTAGCAAAGGACATTTTCCATTAAAAAAATCACAGTGTAGTATTGTATTATTCTTAACTCATATGAAATTATTGCATTTGACAGATACCTAATTGTAGCTTGTATTGGACAGTGGTTTCTTCACGATTGTTGACTTGCTCTTTTATGAAAAAAATAGTACAATACTTTCTCCATATTTGTAATTGGCTGTAATTTACAAAAGACACGGGCTGCTGGACCATTAAACCTGTTGGAAATGTTCCACTCTTATGAGCCTTTTTGTGTGGATTTCTGGATTACCTCTTGGCTACACCACTTAATTAAACTTTTCTGCCGTTGGTTAAGGCCAGTTGGCATGTTTTACCATGCAGTGCTATCAGCATTTTAGGTATGTGTGTGGGTGTGTATGATAAGCACAATATAATAAGCACAACGGATAAGTAACGTCATGCTTGGGCTATTCCTGCTCCTTGATGCACGAGGAATCTCTTTTTCCCCACATTCTAGAACGGTTGATTGAACGTTCTTTCTCTTTAGACTAAATAGAGTGCTCACTTTACACAGTGCTCACTTTACACAGTGCTCACTTAGAAGCAATCTGTATTTAAATGTTTTTAATTACTGCAATAAGCTTTTAGGATGCAACACAAGTTAGGGAAAGTGTGGATGTGTATGTCTGCAAAGCAACAGTTATATCATATGCATAGAGAATGTGCAACATCTTTTGAGAAACATATTGAGAGAGATATTCATATTCCTCCTCCCTCTTCTCATTGTGGTTTTCGGGGCATGAATTGGCATGAGGGATGCTACGCTGTGTGCTAAATTAGGGTTAGCCTCCGAGCAACACTGACAAATGAAGCCTGTGGCTGGAAACTGGCCAGAGCTTCTCTCTTTGTCCCTGATGATCTGGCAGTTAGCATGGAAGATAACAAACGCCTCATCGATTTTTGGTTTCACTGTAGATTTCTTTGTTCTTCAATGGCTTTTTTTCTCTCTTGAAACTCGAATCGATTAGTCAAACTGTCTGTTAGTTTGAGATCCCAATAAGAACCTTATTTATTCTCATTTCTACCAGAGCTCTCATCCTTGGGTAACATATGCTTTAGTGTCACCAATAGGAGTGAGGGAGTAATGAGGAAGGAGACTCCAGAGAGACAAGGGCATCATTCATGTTGTCGTCAATGGAACTGATTCACCTGTGTCATATCATGTGTTGATTCAATTCAACACAGTACAGTACTGGGTAACAATATATGGGTTGTCATGTAACCCCAACACCCCAGGCATTGTTGGCTGGAAACAACTGTATTTCTCCATCGCTTCACACTGTATTGTACCACAGAGCCATAGAATGTATAGAAAACACATTTGGCCCAGCCTTGACCTCTGTGTAACCCTTAGTGTTTGCCCCTGACGTGATTGTCCATTCACACTGTGTTGACATTGAAGCTGAATCGTGGTTTCGAAAATAGCATGTGTTAGGCTGAGCTCCTCTCCTCTCCACTCTCCAGGAAAATAAACGTGTTATCCCTTATATGGTACCTGCCAGGAAAATGAACCATCCTCTGCCCTGTCTGATATTCAAATTCATTTCTAGCCATTCTGAGTGAGTTTGTCTACTTGAGTTTGTCTTGCCTCTATACAAAGCTTTAGCCTATCTCTGGTGCTCGACACAAACACAAAGGAAATTGATCTATGTGAAATACTTACAGCCAAATCAAATGTTATCCATCATTTTTTCTACAAGCTTATGTTCACTACAAGCAGAAGCGTTAACGCCCCCCTTAGCTTAGCTGACTGTGTTTCTTAGTATTTACAAGTGTTCTGCAAATAATAATCATAGTGAAGAACTTCTTCATTGACATGTCCATCAAATACCTAAACCGCAATAAGTAAGCTGAGCTGTGTTAGTACGCCACCGACAGGATGTAAGGGAAATGTGCAATATGTATTTTTTATTTAACTAGGCAAGTCAGTTAGGAACAAATTCTTATTTCCAATGACGGCCTACTGGGGAACAGTGGGTTATCTGCCTTGTTCAGGGGCAGAATGACAGATTTTTACCTCGTCAGTTTAGGGATTCGATCCAGCAACCTTTCGGTTACTGGCCCAACACTCTAACCACTAGGTTACCTGCCACCCCATTATGTATGTCAGGTGTAACATGCAATGTATTATGTTGAGTGTGTAATGTACAGTGTCTATTTTGTATACAGCAGTACTGTGTGTCTAAGACAATTTTCCCCTTGAGGACATTAAAGTCCGTCCTATCCTGTACTTTCCTAGTATGACTCGGTTATTGCAAGAGTAAACTCTGGAGAACCTGGCATACTCCAATTGGGTTGTTTGGCTCTGTCACCTCGATTTGTACTGATCTTAAAAGATGCCATAAAAACACCCCCACAGAAACCACCTTCTCCCACAGAACAGATGTAGGTTGTTAGGCTGCGTTTACACAGGCAGCCCAATTCTGATCTTTTTTTCACTCATTTGTCTTTTGACCAATCAGATAAGCTCTGAAAATGTAAAGATGTGAAAAGATCTGATGTGATTGGTAAAACGATCAATTAGTGGAAATATATCAGAATTAGGCTGTCTGTGTAAACGCAGCCTAACAACCAGCATCTGTATTGTGGGCTAAACTTTTTCTGTGGAGTTATTTTTATAGCATTTTTTAAGATTAGTACAAGAACAGATGCAGATGTTAGTAATCAACTTTGGTGCAAGACAAGTGACTCCCTAACAAATGTTGAATCTGATCCGAGTCAGATTGACCAAATTACCATTTGAGACGGGTGATTGAATGCATTTTCCTCGTTGAGCAGACCTTGGGAGTGAGGACGCTGCTTGAAACCGAAACCTCTTGGTGCTCAATGACCTTTTTTGACATTTTATCTGAGCCATCAGATTTATCATCCAGTCAGTGGACTGTCTTGTGTTCTGTTCCGTCACGGTCGCTGAGAGAGAGAGAGCACAATGCAGAACAAAGAGGGAGAGAGAGAGAGACATAGTGTAAGAGAGAGGGAGAGAGAGAGAGATAGAGCAACAATATGTAAGAGAGAGGAGAGAGAGAGAGACATAGTGTAAGAGAGAGAGAGAGTTGAGAGAGAGAGAGACATAGTGTAAGAGAGAGAGAGAGAGAGAGTTGAGAGAGAGACATAGTGTAAGAGAGAGCGAGAAAGAGAGCGAGAGAGAGACAGTGTATGAGAGAGAGAGAGACAGAGACAGATCGTTTTCATCTCAAAGTCTGTGATAAAAAGTAATCTGGGCTTCTGATACTCATTGCCTTGAATTTAGATCTCTCTCTCTCTCGATTAATAATAATATAGTGAAATGTGCTCACTGTGTCTCTTTTAGGGGTGTGAAAGTTCACCAAACCCACAGTTCGGTACGTATTGCAGTTTTGGTGTCACGGTTTGGTTTTGTTAGTGCAGGAAAATGTAATTCCATTCACAATGTTCAGCATTCACAATGTTCCTCGCATTTTGTGTTGTGATCTAATTGTTATGTTGGGCCCCTGAAGTTTCCACTGATGCTGCGTTTGTAACCATGTAGGAGGTGGGAATTTACCAGTTGGGAAGTCACAAATACCAGTTGGATGCATTTATGTGATTTGAACTTGTTGAGAAATGCTGATTGGCAAATTATACAGTTCAAAAACGACATTAATAGATTTGTATAAATAATGTTTTGTTGTTGCATTTAACTGCTGTTATAGAGGCCAGTTCGTTATTAGGTGACGTTAGAGGTCACCATGTGGAAGAAGTGGGTGCTCAGGATGATAGACGAGTGTTCCACTAGTAATTACCAGTTTGAGGGCCGTTCAAGTGGATTTTTTCCTGTCGAATGTGATAAATTCCTACTTCCCACTTGGTTACGAACGCAGCATTACACTGCCTCCTTCAGTGTCAGATGCTCACTTGTGACTCTCATAAAGGGGGGCATGTCTGTAGAAGGGTACATCTCTCACTCCTGGGTAATGTGATGGGCTGTCACTGTTAACTAGGTGCTCCACAGGGTTCATTGGCCAATTCATTGAAAACGTTGGCATGCTTACATAGAACCGGTACTACCCGTTTGCTGAAATGGGTGCAAGAGGGAAGTTCCTAACGTGGGCGTATATCCGTGGCTATAAACCAACGACTGTAAAAAACATAAACATAGCCTACCTATCGCTCTTGGAATCTATTTGGCCTGGTCAGAATCAGCTGCCAAGGGCTGCTTGAATGCAGAGGGGAGACTATGTTGTGATGTTGTTTCTTTGCGTTTCCGTCTTGCTCTGGTATACTGGGGTGTTGGCAGCTACATAGGCTATTCTTGTTGAGCGTGGCAACATACTGTTAACGTTTTATCCACAACTCTCTGTTCATCGCCGTTGTAATCTACTGGGAAGCTGGCTGCTCAACTTCGTTCTCTAATATCGAGGCGGAGTTGAGTTTTGGTAACAGGTCACAGGATTTGCTAGCAACAACATTGAGTCACCATCAGTCGATTCTTGTAAAAATGTCAATTCWGGAAACGCTTACCTGTACCTATGTTTATCCTGTAAAACTGAGGTCATTCCGCAGGGTGCTGAAAGTCATACTTTAAATAAAAACTTTCATCGAATGCAACCACCAACTTTTTCCTAATGTTTTAATTACAATAACAAAATAGTCAGTGATACCTGTGACTAATATTTACATGATTATGTCCATAGAGTGAAATGCCATATCATCTATTTGGAGAACATGCTAATGTTGCGTGACTTTTTTCCTTCTGTATTCTTTCCTTTATTTTCACCCTAATTGGTAGTTACAGTCTTGTCCCATCGCTGCAACRCCCGTGCAGACTCAGGAGAGGCAAAGGTCGAGAGCCGTGCGTCCTCCGAAACATGACCCGTCAAGCCACACTGCTTCTTGACACAATGCCTGCTTAACCCGGAAGCCAGCCGCACCAACGTGTCGGAGGAAACACCGTGCTCCTGGCGGCCGTGTCAGCACGCACTGCGCCCTGCCCGCCACAGAAGTCACTAGAGCACGATGGGACAAGGACAACCCAGCTGGCCAAACCCTCCCCTATCCAGGACGACGCTGAGCCAATTGTGTGCCACCCCATGGGTCTCCCGGTCGCGTCCGGCTGTAACACAGCCTGGGTTCCGAACCAGGATCTGTAGTGACGCAGCTAGCACTGCGATGCAGTACCTTAGATCGCTGCGCCACTAGGGAGGCCAATGCATATTTCTTTTCCTCAGTGTTTGTGCTGCTATATCAACATCTGTTTAAACCATTATTCATCATAGCTGATTGATGGTGAGAGGGAGGGCTGGATGGAGCGTGGGGAATTCATAAAGCAAAATAACAACAATAACAATAATTAGCTGGGGAATAGTGCACTAACTTTGACCAGATACCTATGGGCCCGAGGGCTCTGGTCAAAAGTAGTGCTCTATATTTGGGACGTAGCATAGTCTCCCACTGATCAAATCAAATGTATTTATAAAGCCCTTCTTATATCAGCTGATATCTCAAAGTGCTGTACAGAAACCCAGCCTAACACCCCAAACAGCAAGCAATGCAGGTGTAGAAGCACTGATAGGACCCATAGTCTCCCACTGATAGGACCCATAGTCTCCCACTGATTGTTCCATAGGTTTTCTCTGGAGGGTTCCTTGTTAATAAGCCTTCATGAATGAATCAGTGGTTTAATAAGAGCTGTGTCCTCTGTTGTCCTAGCTTTGTCCTTGATCTGATTCTACTGTAATTCACAGCCAGGCAGAGCATAACCTAACTTAGAACCTAACCTTTCTTTCTGGTCCTGCGAGAAAAGAAATACTGTTGGGGGAGGTTCCTTTTTGTACTGTTGAACCAATCCAGTAAATGTGGAGGAGGAGATAAGATGGAGTGTCGCCTTGTTAACGTCCAAAAGTGGAACTCCTCCACAGGCTCTTTCCATTTCCCCTGAAAACTGGATGTATCCGGTTGTTCAGAACACAGAGGGTGGGCAGAGCAGATAGGATATTTCCTCGTGATGACATGTTGTGGAGGTGACCTCTGGTTGGGGGATTATTGCAGCGTTCTTTCTAGACAAAAGTATTCTGTCTTCCTCTGTGTTCGCTTTAGCCTATAGCGACAAGAGAGCAGAACGGTTGAGACATGAGACACGTTTACGTAGTTAATCGGCCCAAGACAGCAGTGCCCCAGCCCTCTACCCCCTTTTCCCTCACTGTAAACCCCAATGTGCTGTCATTACTCCAAACTTTCGAGGAATGCATTACACTATATGCACTACATGACCAAAAGTTTGTGGACACCTGCTCGTCTAATATTTCATTGCAAAATCATGGGCATTAATGGAGTTGGTCCCCCCTTTGCTGCTATAACAGTCCACTATTCTGGGAAGGCTTTCCACTAGATGTTGGAACATTGCTGCGGGGACTTGCTTCCATTCAGCCACGAGCATTAGTGAGGTCGGTTACTGATGTTGGGCGATTAGGCCTGGCTCGCAGGTCGGCGTTGCAGTTCATCCCAAAGGAGTTCGATGGGGTTGAGGTCAGGGCTCTTCCCCATCCTATGACGCTGCCACGTTGAAAGTCACTGAGCTCTTCAGTAAGGCCATTCTACTGTCAATGGAGATTGGAAGGCTGTGTGCTCGATTTTATACACCTGTCAGCAACGGGTGAGGCTGAAATAGCCGAATACACTAATTTGAAGGGGTGTCTACATACTTTTGGTCATGTAGTGTATATCTGAGTACAGTTACATAAAGTGATTCTGTAGTCATTACTCAATCTGGACCCCCTACAGAGTCACTGTGACCCTGTAGGGGGTCCAGATTGGAGTTGTATCAGCTTGACATTTTTTATTAACACTTCCAATATAATTTCCCAGTGTGCCTTGCCTTTTCGAGTGAATTGTAGAGTTACCACCCATGACTGTATTTGTTAGTGACAGAGACATAGTTATTGAATTAGTTCATTTTCAGTCCTGTGGCCTTCACCAAGTGAGTTCCTAGGTGAATGTTATCGTTATAATTAAACTCTTTGTGACAATACATTACATATCTCATAAAGCCTTATTTTCACCCTAATACAGTGGTCTAAAACGCATGGTTTACAGGCCACATCAGGTCTGCTAGTAGGGTGGCAAAATTCCAGTAACTCTCCCCAAATTCCCAGATAAAAAAATGAACTGGTTTAAGGATTTCCAGGAATCTTCCAACAAGGATTTCTGGAACATTGCAAAGTGATGTGTACATTTTGTATTCACCCACAACCGGCATTCATGACTGCCGGGGTTAGGAACAGTGGGAGGACACTACGTATGTAATTTAAACTGGAACAACCATTTCAGTAACGGGTGCAGAAATTCTAAATTAACGATTGGATTAATTTAGAAAAGTGTATATTATTTATCTTTGTGTAGCATAAGATTAATCAATCAATCACTCAATGTACATGCAAAAACACATATGAAAAAAAATGAACCTGCAGTAGAGCATGCTGGGAAAAAAGTTAATTTGTTACCATAACTTTAAAAAATAGAGTTGGTGTGACTTCTCATTTAGTTTTGAGTCAGTACCAAAAACATTTTAAATAATAATGACTTTTCATTGACTTTGAGTTCAACTTACTAGAAGTATTTGAGTACAAAATGCCTTGGGGTTTGCAGTGCAGTTGGTCTTTATCTGAGCATTATTCTTTCCACCCAGATGGCGTAACAACGTGAGAAATGCACCATGGTGCGGAGCTGATTTCCGAGAATCTCTATTTCTCATCTCCGTGGCTGGGAGTAAATTGCCGGATGGTCAACAGAAGTCATCCGAAACTAACTGAGACAGTGTGATCACATTGCTTTTGTTGTACTAGTGGGAAAATGAAATCCCCCTTGTGTGGTGTGGATACAAGCCCGCCTTTCACTGACCAGGTTGGGCCTGGCTAGTTCTCTATTTCTCTCTGCCTGGTCTGAGTACCAAAAGTAACATGCATATTACAGATAGACAGATGGGTATGCCCTGCTGCTCGTAAATACATCTGTTCTGTCCTCTGGGGTCTGGGCTTTGGCTCGCTATCCACTAGCTGCTCCCACAATCCCAGACGCTGGGTATTCTCATTCAGGAGAGGAGTACAATACATGGCCATGATATCAACTGTTCCCATAGCCTGGTCCCAGACCTGTTTTGTTGTGTTGTTGTTTGGGGTTACAATGAGCATAGGACTTGGCAAGACAGCACAAACAGATCTGGGACCAGGCTACTGTTCCCACTTCCCACAGGCCTCCTGTGTAATCTTAGGAACTCACTACTAACTAACTGCACGGGCTCTTGTGGCTCAACCACAGAGTAGCCCCATGCATGCATGGACGGACCTCCTTGCAACAGTGTGGTTCCAGATTTGTATTTCTGAACATCTGAGGGACATGTTTGTCTCTAAAGAGGCAAAAGAATGCAGTAGTGGTTTAAAAATAGTTTTTGCTATAAAAGGAACAGGCTGCTGGAACGTTGTTTTTATGTGTCTGTCTTATTTACAGACCTGGATTCAAATAGTATTTGTTTTCTTAATAATAATTTTAGCTGTGCTTGACTGAGTTTGCTTGGTAAAATGGAACCAATGAAATAGTTCAACAGAGCTCACTCGTCTCTGGGTTCGTCCCAAATAGCACCCTATTCACTGTTCACTACTTTTATGGACTCTCATCAAAAGTAGTGTATTGTAGTAAATCGGGTATCATTTCAGACTGTCTTTCTTTACTCTATCCTGTCAGGACAGAAGCTGGGACTGGCATCAGATCTCATGGCTTAGAGAATCTCATGAATACAGGAGCGCTTGTTTGTGTCTGGTCCGCTTGCTTAAAACAAGCCAGGGCTATGATATCCAGGGAAACAATGGGCTGGCATAACGTCTGTCTGCATGTATGTGTTCTGTTCTGCTCTCTCTTTGAGATTGGACAAGGCACCATTACTGCATCCCAAATGGTACCCTATTCCCTAAATAGTGCACTGCTTTTGACCAGGGCCCATAGGGGAATAGCATGCCATTTGTCCTAGCAGCGTTATTGGTCCAGGGTATAGATTTACTAGCAAGGCTCAGGTAGAAGCACAGGTATCTGTGGACATGTACAGTAGCAAGAGTACCGCTTGATGAAACCTTACTACCTAGATTCAATTGCATATAGTTGAGCTTGTTTCAGTAGGCCTACATCTCTAGGAGACTGAAATGGGATTATTAGGGTAATTACTATGTCATTATTACAAATTATAATTTGACCATATACTTTCTAAGAAATTAAATGTTCTAAGAAATTACCTGGCAGTTCACAGTAAAAGGATGCAGCTGAGGCAACACTGATTTCCTCTCCTCATATGATTGATGGCTTTGAACTCCTCAGAAAGTGGTGAAGCATCAAAATTGCAGAATTATGTAATGCACTTTACTTGAAGTACATTTTATAGCAGAGTTAACAGGCTGGTATTGTTAAGGTGATGAGAAGACACCATTACGACCATTATGTGCCATTATGCTAATTACGTACGGAGAAGGAATTGTATTATCATGACTAATGAGGTAAAATTATGCTCTCTCTCTCTCTATCTTCAGGATGGTGTGAGGGAGGGAGGGAGGGAAAGGATTCACTTTGTTCTTGTAGAAAGAAAGTAAAGCACTCCGGTGAGAATTTACAATGAGAGCGTTTAAACTAAGATTTTAAATTGTCTTGCTGCAGGGGGAGTTTTATATTATGATGTTCACTATTTTATGTGTCTCTATGTGCATATATTATATTAAGTGTATTTACACTACCGTTCAAAAGTTTGGGGTCACTGAGAAATGGCCTTGTTTTTGAAAGAAAAATGACATTTTTTGTCCATTAAAATAACATCAAATTGATCAGAAATACAGTGTAGACATTGTTAATGTTGTAAATGACTATTATAGCTGGAAATTGCTTATTTTTAATGGAATATCTACCTAGGCATACAGAGGCCCATTATCAGCCACCATCACTCCTGTGTTCCAATGGCACATTGTGTTAGCTAATCCAAGTTTATCATTTTAAAAGGCTAATTGATCATTAGAAAACCCTTTTGCAATTATGTTAGCACAGCTGAAAACTGTTGTGCTGATTAAAGAGGCAATCAAACTGGCCTTCTTTAGACTAGTTGAGTATCTGGAGCATCGGCATTTGTGGGTTTGATTACAGGCTCAAAATGGCCAGAAACAAAACTTTCTTCTGAAACTCGTCAGTCTATTCTTGTTCTGAGTAATGAAAGCTATTGCATGCAAGAAATTGCCAAGAAACTGAAGATCTCATACAACGCTGTGTACTACTCCCTTCACAAAACAGCGCAAACTGGCTCTAACCAGAATAGAAAGGAGTGGGAGGCCCTGGTGCACAACTGAGCAAGAGGACAAGTACATTAGAGTATCTAGTTTGAGAAACAGACACCTCACAAGTCCTCAGCTGGCAGCTTCATTAAATAGTACCAGCAAAACACCAGTCTCAACGTCAACAGTTAAGAGGTGACTCCGGGATGCTGGCCTTTTAGGCGGAGTTCCTCTGTCCAGTGTCTGTCTTCTTTTGCCCATCTTAATCTTCTCTTTTTATTGGCCAGTCTGAGATATTACTTTTTCTTTGCAACTCTGCTTAGAAGGCCAGCATCCCGGAGTCACCGCTTCACTGAACGCCTATGTAGATATTCCATTAAAAATCTGCCGTTTCCAGCTACAATAGTCATTTACAACATTAACAATGTCTACAATGTATTTCTGATCAATTTGATGTTATTTTAATGGACAAACTTTTGAA
Organism: Salvelinus sp. IW2-2015; assembly: GCF_002910315.2. Lineage (NCBI taxonomy): Eukaryota > Metazoa > Chordata > Actinopteri > Salmoniformes > Salmonidae > Salvelinus > Salvelinus sp. IW2-2015. Next base: position 33,532,655 of record NC_036875.1, on the reverse strand, counting down.
CGGTAGTGTATATTCACAGGAAATGTATGGACAGCTATTTAGAGATAATCTCTCGTGGACAAACTAAGTAAACATAAATGGGTTAACCAAGATTCATTTAGAGATAGAGATGTATTTTCATATTTGGGACTACAGTACATAGCTACTGCATAGATGAGCCCTTTTACCCAGTGTCCATGCTTGTGTCCCCTTCTTGGAATATGTTGGGGGATGTGGTGCAGGAGTTTGTTTTGTTAATATTATTCTTCATTTTTCTTTAACCAAACAAAAATGTTTGTGTTTTTCACATAATGAATAAGCATAAACAATATAGTTTTTTATTATAGTGGATACTGGATATAGTAGTATAATCAGATAGGGATATATTGCTTACATACAGCGCCTTCAGAAATGACACCTTTACTTTTTCGAAATGCTGTTGTGTTACAACATGAATTTAAAATGCATTAAATATAGATTTTTTTTGTCACTGACCTACACCCAATACCTCATAATGTAAAAGTGTAATTATGTTTTTTGAATTTTTTACAAATTAATAAAAAATGTAAAGCTGAAATGTCTTTAAGTTAAGGGGTATGCATACTTTCTGTAGGCACTGTACATACAGTAGATAGTGTAACAATACTTGTGGTTGTTTGCATGCATTAAATATTCAAGGGAGAGGATCATAGGTGTCATTGGGAACCAGGAGAGCACCCATGTATGTACTGTATAGAGAGAGCCATAGGGTAGCCAAACATCCATGTTTGCACTGATGTCCCACTTAGCCTTGTCTCAATGGCGATGCTGAGATTTGCATATGCCACACTCTAATATGCACACACTCTAATATGCACACACTCTAATATGCACACACTCAAGTGTGCTTGAAGACCAATGAGTCTGTAGATGTATTGCCACGGCAACTAGTACTACAGGATCCTTCAGCAGCAGGCTTTCTGAATGTTGTTGGAGGGTTGAGAGAAAGGGTTTGGGTGAGAGAGTATCTATAAATAATGAGGCCAATGTGTGACATTGGGATTAGAATTTCAAAATGGTTTGAAACGAAAATAAAAATGATTTTCATGCAGTTCCACATGTGTACTTAGAGAAATAAAAGTGAATATATGCAAATTGGCCCACAGCTCCACCTATACAACAACTCCACCTTATACATCCTATAAGCAGGGTTCATACAGACATACAGACATTGGCAAGACAAATCCAGGGATTTATTCATTCTTAATTATAATTTTCAACGACTTCAATGTTATATAATATTAATATTCCAAGATGGCATAGCAGTCAGACGTCCTTTGTCCTCGTCTTGTCGTGTCCCGTGTATATATATATTTACAACTTTCTTCGCATATCTTTTATATATTTTCTTCTCCAAAAACTCAACTTCAAAAAACTCTCCTGCAACCCGCCTCACCAATAAAAAATAAAAAAAAGTATTATTTACCTCAAATCTGAAATCCACAATAGAACCTAGCCAGAAGCTAGCCAGAAGCTAACCAGAAGCTAGCCAGTTTACTGGCTAACGTTAGTATTCAGCTAACCACGGTTTGTGGTCATCAGCTATCCTTTAGCTCGAAAAGCTATCGCCAGTTTTGTACAACGCGACTCAGACCAGAACATACCGGACCTATTTTTCTCTCCTTATCCCCGGATTTCAACCGCAAGCTCTGGACTTTTACACCTGGATCTCGCAGCTAGCTAGCTGCTATCCGTGTGACTATTGGCTTACGGGCTACAATCACTCCTGGGCTACAATCACCTATCCGGACCCGTTTTACTGCCGATGCGGAGCCCCACCGGGCCTTGACGACTGGACTACCGACGTTATCTGCCCGAGGGAGTTATCCAAATGGCCCCTCCGTCGCGACGTTACCTGAACGCCCATCTGCGGCCCGCTAATCGTTAGCTGTCTTATCGGCTGCTATCTGAATAGGTCTATCGTACAATTTTTCTTGGGTCACTATAACTATATCTATTTTGCCAATTGGATTGATCCCCTCTACCACACGGAACCCCACTAATCTACTGTCGGAAAAGCACGAGGTGGCTAAAAACAGACCTCCATCCTATGCTAGCTTGCTACCGATGGCCCGGCTAGCTGTCTGAATCGCCGTTACCCTAACCAACCTCACTACTCACTGGACCCTTATGATCACTCGACTAAGCATGCCTCTCCTTAATGTCAATATGCCTTGTCCATTGCTGTTCTGGTTAGTGTTTATTGGCTTATTTCACTGTCGAGCCTCTAGCCTTGCTCATTATACCTTATCCAACCTTTCAGTTCCACCACCCACACATGTGATGACATCACCTGGTTTCAATGATGTTTCTAGAGACAATATCTCTCTCATCATCACTCAATACCTAGGTTTACCCCCACTGTATTCACATCCTACCATACCTTTGTCTGTACATTATACCGTGAAGCTATTTTATCGCCCCCAGAAACCTCCTTTTACTCTCTGTTACAGACGTTCTAGACGACCAATTCTCATAGCTTTTAGCCGTACCCTTATCCTACTCCTCCTCTGTTCTTCTGGAGGTAAATCCAGGCCCTGCAGTGCCTAGTTCCACTCCTATTCCCCAGGCGCTCTCTTTTGATGACTTCTGTAACCGTAATAGCCTTGGTTTCATGCATGTTAACATTAGAAGCCTCCTCCCTAAGTTTGTTTTATTCACCGCTTTAGCACACTCTGCCAACCCAGATGATAGATAGCCTGCAGAGTTCTGTCCTACTATCCAGGTCTGTACCCAAGCAATTTGAACTTCTACTTTTAAAAATCCACCTCTCTAAAAACAAGTCTCTCACCGTTGCCGCCTGCTATAGACCACCCTCAGCCCCCAGCTGTGCTCTGGACACCATATGTGAACTGATTGCCCCCCATCTATCTTCAGAGCTCGTGCTGCTAGGCGACCTAAACTGGAACATGCTTAACACCCCAGCCATCCTACAATCTAAGCTTGATGCCCTCAATCTCACACAAATGATCAATGAACCTACCAGGTACCACCCCAAAGCCGTAAACACGGGCACCCTCATAGATATCATCCTAACCAACTTGCCCTCTAAATACACCTCTGCTGTTTTCAACCAAGATCACAGCGATCACTGCCTCATTGCCTGCATCCGTAATGGGTCAGCGGTCAAACGACCTCCACTCATCACTGTCAAACGCTCCCTGAAACACTTCAGCGAGCAGGCCTTTCTAATCGACCTGGCCGGMGTATCCTGGAAGGATATTGATCTCATCCCGTCAGTAGAGGATGCCTGGTTATTTTTTTAAAATGCCTTCCTCACCATCTTAAATAAGCATGCCCCATTCAAGAAATTTAGAACCAGGAACAGATATAGCCCTTGGTTCTCTCCAGACCTGACTGCCCTTAACCAACACAAAAACATCCTGTGGCGTTCTGCATTAGCATCGAACAGCCCCCGTGATATAAAACTTTTCAGGGAAGCTAGAAACCAATATACACAGGCAGTTAGAAAAGCCAAGGCTAGCTTTTTCTTTTTTTGTTGAATTTTTACCCCCTTTTCTCCCCAATTTCGTGGTATCCAATTGTTAGTAGTTACTATCTTGTCTCATTGCTACAACTCCCGTACGGGCTCGGGAGAGACGAAGGTCGAAAGCCATGCGTCCTCCGAAACACAACCCAACCAAGCCGCACTGCTTTTTAACACAGCGCACATCCAACCAGGAAGCCAGCTGCACCAATGTGTCGGAGGAAACACCGTGCACCTGGCGACCTGGTTAGCGCGCACTGCGCCCTGCCCGCCACAGGAGTCGCTAGTGCGCGATGAGACAAGGATATCCCTACCGGCCAAACCCTCCCTAACCCGGACGACGCTAGGCCAATTGTGCGTCGCCCCACGAACCTCTCGGTCGCGTCCGGCTGCGACAGAGCCTGGGCGCGAACCCAGGGTCTCTGGTGGCACAGCTGCGATGCAGTGCCCTAGACCACTGCACCACCCGGGAGGCCCAAAGGCTAGCTTTTTCAAGCAGAAATTTGCTTCCTGCAACACAAACTCAAAAAAGTTCTGGGACACTGTAAAGTCCATGGAGAATAAGAACACCTCCTCCCAGCTGCCGGCAACGGCATAGGCAAGATGCAGTAGATGGTATGAGTACAGTATATACATATGAGATGAGTAATGTAGGGTATGTAAACATTATATTAAGTGGCATTGTTTAAAGTGGCTAGTGATACATTTTTTACATCAATTTTTTCATTATTGAAGTGGCTGGAGTTGAGTCAGTATGTTGTCAGCAGCCATTCAATGTTAGTGGTGGCTGTTTAACAGTCTGATGGCCTTGGGATAGAAGCTGTTTTTCAGTCTCTCGGTCCCTGCTTTGATGCACCTGTACTGACCTCYCCTTCTGGATGATAGCGGGGTGAACAGGCAGTGGCTCGGGTGGTTGTTGTCCTTGATGATCTTTATGGCCTTCCTGTGACATCGGGTGGTATAGGTGTCCTGGAGGGCAGGTAGTTTGCCCCCGGTGATGCATTGTGCAGACCTCATTACCCTCTGGAGAGCCTTACAGTTGTGGGCGGAGCAGTTGCCTTACCAGGCGGTGATACAGCCCGACAGGATGCTCTCGATTGTGCATCTGTAAAAGTTTGTGAGTGCTTTTGGTGACAAGCCGAAATTCTTCAGCCTCCTGAGGTTGAAGAGGTGCTGCTGCGCCTTCTTGACCACGCTGTCTGTGTGGGTGGACCAATTCAGTTTGTCCGTGATGTGTACGCCGAGGAACTTAAAACTTTCTACCCTCTCCACTACTGGCCCGTCGATGTGGATAGGGGGGTGCTCCCTCTGCTGTTTCCTGAAGTCCACGATCATCTCTTTTGTTTTGTTGACGTTGAGTGTGAGGTTATTTTCCTGACACCACACTCCGAGGGCCCTCACCTCCTCCCTGTAGGC